>NW_024386786.1:590991-952337 GCF_900408965.1 Simochromis diagramma | reverse complement strand
AATGTATACGTTTTAGGTATTGTAAAGAGGATGGAGCATAGCAAAGAACACAGGTGACACCGGTGTCACTCTTTCCATTCTGTATATTTTTCCCTCTCATGTACTCCCTCATGTTTAGCTTCTTGCTTTCTTAGTTATCTCCTCATGAATTACCTGTCTGGACTTGCCTTTTGCCTGCATCTCACCTTGTATTGTTTGCTTTTGCTGATTAATTGGACTTTAGTGTGCTTCCTTGTGTCTCCTCATTCTTAAACAATTAGAAATTGCTGATACAAATGTCCATGTTTTTCGGTATATTTTTGTTATCATTAATGATGTTTCTTTTATAAATGTTTCAAGATTGCTGTTATAGATAGATGGGTGTTTTTTCAGTGTTGATTTTCTCATTTTAATTATTTCCACAGACTTCTTATTAAAATCATTTTATTTTTGTCCTGCTTGCAGTACAGCACAGTATTGTCATTATCCCCACTGGTGGTAGATGTGGCTGAAGCAGAGGGATGGCAACATCTAACCACATCTGTGCGTGTGTGTGTGTGGTGTGTGTCTGTGTTTGTGTGTGTACACATGTCTTTGCGTGTGTGTGAGGTGCTGACAATAAAGTGCAGCACCACCAGCCATCAACCCATACAGTCACTCAAAACAGCAGTATTATTACAAGGCCTTGAGACATTGTTCAGAGGCATACAGGCAGAAATTGTGGACATCCTCCCACTGCAGGCTAAAACTGGGCTTGCCAGGGCTCAGGAACAATAAATGCAATAAATGTTAGAAGCTTTAAATACACTTAAACACACTTTGGAATATGAATATATCAGTGTCCATAGAGGAATACTATACATTTAATGCATCTTAAACAGAAAAAGTATAAGATGTTCTACATTTGGAGCCTTTACTTTCTTGTTGGCAAAAAGTGGCGATATCGTTTATGTTGTCTGAAAATATGATGATCAAAGTAAAGCCCTGGTTCGACCATTTTTGGCCTTAGTGGAAACCACACTAGCAGATTTGGCTCTGCCCCTGACATGTGTCGTATTAGCTTCCCCAGTTTTGTAAAATTAAGAAAGAAACATTGTGTTTGTTGTGTGTGACTATTTTTTTCCTTTTTTTTTAGTTTTGTTTTATAGCACAGCAGCTTGGCAGATACAACACACTATGTATGGATATCAAAGTCCTTATACAGTATTTACCATATAGGTTGGTTGGCAGGGGTAGCTGTGCATGGTTCGTATAGCAATACAGCTACTAAGAGATGCAAAAGAGCAAAGGAGAAAAAAAAGAAGCCTGTGCTGCTCGCTACATTGTTTTCTAAAGAGGTCACCTCACTGTACACTAAGGTATAAAGTCATGGGTCTGGCGAACCCAAAACAGGGTCAAGAATGTGACCCCCGCCTACACAAGTGAGAGTTGTGGTAAAAGCTGCTGTATCCATAAAAGGTTTAATTAGTCATTAATCTGTAGCCCAAACCAAAAATAAAGGCCCCTCTGGGTAATCAAACACATGCCACCACTGCTACAGTGACACGGTCGTAAGACACTCACGCACCCCTCCATGTTGTCACTTTGATGAACCCTTAAATGTTAGCTACAGTACATAGCTAATGGAGGTGGATGGTTGGTCTTAAGTGAGCAAAAACACAGTTACATACTGGTCTCTGTTTTCACTGGGCGCTAAGGAGCGGTGCAGGAGTTTCAAGACAAGGAAAGACGGACAAACGGACAAAAAAGACACACTCGTTGAGATAATACCGTAAATTTAGTAGACAAACTTATATAACATAGATTTTAATCTTGAAATATAGTGTCATATATATATTTAGATATGCTTTTTTGATGAAATAAATATATCCACAGATACTCTTCTTCTTTTAAAAAACAGACCAGCTTTACAGCGGCAGACACGCACTGATGCAATGGATCGACATGAGGACAAAGAGGAAAGGGGAAAGAAGAAAAGGCCGGTGGCTCATTTTTCTAACGAAACACCCAAGCTTTGTATTCACACCGCTAGCAGCTGCTGTGTTACTGAGCTAGTACTTTAGTGTAGGAGTGTAGCAACAAGGCTTCTGCACTCAAATTAATGTTCTTATTCCTAGCATCAATAATACCAGTGCTATTTACACAACTGCACTGGCAAAACTGAACACCGAGTGCGAACATTTTCGAAAAAGTGACAGAGTCTAAAAAAGACATGCAGAAAGGGTAGTGGTGATACCAATCAACAGACATTTGACCAGTTGTCTGAGCTTCATATACAGTGTTAGAGTTTTGTGAACTAATTTTATTTTTTAACTGACTGGTTTTTGGTTTGTCATTCATCATTTAGGCACAAAAATCATTTGGCTTTTGGGAACAGATCGTGGTTTGGATCAAAATATGCATGCATGATGACAAAGCTAACCCTGCAGGCTGAACAGTTACGCTAAAGCAGGGGTGTCCAACTCCAGTCCTCGAGAGCTACTGTCCTGCAGCTTTTAGATGCATCCCTGCTCCAACACAGCTGAATCAAATGGATGGATTACCTCTTCAGCCATCACATTTGGCAAAGGCCTGATAAGAAAGCCTTTCATTTGACTCAGGTGTGTCGGAACAAGGGTGCGTCTAAAAGCTGCAGGACAGGAATGGAGTTGGACACCCCTGGAGTTGGACACCCCTGTGCTAAAGGATAGCCAGGGCATTCAAGTATGATGCATTCAAAGAGTTCTGATCAAACGAGCTGGGAGTGAAAGCGTGCTCGCCAAACAAGATTAAAGTATTGAGTGTGATTTTTGGCAACAAACATGAATTGCTTGCGATGTGAATGCACAGAAACATATTACACTTCATGTTTTTCCAGCTTTCACTTCAGTTATGTTGTTGCTGCTGATTGTAATAAGTACTGAACTCTATAACTTGATGTAATACAGTCTCACGTTTGAAGAATGGAAATCTATAATCTGGTGTAAGGAACTTCCCTGTGGTCTGTGAAGATTATTAACACAAAGTAATTATATACTTTTTTTTTATTATAATGAAGTGGAAATGAGAAACAATATCCCCAAATATCAAGATGCTAAACAACAATTTTATCTAACGCTACCCACCGCCACAAATATATATATATATATATATAATATATATATCTAGATTTTTAGTTAAAAGAAAGTCAGACAAACTCTACACAGCAAGTTCATGTTAAAAACATAAGTTCTTTTTTTGTTTTCTTCAGCTGAAGTAAATTATGGCTCAGATGCAGTTAGAGGCAAACGACATGAGCTGACCAGACGTATGGGAAAGCTGGCTCAGTCACCTTGACCAAATGAAAAAACAAACAGCATTGTGCCGGCGGGTCTTGCCTATTTAATTGTACTCCGCTGATGTCCAGTGTCCTGATGCTGAATTCTAATGTTGATGGTTCTAACAGACTACTCTTGCTAAGTGCTTGACATCGGAGTGTAACTGCTGGTGTCAGCTCGGTAATGGATTAAAAAGCTATAGCTCTTGGTTACACATTTACAAGGTGAGAAATACTTAAAAACAAACAAAAAAAAAACAATATCACAGGAGGTTCTACTGTGTCTTCTATACACTCAAACCCAACACTTTCTCAAACCCCGCTATCATAACAACACAGCCATAATCTCTTTGACATCAAAACGGCACTCGTACAAGGTCTAATTTTGCTCCAAAGAATCCTTGCCTGACCGTCCTGTCCACACATGTTGACTAAAATACATACCTTCATAATTTACACAAAACATATGGCAGGAGCAATTAGCATAAGGCTATAAGTATTTATTTCCCTGCATCTTTGCCTAACAATCCGTGTAGCCCCATGTAAAGTATTAGACTGATCCATCATGGCACGCAAAACCTGGATTGCTAAGTTTAACACAAGCGCAAAAAAAATCAAGTAATTTCTAACCCATAACCCATTGCAGCTTCGCTTTTTCAGTAGCTTACCTTACCAGGTTAGTACAGCGTTGTTTATGTCAGCAGGAACTGAGCTCTGTCACTAAACTGTCAGAGATGCTACAATTTCCTTCTTAAAGTGTCTTAATTGTTGTTGCAGCACACTTGTTTAGAGGCTGACTTTACATTCAGTCGAATACAGGGAGGAAACAGACACTCCATTGTCGCAGTTAGGTAGTTGAGAGAATGTTTCATTTGCACCCAAGCTTGAGTAGTATGGCACAGTGCTTACATTGTATTTGATTTAATACGTGTCTTGATATATAGAACACCATCAATAACAACAACAACTACAACACAGAAGTAAAGGTTTTTTAAAGAATAAAGCTGTGACATGAACAGAGGGTGAACAAGATATTGCTCAAAACCAGGATTGGATGAAGTGACTTTTTAGGCTGCACATGTCATTGGATGTAGCTTTATCTGAGTGTGTGTGCGTCCGTGTATGTGTGTGTGTGTGTGTGTGAGTGTTAGCATGTGTGCATATTTTGGAGATGATGGAATACTCCGCAAGATAAAAGGAAACACAGCTGCTAACGTTGTACAGATTGATGTTGAGCTCTACTTAAGTTTGGCACTCAGCTTTTCATTAAGCCAGTAGAATATCAGTCACAGTTGACTTACCCTGTTGTCAAAAATACAAACACAGAAAAGCACAGACACACAGAATAATCACATCAAGGAGAAGAGCCAAGAGGGGAGGACAGGAGAGGAGATGACAGGAGAGATGACAAGGTAGACATGTGAATAAGGCGGGAAAAGGAATTGGAAAACACATTGAAAGAATAGAAGAAAACAATAAAAATAAAGGGGGTAGAATACGTTGGGGAAAGGGGGCAGTGGTGTAAACTAAAGAAAAACAGCGGACACCGGAAAAGACAAGGTGGTTACCACCCTCCTCTTCTTCTAAGCAAGAAGGTATTGATCATACACAACAAAGGTGCCTCAAACGGGCGTCACAGTTCTGCGGGGGTGTAAACAGTTTGTTAAGGACAAAGAAAAATAGGGAAATAAGGGATAAGCGATTTGTGTAAGAAAAAAAAAACAACACAAAAACAAAAAGCAAGAAAGTGTTCTGTTTTAAAGGCTTCTGAGAGCAGCAGGTATACAGTACTACAAAGTTCCTGAGCCCTCAGTAAGCATTAAGAATCCTATGAATACAAACTACTGCTCTGCTTCAACATCCAAAGCCCTTTACTTTCTAGAGCAAAGGATTCTCCTTCGTTTGTACCACTTTTGATGTTTGATTTGCTTTCGGTGTCTTGGTTAACTTACTTCAGAATGCAAGTTGTTACTGTGGTTGTAGTCTTTCACATACTGAGAGGAATAAAAGGAAGTAACAAGAGATTGCTCATGTTTTCCTTTGACCTACCCCATTGGGTTTGTTTGGCTTTCTGGTTTGTTTATTTGTGCAGAACTTTAGGAAAGGGCTCAGTGCGTATGCTGTACTGACTTGGCTTGGCAGCATGTTTGCTGCTGGGCAGATTCAAATCCAGTTCAACTGCTTTAGCCTCGAAGGGCTCTCTCTTATGACTTTTGATACCTTGTTGAACTTCAGACCTCACTCTCCACACTGGAGAAATGGGCAGAGCCCCTTCGGGAGCAAAGGCTCTTGGTTTTGAGGGGTAAATGAGGGGACTGAGGAAATCTCTGGGGCTGGGGTACAGAGCGCAATCTCTGGTACTGCAGTTTGGCACTTGCCGAAGCCATGGACGAGGCTTGGGGTGCCCCTGGTGTTGATGAGACCACAGAAGGAGAAGATACAGAAGAGGAAGGAGTAGGTGGAGGAACGTGTATAGAAAGAGATGAGGAGGGTGGAGCTGGAAGGGCAGGGAGCGGAGGTGGCATGTTAGGGATAAGTGTTGGAGGAGGGGAAGCCTGTCTTCCTCGATCTCGATCCCTGTCTGTTCTCTGTGTGCGCTGCTGGATACTGAGGTTTGACTGGCTGCCAGATTTTGATGGATTCTGTGACCGATCGGGTTTGGACGAAGATGAAGAGTCATGTTTCGACTTCATGGGGCCACTAAAGCTCTGGCAGTGGTGGTAAAGCTCTTCCTGGCTTCGTGAAGTTATGCGAGCCCATTTGGAGGAATGGGAGTGTGGGTGGTGTCTCGGGGAGTGACAGGAGGAACAAGCAGCGTGCCCTCTTCCCTTATCCTTTGATTTGCGCTTACTCCTCTTCTCATCCTGTATGTGGAGCTTGTCCACTGACCAGTATCGTCGAGGAGGAGGTGGCGTGAGAGGAGGTGGGGGCCAGTGCGAACCTGATCCCCACCCTCGCTCTCCTCCCCCACCTCCACCTCCCCCTGATCCCCAGCCACTCTCCGCTGTTCCCCACCTCTCTCCTCGCTCCAGGAACAGGTCATCTCTGCTGTTGATGCTGCCAGCTTTTTCCCGGGAAGGATAGGTACTGAAAAACCAACCTCCCCCTCCAATCCCTCCCACTGCTCTACCTTCGTGATCTTCCCAGTACCTCTCGAATTTCCCAAACTCCCCTGAAGAACCGTCATCATCAGAATATATCCCGACTACCTTATCACGTTCACGCTCATCATCAGACATTGTCCTTCCTCCTCCACGCCTCTTCACATGCTCTGTTTTCCTCCTGTCACGCTCCGAATCTTCTTCTTCATCATCCACTTCAGATTCCCACTCATGGAAGGACAGCCCCTCCTTGGAGTGCACCTCCACTCTTTCATTCCGTCCCAACAATGGCCTCCTCTCTCCTTCTACTCCTAGAGCATCCCTGTCTGAACTTTTACTCTTCCTCCTTTTAGAAGAGGCAGGCAACAAGGGCAGGAAGGCAGATGGAATGGCATCAGAGGATGGGTTGCCCCCTCCCCAGAACTTGACTGATGTAGAAGGCTTGCTGCTCGAGCTGTGATAGTGCTTGCTGTTTCTTCGCCGGTGGTGTCTTTCCTTTCCTCTGCTGTCTTCCCCATCATCCCTGGTTTTCTCTTCTCTTTCTTTTCGCTCATCTTCACCTGGGATGTTCCATCCGTAACTTCTCACTGAGCTCTCACTTTTTTTCCGAAAGGACTCTCGCCTCAGTGCTGGGTAAGATGGGAAGTCTGGTGTTCCTGATTTGAGTTCCTCTCTTTTTTCAGGATCCCCTCCTTCCTGCTCTGACCTTTTCCGGTCTCTCTTCCTCATCTTATCATCTTTCTTCCTCTTTTTCTTTGCTTTGCGCCGCTTTCGCTCCCTTTCTCTCTCTCTCTCCTCCCTCTTCTTCTTCTTTCGACCTTTCTTCCTTCTCTTTTTTTCACGCTCCCTCTCTTTGTGGTGTCTCTTCTCCTCTCTACCCACTCCTCCTTCTCCTCGGCTTGTTGCTCCACTTCTCCCTCGGTCTCTGTCACCCCATGATGCCCACCACTCCTGTAACTGGGCCAGTTGGCTGCCAGTTCTCTCTCTACCATAATCTCTTTGGGGCCGTGGTTTGCGTGGTGGTACTGGTGGAGGTGGCGGGCTGCACGGCAGTGAGCGTGATGACATTCGGCGTGATCGAATTTTCTTCCTCCCAAGAAGGAGGCTGGACTCCTCTGTAAGGAGATCTGAGTCATATTCATCATCTACGATAAAATCCCGATCACCTGCTCGATACCGAAAACTAAGCGAGGAGTTGTAGGAGCTGTCACTTGAGCAAGAAGAAGGTGAGTTTGAACGAGAAAGTGACACTGAGGATGAAGAAGAGGATGAGGATGATGTGGAAGAAGAGGAAGAAGACGAGGCACTGGAACAAGACGAGTAGAAATGGCATGGGGAAGAGGGAGTGGTAGGGGTGTGTGTTGGAGAAGAAAGAGGGGCAGGAAGAGGTGGAGGTGGAGGGGGACGACGTCCTCTTCTTCCACCTCCATCACTTGCTCCATATCGCCCACCTCCTCGCCTCCCCAGAGGGAGGATGTTCTCATACAGGGGACCTCCTGAGCCTTTTCTTCTTGTCTGAGCTAAGCTGCCTCGTCGCCAGAAGGGAGGCCTTCGTGGAGAAGATGGGATTGGTGGAGGAGGCTTGGAGATTAGGTGCCCCGGGCCTTGTTGGGAGCCTTTAGGAGGTAGCCTTGGCATACCTGAGGCCTTGGGGCCTCGAGAATTGGCTTTGGGAGTCTGCTGGAGGCCCCCTGCCTGTTGGTCCGAGTTAGATCCTAGCCCCTCTGGATCAATAGGACCATAGTAGCGCTTATATTCATCTAGCCCTGTGTCACCTACTCCCACTGCTCCACCTGCAACTCCTCCTTGCAGGCTCCAGTGCTGCCCAAGGTTTTGTTGATACTGCTGCTGGGCCTGTAGTTCAGTGATCCCACCAGCTATCCCTCCAACACCAACTCCTCCAGAACTGCCTGCGCTCACAACCTTTTCTGGCTTTGGCCTGTTCCAGCGATCAACCACAGCCAATCTGCGGTCATGTCGAGGCAAGAAAGTGGAGCAAGGCATGGGGCCCTCTAGTAAGGGACTAGTTGAGGGACCAAGAGCCATTGCTGAGTGTCCAGCAGTTGGCGGAGACCCAGGCAACATAGTGGTATAGGTCTGCCCTGGTTGCTGTTGGTGGTGCTTCTGCGGTTGTTGCTGCTGCACCATGGCAATGGCAGTTGTGTTGTTTACTGTGGCTGTAACAAGGTGTTGTTGGGGTGCACTAGGCATGTTGGTCACGGTGTGGTACTGGGGCAAAGAGCTTTTGCTCCCTCCCGGTGTTGTCTCATCCTCAAACTGGCAGCAACTGTACATCCCCTGGGTGGAGAGATAACAGAGAGATTGTAATTAGACCAGCAGGCTGTCAAGTATGATAAGAAAGAACTGTGTGTCTATGTGTCAGAGACAGAGAGACACAGAGAGCCTGACATCCCCAATTTTGAAAAGGAAACCCACAGAGCACCTTTGATCTGATATCTTTACAAACCATGTGAAAGCTATCCACAGAAGACTGTGTATGGATGAAATACAGTACAGCAGGACCACGAGTTCAACCTTTACTAGCATTCTAAAAATCAAGATCCATTCTTCAACCCATTTTCAACTGACACTAAACAATGTGTTTTTGTACATTCGACAAGTGTGAGAGACGCATTTTTATAAACACACTTCTGTTGATGGTAAATGTATCGTTACAGACCATAAAAATAGAATAATAGTGTTAATGAGATACTGCATAGTGTTATAAAGAAAGTCTCTTTCAGGCAGCTGCTACAGATACATCACAGAGCATGAGTTAAAATTGCCTGCATTGTAACTTTTTACCAGAATATTATTCAGACTGAGAACACAGACTCGGTAGCTTAGCAGGTTCAAAATAAATGGATTCTATTCTGTCAATAACAAATTTTCCTTTCTCTCAGAATGGTGGGAATTTGCTGTGGGTGGTTTCCGACTACCTATTGTTTTCTGCGCGGTCATATCTCATCTGAAGAGAGTAGTCAAAGAGTACTGCCCTTTAAATATTAATGAGTTTTGGGGAAAAACAAACAAACACAACTTTGGACTGAGTTTACCAGGCTTCTGGGATTGTCAATTTTCCCACTATGAAACCAAACAAAGCTTTCAGCAAACAAAGTGTCACTCAGTTGGAACAGGACTATGTTTTCTCCAAAAGCACTGTGAAAATCAATTGAAGAGAGTGCTATGTGCAAGTAGTATCCAGCTTCTGGAGAGGAGTCAAAACAAAGGGGAGAGCAGAAGCAACAAAAACTATTTTGTCACTGAGCAATAAAACAAATGGTGACTGAAGCTTCATTTAACTGAACCGCTCTTCTTTCCAGCTGCCAGTTTGGTTACTTAACTGAAACTAAACACAAGCTTCATGTGTTCACACTGCTTATTTTCCCAATGCACAAATTAAGATTAAAATATTTTCTTTGATCTTAACTAGAGGAGATTTCAGTGGCAACAAAAACAATTCTGCTTCTAAAACTTTGTGTAGATTTCACTTTTCTGCCATGTTATTGTAAAAAAAAAACTGTCCAGAAAACAAAAAAGAAAGATTTTTTTTGTACTTATACTTAAACATGGATATAAAATTAAATCTTGATATTTTTTTCTCATATTAAATATTTTGGACTACCTTCCATTCTGGCTAGAAAATATCAGGACAGAAAGGCTCACTTTCCAATGTACTGCTGTTGTTATTTTCTGTCATTTGAGCAGAAAAAAAAAGAATAAAGATTGTTCTTACTTGGTTTTAATGAACTACTCCAAACTGGAGACAGCACTTTAAAATCACCAGTCAAGTATTTTCCATCTCCTCAGCAACCTTTCAGCAAAACTTATGAATAACACATGACACGGGTGAGTCAGACTGATGGGTAAATTATTGGCGCATCATAACATTTTTAAACATTTTAAAACTTTTGCAATTCTAAATCCCAAACAGGAGTAATCAATTCTAACTTTGTCTTAGGTGAGCAACTCCATCTCTGCTGTGTCTGGATGCTCTTTCTCTCCTGCCTTTGTGTTGTTACAGCTTACTGTAGACAGATGGTAATCCATTAGCACTACTAAATAGCTATGTAAATCAAAGAAAGAAAGGGAAAAAACAACAACTCCATTATTCCTCACATGTGAGAATGATTTATATGATCTACCAATATCTGCCAGATCTCAATGATAAAATGTGTGGAACTTCCTGTGAATCTCCGCTCCTCACCCGAACCCAGATCTGATGGAGGGACTGTAATAATGGCCCTTCTGGACCCATGAATCAGCAAACCTAGTGGCAGAAGTGCTATCGTAGTCCCCAGAGCATGGGGCGCAGTACACTGTGAAATTGAAACTTGGGAGTCTCTGACTGGGTTAAAGCAGGGCCAGCTGCAAAGACTTTGCAGCAAGCATTGGATATAGCACGGGAGGTAGAAGCTAACTGGGCCTTCTACATCTCAGTGATATTTTTATTCTTAAGGTCTAGAGATCTAGAGACTAGAGTTTTCTAAAATCCTGAAACGTTCTGAATGTATGAATGAAGGTTAACGTGCACTCCAAAGGATCTGACAGCAAGCCCAACAGGGAATACGTGCATGGATATCAAAGATTGCAAAGAACACAATAGATTTTCACCAAGATGGTAAAAACAAATATAAGTGCATACAGAAAATCACACTTGGTTCTTGTATCATTACACACAGAACCAACAGATGCACTTGTACACACATATTACCTGACATAGCTAACAGAGTAACAGAGAGAATAAAAATGTCAGGAATCACTTAAAACAGATACGGAAGCATCTTTACCCTTCCATATCCCCAGTACAAATTCCATGTAATATATGACTGTGTCTATGTGAGACAATTATCTGCTGAATTCAGCAAGCAGTTGGATCATTATGTGTCATGCCTCCTAAATGATCACTCCAGGCAGTACACTTAACCACAGTTAATGTGTGTGTGGTACGTGCACATTAAAGGAACAGTCTTTTCCCTCTAGTTTATAAAAACATTTAATCTAAAGTATTTCTTTCTGCCAGATTATACTCCTTTATTACTCGGGTCCCCTTAAGCTTAGCTCAACTGCTAGCTACCTGCACACTTACTTTGGCTGGTGGACGGAGACGAAGAAGAAAGAAAATAGTTCCTACAAAATCTGCAACAAGAAGATTTGTGGGTGTTTTTGTGTCTGAGTCATGACTTCTGGAAAGAAACAGTGCTGCTGAGTTTTTCCTTTCATTATTATTTTTTTCTGGTACCACAAGGCCGGGGCTTTTTAGTTCCATTATACTAAACACAAAGGAGACATGTCGCATCAGCAGATCTCACCAAAATCAGGCAAATCACTAAAACAGTCCACATGGATACATTTCACTATATCAAAGCGTAGAAAAGCTAAACATTGAATTTACTTAGGTTAAGTTCCTTAAAGTCAGGTGTGCATAATCAGTGCAATGCATGACTGCAATGATCAAATCTCGACCTTCCTTTTATGACGCTTTCCAAATAAGTTCTATTCTGTTGTATCACAGACCTACAAATCTACATTTGCATCACTAAATCTATCGTAGAAGAATGCGTACTATACAGTGGAAAAGCAATACTTAGTAGAGTCAGACTCTAGTGGCACTTGAGTATTCTACTCATACAGTATGCTGGATCCCAAATGTCAGAAATAAACACCCTAGTGTTCCCATCTGTGTAAATTAGCCATTTCTGCTGCATTGTGTCACAGGAGGAGCTAATAAATCAATCTTTTGTTTTCCTTCCAACATGGTGGTATTACAGTTACAGCCACAGATACACATCAGGCATCACAGCATCTTCTGACAAATAAAAATATCTCTGCAGTGCTCGATGAAGCCTGCTTCGCACTTCAACAGTCTCACCCTCCCCTCCACCTCACCTCTGTCATTCCTCCTCCTATCTGTCCCTGTGTTTTCTTTTCCTCCTCCACCTCCTTCCGGCATCCCCGTCCAACTCCTGTTATGCTCCACTACCTCCACCATCCAAACCTCCAGCTGTCTCCTCAGCCAACTCTTTTCTTATCTCAAAGTTCCCCTCCCTTACCTTTCCACTTCTCCTCACTTCCTCCCTCCCACTACACCATCCATCCCCTTTTCATCCCTTTTGATACCTCCTGTTTACTCCCAGTTCTCATCTTTCTAGTCATTTCTTCTCTCATCACTTTCTTCTTTCATCTGTTTTTCACTGCAACATATGCACAAAGTATTTCCATGACCCCAAGTTGAACTTGCAAAAACTGTACTGGCAGTAATAGAAAATAGACGTGCAACAGCTAAGTGATCACTCTGCCCTGGACCTTTGGGTTAACCCTGGAACAATGCCAAGGATAAAGATTGCTGATGTTCCCGTTTTTGGCTGTCTGCTCTTGTCCCTGCTGAGTGCAAGAAAAAAAGTCCTGATATTGGTATCCAATTCTGCACAGTTCACATCTTGATTGTGTCTGAAAACAGTCTATTAACCTTCTATCTCTTTTGAGTGAACCTCAAGGCTGTAAGCACTGATCAATTCATTGAGTTGTTTATGCCAAAAAAAAAAAGAACAGTATTAGCAAATATGTCTTCACCTTTCAGTCTGTCACAACATAAGGCCTGCAGAAATCATTTACCAGTTCTCCTTGAGCACACTTTTGTGAATTTTTAACAAATTGCACTGATTAGTTCTCCCTTCTCATGTGAGAGTGCACAAATCAGTGAGATCAGCTGC
Source organism: Simochromis diagramma (assembly GCF_900408965.1). Lineage (NCBI taxonomy): Eukaryota > Metazoa > Chordata > Actinopteri > Cichliformes > Cichlidae > Simochromis > Simochromis diagramma. Next base: position 939,249 of record NW_024386786.1, on the reverse strand, counting down.
TTCACTGTGGCTAAAAATGAATGAAAACATTCATGTGCTTATTTCTCACTTCTTACTGGTACTTTTGAGCATTTTCTTTACATCTGGCAGGGATAAACTATACTTATCCAAACCATCGTTAGGCATCTTTGGTTTTAAATTCATGCATATTATTTCAAAGTAGCAAAAGAGTGAGCAAGCAAAAATAAGTAGTCAGTCTGAGCATATGAAAAACACACGGTTTACCACAATATATTCTGGTACGTCCTGCACTGCAGTGTGGAACATTTTCATCAGTCTCCTAAAAAGTCTCCTAAAAGTTAAGCTGAATCCAGGTAATTACAGATGAAAAAACATTACTGACAGCACAAAGGGGGGCGGGTCCTAAAAAACTATTCTCAACTTTGAGATGAGTGAGAGTGACCAATTAGGAAAAGTTCAACAGTGAATAACTATCAGTGCAACAAGCAAATTGTTCCCTGAGTGAAGAAAGATTTAATCCTGCTGTGTGAAAGTCTTGAGCCAACCCTTAGTATGCTAGACTTTCAATATTGGCTGCCTTTTCACTCATTAAGGGTTTTATCTTCTTCTTTTTTGTTTTATTCACTTAACACTAAACCATTCAAACAAAAAAGCACATCATTCAAACATGAGCCAGTGTTATGTTTAGCATAAAATAGTATTATTGTACCAAGAAGTTGATTTGTAAAGAACTATCAGCTGAAACCTGGCGTATCATGTGCTGTATGTTCTTTGAAACTGTTGATCTAGACAAATAGAAGACAAAAGACGTAACAGGCCTAAACTGAATCTGTTATTTTCTCAAGAAATAATCCAGCTAAGACTGATACGGGACCTAAGGATGTATAACAGTGAGTGTCTACAGGCATCTGTAAAACAGTGACTGGCTCTGTCATGGTTTGGAGCTTCATTTCAGTCAGTGGTTTTGGATCTTGTCAGTGAATCCAAAAAAGTACCATTAGATATTGATCCACCATGCAACAGTATCTGGAAACCCTCAGATTGACAACAGCTTCATTTGACAGCATGACAATGATTCCAAACACACTTCCAATGATTCATACTTGGATAGAAAAGCACACGATGGAACACCATCGGTCACAGTTTGGTCTCTCCAGAACTCAGACCTCAAAATTAATATTAAAACAGTATGGGATCATCTTAACAGAGAAAGGGAGAAAAAGCTTGCTTAAGGGTTCAGGCTGTGTTGAAAAACTAGGGTAATCATAAATACAGATTTTCAGTGGTTAGGCTACAAAAACTGTTTTTGACTTGTATACTACATTATCAGTTATGTTTGCATAAATTACTGCACTTATTTCCATTAAGGGGTGACTCAAGACTTCTGCACAGTACTGTGTTATTTTGCATAGTGTATCAATCAAACTTTACTTAATGCTCTGTATTGGGCATATAAGGTACACATCTGTCAATTAATGATAAGTATTGAAATTACACAATAACTAGTATCTTTAGAGAAAATATCCTGACTATGTTCTATTACTTCTACATAATTTCTATGATTTTACATTTAAATATCCAAGAGTTTTTATGTGCCTGATAGCAGTTTGATTACTATTGCTTGTTGAATGAGTCTTCCCTCTTACCCTGCTGAGAGCCAGGAGAAAGTCCATCCCGCCCGATCGCTTAACACAGTGCCGTAGTTTCCAATACACCAGATGCTCCCAGGCAAACACTAAGAGGCTGAGGCCCATTGCCACCAGCAGCATATAAAAGACCCCCGCCATGTTGTCAATGTCCAGTTTACTGCTCATCACCTGACAGACAAGGAGAGAAAGGGGAAAGGTTATGGGAGGACAGGAAAGTGTATTTATTACCAACAAGAACCAAAAATACTGACAACAGCCAGTGCTACCCCTCAGTCTCCTGGTAGACTCGCCTATAGTGTTGGTTTCAAAATCCTACAGTACGTCAACTTGTTTTCAAGTTATTCACAAAATCTTTAAAAAACCTCGATCTCTGATCTTGACCTTGAAGTTGAAGTCACTGAGATTCAAACTCACCAGAGGTTTTTAGAGATTATATGCTATCAATTGGAAAATCCCTAAATGCAGCATTCTTGAGTTATTGCATTTATACGATCTTTTTGAAAACTTGACCTCTGGCCTTTGGGTTTAGGTCACTGAGATTTGAACGTGTTCGAGCTTTTTAGCAGATACACCTATCCTATCAATTTGACACTCCTGCGTTGCCTCATTCCTGAATGTCCATGCTGTCCGCCCAGGTAGGGTGACAACAATATCTCATCTGAGGGCTAAAAAGTTCTACAAATCTGCCCATCAAAAGATAAACACAACATGGTTTTATTCTTAATTTCTTAGGGTCAAACTTCCCACACTGAGTTCTGCTTTCTCATTATGAGGCATGAAAGAAAGCCATGCAGACCCTGTACCACCTGGAGAAAATACGAGTGATGGACTATATCTAGAGGCAGGCTCAGCATGTGGCACGGAATAGGGGTAAACTGAGGGAACATAATGTGGTCCCACTACCACACACTGATTGGGATAAGAATAGGAACATTTTGGGGCATGTTGGGGAAAAAATCCCATATAAATGATCTCAACCCTTGTAAAACCAAGAAGAGCAGTGGAGACATTTTTTCTTTCCACATCAACACAATGTTCGCTCACTAACTGAACCACTTTCCTGTCCTGTTTCCCCAAATTAAATTCAAGTTGAAGCCATTTTGACAGTGCACATTTATGTGCATGTGAACATAATCAGAACAGAAGCAAACTAAAGATTGCAGAAACACTGAAAGCAGAGCATGGCGACAATATTGAAATGACTATTTTTGAATAAGGTAAGGTTCCTGCTCTTTTAGGAGGTCACATCTAGTAGTTATGAGAGATTGAGTTAGTCCTGTGATTTTAGCCATTTTTGTCATACATACTTTTCTGCCAAGATGAATAAATAAACAACAATAAATAAATAAACACCAGTGATTCCCTGGTTTGGTGTTTGGTGAAAAGGACTGACGCGAAGCTCATTTTGAAATAGCTGAAGAGGATATATATTCATCAGGTTAATGGAGAAAAGTTGTAAAACATCATACCTCAATCTTATCATTGTGGCAGATGCCCGACAACCAGAGACGCTCCAACATATCAATCTCATCTGGAAGAGAAAGGGTAAGGGGAGAAAAAGAAGATTAAAATGAAGGGAATGTGGGGAAAAGACAAGAAAAATAAGAGGTTTAAGGTTCAGTGAAGAGTGCCATACAGCAGGGACGGAAACGGGGAAAGGGAAAATAAAAGTAGGAAGTGAGGAAGATAGTAGAAAGGGGAAGAATCATGAAAGAAGGAAAAAGACAATTAGGAAGAAGGATTTAAAAAGAAGAGTGTAAAATGGAAAGTAAGAGAAAAATATATATAGAGAGGATTACCACCCCTTTGTTATGAGAGCAAGGTGTTTGATCCCCCAAGGGAAGAAAGAGGCAAGAGAAGGAAAGCTGAAGAGGCGAAGAGACAGGAGATGAGAGGAATGGAGGAGTGTATTGTTACAACTAAAATATAGAGTAAGGAGATGATGAAATATAGCGTAGAAGAGAGAAATGAGAGGAGCAAGCGAACCTTTGTTTGTATATTGTTAAAATAGGAATGACAGATGAGACTGATTGGAGTTAGCAAACCAAAGAAATAAATATACAGCTGTGGTCAGATGTTTACATAGACACCATGGACATGGATGTCATGGTAATTTAGGACTTTTTGAAATACAGCATATAACTTTTAGCACTTTAGAAAACAACGATTGGTTACAAAGTTTGAATTTATTTAGGATTTTCTCTAATCCACACAGGTGTAAAGGTATACATATTGCTTCAGATATATACATACACCCCACTTGATTTGGTTAAATGTATTTGGTAGCCATCTACAACCTTGTGGCATAATTCCAACTATTTGAGCACACTTCTTGGCAGAATTGATAGAGTTCCCTAGCATGTACTTTACCCAACTTCAAAGCTTAGTCCTACAGGGTTGAGATTAGGTTTTGGTTAGCCCATTTTACCCATTCCAAAACCAGTTGAGATGTGTGTTTGGGATCACTGTCTTCCTAGAACACTCAGCTCTGTCCAAGTCTAGTCTAGCTGTTGATTTAAACTTAAAGCATGCAGAGGTAGTCCTATTTCATCATTATTCCATTCTCTTTGTGGAGCCACTGATATCAAAACAGCCCCAGATAATGATGCAACCACCTCCATGCTTGACAGCTGGTACTGTCATGAATCGCTGTATGACAGGCAGGAGTTTGGACCCAAAATGCAGGACTCACAACACACGGGAATAACCTCAAAATGCAGCTTTATTTGCTGACTCAAGGAAATGATACAAAACTAAACTAGGCAGGGAAAATAAAAACTAAACGTCACTGAGAGGCACACAAGGGAACACACAGCATGAGGGAGGACACGACAGAGGACTCAGGGAGATGCTGACCTAAATTCAGTGCGCATGCGCCAACCAGCATGCAGCCTGTTACAGTTGCTCCTGCTTTTACTCTTCGTTTAGCTCTGTTTTCTTATGTATTCTTTATTTTCTGACTTGTATTTTCATCCGTTTATTATCTTTCACTCAATCATGTGGATTGAGAGAGTTTTTGTTCTTCTGGTGGCCGTGGAACTATTACTTTTATCAAGGAACGGGACCGCGACACGGACTGTTTACTCCAGAGATCAGCTGACCGCCCTGATGCCGGCCGGCTAGCTGGCCAGACCCGCAGAAGAGGTATAAACCGTGTCTGCCGTCTATCGTAATGGGAAATGTGTGATCGTTATCGAATAAAATCGACGAGCTCTCAGCACTGGTACGGAGTCAGAGGGAATACCGAGAGTGTAGGCCTGATGTGTTTCACTGAATCATGGATGCACCCGGACATTCCCGACGAGAATGCTTCGGTGGAAGGCTACCACACTGTTCGGGCGGACAGGGACAGCATCGCTAGCGGTAAGCGGAAAGGAGGTGGGCTTGCTGTTTTAGTTAACAACCGGTGGTGTAACCCTGCCAACATAACAATCAAAGAAAGGATTTGTTGCCCCGACATTGAACTGTGTGCTGTAGGACTCAGGCCGTATTGTTTACCCAGGGAATTCTCTCACGTCATCTTGGTGGCTGTTTATGTTCCTCCCTCTGCTAACCCCACAGCTGCATGTGACACTACCCACTCTGCCATAACCCGGTTACAGACTCAGCACCCGAGTGCCTTTATTGTGATCTCGGGTGACTTCAACCATGTATCACTGGACAATACACTACCAACATTCAGACAATATGTGGACTGTCCCACCAGGGGAGAGAAAATTTTAGACCTACTGTATGCTAATGTCAAGGATGCATACAGCTCCTCCTCCCTCCCCCCACTTGGTAGGTTAGATCATAACCTGATTCACCTCACCCCCTGCTATGTGCCAATTGTGAGGAGGGAACCTGTGACCACGAGGAGCATTAGGAGGTGGTCAGAGGAGGCCTTAGTGGAACTACAGGGCTGTTTCGAGGTGACCAACTGGGAAATACTCTGTGAGCCTCACGCCGAGGACATCAATGGGCTTACTGAGTGTATCACAGACTACATAACTTTCTGCACCGACTCCATTGTTCCCGCTCAGACTGTTCATTGTTACCCAAATAACAAGCCGTGGGTGACTAAGGACATCAAAGCCCTCCTCAACGACAAGAAGGGGGCTTTCAGAGGGGGCAATAAAGAGGAGGTGAGGAAGGTCCAAGTGTTACTAAAGGTAACAAGATCAGAGAGGCTGAGGACAATTACAGGAGGAAGCTGGATGAGTGTGCCCCCGCGTCCTCAAGACCTGTGCCCCCCAGCTGTGTGGAGTCTTTCATAAACTGTTTATGCTGAGTCTGAGTCCGCAGAGGGTACCAGTGATGTGGAAGACATCAAGACGCCACGTCCCAGTGGCCCCCAGGATTACAGGCCCATGGCACTGACCTCCCACATCATGAAGACCCTGGAAAGGCTCATTCTGGACCAGCTGTGACCCATTGTCAGACCACATCTGGATCCCCTTCAATTTGCTTATCAGCCTCGTCTCAGAACAGAGGACACCATCATCTACCTGCTCAATCGTGTCTACACCCATCTGGACCAGCCGGCGAGCACTGTGAGGGTCATGTTTTTTGACTTTTCCAGTGCTTTCAACGCCATCAGGCCGACCCTCCTGGGTGATAAGTTAGCAGCGATGCAGGTGGATGCTTCTCTGGTGTCCTGGATTCTTGATTACCTGACAGGAAGACCACAATATGTGCGTCTTCCACAGTGTATGTTTGACAAGGTAATCAGCAACACAGGGGCACCACAGGGGACTGTCCTCTCCCCCTTCCTCTTCACCCTCTACACCACAGACTTCAGCCACTGCACAGAGACCTGCCATCTTCAGAAGTTTTCTGATGACTCTGCGGTGGTTGGATGCATCAGCAGGGATGATGAGACAGAGTACCGGGCTGTGGTCGACTCCTTTGTCACGTGGTGTGAGCAGAATCATCTGCAGCTCAACATGGCAAAGACCAAGGAACTGATGGTGGACTTCAGGAAGACCAGGAAACACTTGACCCCTGTTTCAATCCAGGGGGTCAGTGTTGACATTGTGGAGGACTATAAATACCTTGGAGTTCACATTGACAATAAACTGGACTGGGCTACAAACACCACAGCACTTTACAGGAAGGGCCAGAGTCGTCTCTATTTTTTGAGGCGACTGAGGTCCTTCAACATCTGCCAGAAAATGCTCAGGATTTTTTACGAGTCTGTTGTGGCCAGTGCGATCCTCTATGCTGTTGCATGCTGGGGGAGCAGGCTGAGGGTCGCAGATGCCAACAGACTCGATAAACTGATTCGTAAGGCCAGTAATGTTGTGGGGATGGAGCTGGACTCCCTCAAGGTGGTGTCGGAGAGGCGGATGCTGTCCATGATAAAGACAATGTTGGATAACACCTCCCACCCACTCCATGACATGCTGGTCAGTCACAGGAGCACGTTCAGTGAGAGACTGAGATTACCTAAAAGCACCATTGAATGACACAAGAAATCATTCCTGCCTGTGACCATCTCCCTGTACAACGCATCCACTTAACATACTGTTTACTGCTACAGCTACACCCTTCTTGCACATGTTCTATTTCAGCTATTTATTAATAAGTGACTTTTATGTATATATATGCCTGTATATATTGTGCTATTCTTAGTTAGTGTATTCTCTGTCTCTGTTAATGTTTGTTTATAATGGAGCACCGTAATGAAAAATAATTTCCCCCAGGGATCAATAAAGTATTCTGATTCTGATTCTGATTTGATAAATGCACAGAGGGATAACAAGGAAGTGAAAACACACGAGGAACACAGCTGACAGGAATAACCATAATAAGACAGGGGAGGCTGGACTGAACAGAATGAACATGCAAACGCGGGACCTTTGCAATAAAACGGGAATCATGATGTGGGAGTGGAGGAGAGGCAGACGAGGGAGCGAGGGAACACGAGGGAGAGCATAGACATGACGCACTGAGGAAGGATGGAAAACGTAACACGAAGGGAAACACGGCACAAGAACTCACACCCCAATATAAACACAGACACATATGGAGACACAGAGGGCAGAGACACACGGGGGAATCTAATAAACGAAACTGAACAACCTAGGAACCATAAAATAAATAATGAACTAACAAAATAAAACAACACAAGAAAACTAAGAATGATGAGATGTACATGTATATATTTGACCCTGTGTTTATAATGTTGGATTAGAGAAAATCCGCACCCATGATGGGTGCAAGTAAACTCTGGAGCCCATCTGTATATTTATGTAATGAAGGATAGAAGGGATTTTAATCACCACAATGTAAATTTGACATGCTATAGAACATCTTACAAACAGCTAGTCAACAAACCCGTATACTTAAGTTGTACTACAGTTGTTATAATACGCAAGCACATGAATGCAAAATATGCACGAACACTAAGAACAGGCTCAGGAAATAGGGAAAGGGAGCAAGAAAAAGATTTAAAGGATTTAGGAAAAGATTTGCAGCAAAAGTTATGAGATCGAAAAGGGAAATTGGGAATTAGAGACAGTGACTGCAAGAGACAGGAGCCCTTTGAAGCGGGCTGTGAAATGGCCTGGTGTCTACACCGAGGGCAGAGCGATGCGACAGCACATGGGAGATGAAAGGGGGAAATGCACACAAACATTACTCTTCCTATTCAAACTATCAAAAACGTGCACACTCATGTGATACACACTTTGAGCTCCAGTGTAATGGGACTCTCAGTGTTAGCTATTAATGCATTAATCAAAAAGACGGAGGCAGCGGGGAAGAAATCATGCTTTTCCCTCCCATGCACACACACTCATGCAGACAGATGTGCGTGACCAGGGTGCAGACGTCTTTTAAATCTAGCACACACACACTGTTTTGAAAATACACTTGGAATGTGGAGGTTCCAATTCCCAATCCTCACTGTTACAATATTAATCGACCTGTGGGTTAATTAACCTTGTCTGAAAACCTTTCCATAAAGCCCTGCCACATGGATTAGTCTCCGCCGTGTTGACTAAAACATCAAATCTGAAAGAAAAAATAAAATAAATCTGGGTCCAGCGTGAGGGGATCGTGTGCCACGTTTCACTTCGCCAACAGTCGTGGAGGAATTCAAATGTTCTCTGACAGCTGAATTAAACTGAGCTCAACTCGATTGACCCTTCTTCCTCTCGCCCCACTTCCTGCGCAAATCCTCACAATAAAGGCTAATACGCATGTTCATTCTGCGTATGGCTCGCTCCCATAATCTAATTTATCAAGTTTCAATGAATGTTCAGTTGATTTCTCTCCCTCTGCCCGGCTCTCTGCCTCGCTCCCTTTATCTCCCTGTAAATACATTAATCATGGCTGCATAAAGCTGCTCTTTGGGAGAAATCTTCCCTACAAAGAGCTGACAGACAGGCAGAATTTCCTCCTTTACCTGCGCTGAGGAGGAAAATGCCACGGAGTGAAGATGGAGAATCGTCTCAACAAATGAAAGGAGCAGGCGTGCAAACCAAGACAGACCATAAAATAGAATCTGTGTTTCATTCTGCTGATTTTTGGCAGTTTTGTTGTGATTTGGGAACAATTCAATTTATGCTACTCCTTAATATTTTAACCTGTGCCTCTATAACATCAATGGCTTTATGTTGGTGTGCAGTGAGGAATTAAGCTCCTTTATTCTTTAATCCTCTCAGGGGCATAATAAATATCCCCTTTATCCAATCTGTGCAGCAATAGCATTAAGAAAATTGTATTATGACCTGGGGCAGTTTTATACTTCACCTACAATGTCTTCTAAAGCAGTCAAATATATAAAACTGTGTATATGATCAATTCCAAGTTTGTGTGTGCATAAAAACTATAAATAGCATAAACGTGGACACACTCTATAACGTTTAGTTGGCTCTTAAACACATCTAAGCACAGAGGTGACAAATGAGAAGCACAAATATAAGTTTTGATCATTTCTTTATAAACCACTGAAGAAATGCTTCCCTTTCTTCATGAGCTTAGGCCAGGAAAACTATATCGGTTTGGCTTTCAGTTTCTCTAGACTTCTTTTTCCAAATCAATGCTAATGCTGTCATTGTGTAATAACAATAATTTGCTAACCTTTTCAAGTAAAAGTGTAAAGTTTCATTCAAAATCCCCAAAACTGGGGAGAAGCACCCTGACTGACCAGATGATCTGCAAAAATGGAGATCATGGCGTCCATTCTTCACAAAAAGAGCTTTAATCACCAACATGGGATCATTTCCCTTATACAATACTGATTAAAAGCCATTTTTTTCCAAGACAGATTTGGGCATATTGGAAATTATTAAAAGAGGAAGTCAAGTGTTTTTTGTTAACAAGTCTGCTTGATATAGTTCATTTGGCCTGGTCTCTTCAATTTTGGATCACATTTAATGTCATATGAGTAATATTTGGATTGGATTAAGTTTTATTTGTAACACTGTGGACAGCAGCAATATTTAGCATATAAATAACCGAAAGAGAACTCTGCTGGGAAAAAAGCAAATCATTTGAAGTTACTGTAACTGCTTCGTGTGAGTGACAGAAGTAAATTATAGGAGATACAGTTCCTCCATCACAGAAAGAAATTGCTTTGTTCAGACATCAGCCAAAATGTAAAAGTACAAATAAGAACTGGGACATGGAGAGGCAAAGGCTGTTTTTTTAGGCGAGAGTGATGGGAATCGGGTGGAGGAGGTCGTCAAGTCTAATTGATCTCTTAAACCGATCCTTTTCCCCCCTAAAGGTACTTCTGCAAGACACTTGGTGTAATAACAGCTAAGTGTACACATTTTGTCCTCAGACTTTCTTCATGTATACATGAAAGTGTACGCTGGAAAAAGCAGCATCAAATGTCTTTGCTGGGTTTAAGATGGTAAAATTCTATACAGATAAAAATGTATTGTTTCGGGGATTAGGATTCGTTTTCTGCCATTTTTAGTGCTTTGTTCATTAATTCATTTATGTTTAAATGCTGATCACAAATAATCTGCAGCTTTGGTTCGGCTGTGCAAAGTAAACAAAAGATTATAAACAAAATTGCAGGTTCAGAGAAAAATCTGTGGCTCTGTTCTGAATCTATAAAATGAAAATCAACATCTGGGTCTCTGAAGACTCAAAGCCATTTATACAAAAAAAAAAAGAACATCAAGAAAAAATGAAATCAATTTCCCCAGGGTGAGCTGTGTTGCTCTAGTTTGTTCCACCCTTAGTGCCAAAAGCTGTTCATATTCACATCCTGTTATCATTCTTTTGTGTGTGAGGTGTTCTTATTGGCTTTGCTCAGTCAGCATGAATCACTGTGAGTGACACAAAGGGGAAGTGGAATGGAGGCGAACCTTGGATGCATGCTACTGTGGGATTTGAGCTCAGGTGCAACATCAGCATTTCTAACAGTGCACATTCCTGGATCTCTGTCCTTTTCGGCATCGCTTTGAAGAAAGTTTATTTCTTGGAAATACAGTGCAGCCACGTGGGACCTGACACACAGATGCCTCATCTTCAAACAGTTTTCTTTATCAAAAGTATTGCTGTGCATCTGCTGTCCTTTGAATTTTCCTCTTTATACTTTAGCAAATGAGGGTCAGCAGCGCGGCAAAATCAGAGTTCAACAGGTGGTAGCTGCTGTAACAGATGGTAGCTAAAAGAAGACACGATTCTTTATCAGGGAATAGATAAATGATTGGATTGAGGAAGGCTAGTTCAAGAATGTTTACAAGACTCGTAGGGAAATTGCCCGTGTTCCCACAATGAAGATTGATGAGGGAACTGATCAGTCAGTATTTCAGAGCTGCAACAAGGGTCTAAGGCTAAGACTTCCTGTTCTGTCTACAGTTGTTATTTAGAAATGCACATAAAATATTTAAAAAAAGGTGTTAAATAACAAAATTGTTTAGATTTTAGATTTTAGCTTACCTGCATGTAACCAAAACCTGATCAAACATGACTTGTCAATACTACATTGGTACCAAATGGGAACTAAAACGCTCTCAGAAGCCGGAAACAAACAACAAAAGTAGAAGAAACTTGAACTTTTTAATAATATGTTAAAAAGTTTAAGGACCCAGCGTTTAAAAATAATTTCTTCTATTTTTTTCTACATCGACAGCTTTGCAGTCGTGGTTGTCATCCAACCAAACAGCTAGACATCTCATTTTAAGGACAAACTCACACATCTCTGTTTGAACATTTTGTATCACATACCATCAGCCTCCAGTGTTCTCTTCCCCTGGGAGCTGCTGTCACCGCTGCCACTGAGGCATTTTCCACCTGCCTCTCGCTCTCTCTAATTGCGAAGAGGCTAAATTGCTCCCCAGAGTAGGCAATTTGGTGACTGACCAGTCATGTGCTAAGAAAGGAAACGACAGCACTCTAACAAAGAGATGCATTGCTAGGAAACATTATAGGACTCTTAAAGGGCCACGCTGCTTGCGCAGTGCATAATGAATTCATGTCATGTCTTTGGGGTTGGTTATGAAACTGCTGTAGCTCGGTGTTGAGATTTTAAAGAGCGCAATTATCACAATTAGCCAAATATGTGAAACGCAGTTTGAGCAGGTCCTCTAGTGCTGTTCACACAATTATTGTTTTTTAATCAAATTGGGATTATTACACAGAACGTGGATGTTATTCACAGCCCTGGATAAATAACATCATTACCTATTTATGCAGGTGTGCTTTTCAGATTTTTATCCACTTCTTCTACTCTCTATTATCTGTTCAGATCAGGAGGAATCAACTTTACCTAAAGGCCGATGCATTTTAATGACATCTGCTCAATTTGGCTTTTCTAGCTTTTCACTATAAAATACTATAGGAACCAATCATATGTCAGCTTTGCAGATAAGACTTATAAGCCATGTAATCGGATATTTGTATATAAATATATCTAATATTTTTGGTATGAGAAAGGACAGCCAGTAAGAATGTGTGTGGCGTTGGTTTTTAAAGGATAGTTTTATTTTATTTTATGTCTTTTGTTGTCAGATATGTGTGTGCTAATCGTCTTTGTGACTTTTCAAACTTTCCTGTTTGTCAGTTGTTTAGGGGTTATTGGCATTGTCACATGGTTTAATTAAAATACTGACATTTACTGGATAACTTTAAGCATTTTTTTGTTACATCATAACACTGCATAGATCCAGGCAGGATCTGACAATGTTTAGGAGCTAATTTCCATCCAGCTTCGTCCACCAGCCGATCAAGATCTTCCAGCTGTGTCCCTCTCGACTCTCACACACACAGACTCCAGACCTGCATTCACCCCTTCTCTCTGTGATCTAAACAATTTTTTTTTTTTGCATTGTTATTTATAATTTTCTATGAACCAGCAGAATTGTATGCTCCTTAAAAATCCCTTACAACATCTGTTTTCCTTCGGTATTTCAAATTAAGGCTTTGAAAGGTGTAAAATTTTAAATGCATAACTGAATTCCTTCGTGCATTGAACAGGAAGTCTTTGGCCCAGCTGACAACAGCCTACAGGTTCTATAAAATATATTAAACTATGTTTTTGAAACATAGTCTACAAATATCTAACACCAGAATTCATCTGAATGAATGTTGTAGTCCTTGTAGTTCATTGGGTACAAATTCATTCCTGATATTCTTTTTTCTCATAGTTCAAATGCAGTTTTAATACATTTGTATTCAGAATCAGTGCTGACGCATAAAGGAAAAATAACAGAACATTTCATTTGGTTAGAAATAGGCACAGCAGAAACTTGACAAATGCTTTCATAAAAACGACCTCTGCTGCCAGAAATGATCAGAAAAGACCAAAGCTGGGTATCTACTTATTTAGTACGTGTTTCTTATTTTGTCACACTTGGAAAGTTTGAAAGTTCGAATGTGACTGCGACAGACTGGTGACCTGTCCAGGCTCTTCCTCACCGTACCCTGCTGACCTCTGACAAGACAGCAAGCCGCTGAAATAGACTCCTGCCTCCCTGAACCCTAAACTTGGATAAGTGGAAGATGGATGGATGTTCATGTTCATGGATGTACAGCTGGAAATGTAGATTTATCTCATGTTTTCCTTTGGCTGTAATCCACAAAATTCTATGAACCTTCTCTTGTTTTCAGTGTCATCATGTTGAATTGGTGCCACAGATCATGTTCACTTGTCTGCAGGATTTGCTGTAACTTTATTGGAGACTATTTAAAACAAACAACCCAGAGGTTCAAGTATTCAGTATTTCAGCTGCATGCTAAGAGACCAGGACTGAAACAATGAGAAACAGGCTGGTTAACATTACCACTGTTTAAATGTACTCTGTAGTACCAATGAGCGCTTTGAGCTCCTTCACTGCTCCTCAGATCTGTGTTTTTTTCAAACCTCTTGTGTCTCCTGTTTCTTTCTGTGCTGAACAGATCCACTCATCAATCTTCTTTGGACGCTTTGCCATTACTGAGCTACTAATGACAAATATGTAAATAAAAATGTGATTAACACATAAATAGCCAGAGTTCTTGGAAATGTTCATGATCACCAAATGTGGTATCGTCATAGCAGCATGAACAAAGTCTGAGAAGAGCTGTGTTTAAATCCAGTTTCTGTGATCTTTTTACGTCATCATGAGCAACACAATCAAAAACTGAAGTCTTGAAATTCAACAGAGACCTAAGAAAATGCAAAGAGGCTGAAATTACTATCAGACTATAAGTCAGAGGATGGGAAAAAAAAAAACGGGCAAAATGTGTATGCAACAAACCAAACAATAACTTTGAGGGTAAAATATTTAGAGGAGTGAAGTCTGTCTGAAGTCTGCTGTGCAGTATGTGTATTTGTGTATAATCAGGTCAGACAGAGAATATGGGAAGTGTTACTGAGTGTATGAACCAGAAAAACAGAAATGTGTGTGTGCAAGTGTGTGTACGTGTTATCTGACAGCTTTAGCAGAGATCACACGACCCTCCCTCTTCCTCTCTGCTCCTCCTCCCTCTGACCTTCTCTATTGATCTTCCTCTCTCTCACAACCACCACCTCTTTAATTTCTCTACTGACCCTCACCTATCACACCTTTCTCCATCCACATCCCTCTTTTCTCTTCCTCACCCCCAGCTTTAAACTTTATCCTCCTATAACACTCAACCATCACCACAAAACCTGTGTAAACTTTTTGATCATTATTCATTTGCAGTGGAATTAAAGAACTAGAAACATTAAAAAAAATAACTAAATAAATAAATAAAACCTTTTTCTCCAGTACACGCTCTTCCTGAACATCATGACCCAGCCATTTTTAAAATGTATAAAACTTGGATAATCTTCATAAAGAGGACTCCTGGTCAACCTGCTGTTACCATAAAAATGTAAGTTTTAGCTGCATTTTCACCAAAAGTGTTGCCACCTTCCCAATCGACCCATGTCAGTGAGGTTGAACAGCATGTTTAGATTCTGCAAGGTTTTTGATTTTGTTTACAGAGGCGCATAACTTGGTGACCTTGGGTGCTAACTCCATATTTTGGGGTCTAATGAGCAGATTCCTTAGTAATTCTCAATCAAAGCTTTTGACATGTCTTGGTTTGTGGAGCGGTTATGGCGTAAGAGGGACAAACGGCATAAGTAGCGTATCAGAATTACCTTTTACTTCTGTAGTAATTAGCACAGTAATTAGGACGCATTAATGAAAGGATCATTTAAAAAGGAAAATTAATATAGTCCTCAGTACTGCAGTCATGAATACAGACATGAATGTAATAAATGTTTTTGACATGTGACTACTCTTCCTTTGAATGTGCTGTTTGCTGGTGGGCAGTAAGGAGATTACATGAAATGCGGTGGGAGTGCAAAGAAAATGGCGACCAACAATGGCGATCGAAATCAAGTAACTTAATAAGCTAACTGAGCTGTAACAGAGTAGCTTTGCATGACATGTAGCTCAGCATAATCCTTATTTCTCTTAGGTATACATATAAAATATCCACTGACTGAAATCCACTGTTTAGCTTTGAGGAGACTGTATGTTTAATCCAGTTGTCTGATGAGTTAGCTCTGCTCAACAGAAGATTTCAGCAGCAGATGACTGGGACCTCCATGCTCTTAGTAAGAACTAACATCATACAGAGCCAAGAGTAGAACAAAAACTGGCTGAAACACAGAGTTTAGAGTAGATTTTGATTTTGATTCACTGCCACTTTCAGCTACTTATACCATATAGATACACTGACCTCATTATTTAAAAGTTTGGCCCTGTAGTGAAGGTGTGATCGGTCTCCTTTAACCATTGTTTGTTGAACAGACCTCTCAAAGATCTCACAGAACTTTTTTTACATTTCAATATTTTATGACTTTGTCACGTTGTTCCTAATGATTTGACATTACTATTTTCTGTTTATACTTTAATTTGGTGCTTTTTTTTTTTTTTAGGAACAATGGTTTGGGGTCTCAGAGGATCCCGGTCTGAAGGATCCACTTCTCCCTACACAGTTTTAATAAATTAAACTATCTGTTCAATTAATATATTCTATGAGTCTAAAATTAAAGTAAAATACAACATAACGTGACAATAATAAAACTCTGTCAATCATTTAAAAAAAGTATTACCTTCAGCATATACATGAGGAACTTCCCAGTAATCCAGATGTTGGGAATGTGGCTGGATTAAATGCGCCTGAGAGCTGGGGCATGTGATGCTCATGCTGTATATAAAAAGAGCCCCAGTCTGAGCAGCAATGACTCTCCTAGGAGACAGGAAAACTCTACCTCCTGATGTGACTGTCTAATGCTCAGCTGGAAGACCTACTTGACAAAAGTATTACCTTTGCTCCTGAAATATAGACAGCAAGGTAGTAACTGTTCCTCCTCCTGTTACAGGCCAGCATGCCCTGAGCAAAGCATGAGGCAAATTGGGTGTTATCAGTGCCTGAAGTGTCTGACTAGCTTCATTCACTTTTAGCTGTTTCTGAAACAACCCTAGTGAGAGCTTGGTTCATATCAGCAGACAAAAGTCAGACTGGGCAGGCAGGCCGTCCCTTTGTCATCAATTCTGTTTAAAATATTTATGGACAGAATGTCCAGGCACACCCAGTGGGTGGGGGTATCAGTTCAATGGTCTCAGATTTCAGGTTCTGTTCTGGAGATCATGACTTCATTGAGTCATTTCGTCCAGCTTGCACTGGGAGACAATTAGCTCCTCCAAGTCTGAGGCCATGGTTCCCAGCTGGAAACGGGTGGAGGAGTTTAAGTTTGTTCATGAGTGAGAGGGAGAGATTGACAAACATACTGAAGTGGCATCTGCAGTAATGTGGACTCTTTACCGGTCTGTTGTGGTCAAGAAATAGATGACTCTGTTTATAGGTTGATCTACTTTCCTAACTTTATTTGTGGTAAAGGTATCGTGGATACAAGCAGAACTGGGCTTCCTCTGAAGCGTGTCTGGACTCCTTTAGCGATACGTGATGAGATGGTGATTTGGAATGGACTCAGAATGGAGCCGCTATGCCTCCACGCTGAAAGGAGCCACCGGAGGTGGTACCGGCATCTGACTAGGATGCTTCCTGGGCAACTTCTAGGTGAGGTGTTTTGGGCTCCTCCTGCCAAGAGGAGGCCCCGGAGCAGGCGAAGGACACAACCAGGTTGTGATTGGCTTTATGCTATTTTTTTTCTTTTTAGATGACATTAATTACTTAATTAACTTTTATTATTACTTATTGGGGTTTTCAAGTTGGTAAAATGAGCGTTAACTATGTGCTTCTTGTTCTCTCCTTCGTCCTTCCTGCTAGCGCGTCTTACGTGTTGCTTTCTGGTCCCTTTTTAACTTACCATCTCCAACTAACTGCAGCAGAGCCAGGTCCAGTGGGCGTTTCCAGCGGGAATTCTTGTGCAGTGCAATACCGTAACCCGTAGTGGCAAACACCTTACCGGAGCCGATGGTCATAACCTTTTTGAATTAAACACATAAAGGTCCATAAATCCACGTATACACACAAACACATTAATTCACAGAGAGCCAGATATGAAGACGCAGATGGCAATGAGCAAAAGATAAATTAGTTTCATTTTAACTGTAATTTCTTTGTGTACTGTCACGGTCACATAAATTCAGTTGGCTGAGCTCTAATATCGACATCCCAGAGTGTGGGATATTGTTTCAGTGGAGGAATTAATATAGATCCACATCAGTTGTAATAATTACTGCAGCAGTGGCTGTTGTATGAGGCTGCTGGGAGCTCAGGCCTCCCACAGACCTTATTATAAATGATCACCAGGAAGGATTTTCATTCTTGCTGTGGGAGCCGTATCAAATACAAACTTATAAATAAATCAACACCAGTGCCAACCAGAAATGACAATATTAACCAGCTACAGGCCGCAAGGGGGAAATATAAATGCATCGGGTGTGTTTGATTTATTTAATGCAGATGTACATCTTGTACAAGTGCTCATTTAGCATGCTTGTTATGTTTTTTGTTTTGTTTTTTTGCACATGGTAATGGGACAAAGAAACTTGAGCAATGGTTGCCCGTATGCACGAAAGTGTCTCTGTGCAGAGGTGTGAAATCACTGTGCACAGATGCATTTCCTACCTTGCAGCCCTCGTCCTTCCTGGCCATGTAGTTCAACACTGCAGCATCATAAATGAAGGCATCTAGTTTTCTGCAGGGGAGAAATGAAGGAGGAAAATTACAACAAAGCAATGGAAATCACTGACCTGGATCTAAATGACAAAAGCAACTAGAGAACAAAATGACAAGATATGATGGACAAACCAGCAGTGAGACAATGTCTCTACAAAGACATCAGCAAACAGAGGGCTCTTTCTAAACAGCTTTTCACCAACTTTCAACAACCACACAGTGAAACATTCATAAATGGAGGAAGAGATGCCAATTCTCCTCCTACAATAGCTTGAATAGAGCATAATTGAATGCAGCGACAGGGGAGGGGGTAATTTAAGCAAAGAATGTGAAATTCACTTTTGCTCAGAAGGAAAAATTCAAACAGTTGTTGTAATTTCTGACTGCAGCTACTCACAAAAATGCAGTTTTTTTATATAAATGTTCAGGAAGTTTACAAAAGCCTTGTTTCTTTCAAAGTCACCACATGACTGGGTAAGGCTTAGTATATTTCGGCAACATTAAATCTAACTGAAAAAAGAAATAAACCATAAATCACTGTGAATGATGATATTTAAAGCTAACTAGGAAATTCATCTTACGGCAGATCAGTCTGTAAATGTGTTATGTAAAGGCTGTTATCAAAGCTGTTGGACTGCATTAGTCATACCCACCTGTTTCAAATCTTATCAGCCCATCAAATGCCCATTATATGTTGTTATCAGTCCCTAGCAGCACCTCTTAGTGGTGGTAATTTCACCCTGCTGAACAGCAGCGGCCCGAGGTGTGTTTCTAGGTTAAAACAGCAGTAAAAGCATCTTTTGGACGTTTCCTTTGTTACGTTGTAAGGTCTTTGATTTCTTTTTAAGCTCAAAAGGTAGTTGGTAATGTTCAGGAGAAGATAACGGTTTAAAATAAAGATACTTTTACATTTATTACAATGAATAACAGCCTACTGCGCCTGGCAGAAGGTAGAGGAAGGTGTTTCATTGGTGATATGTGTGAAAAACGATCTGTTATCACACATATTCAATCAATCAAATGAAAAAACTAAAGTGAAGTTCTGGCTTGATAAAAACAAAGTATCATTAGATTTGAATAAATCTAAACTTATGTTATTTGGAAATAGTAGTTTAAATACAAATGCAAAGATTCAAATAAATGGTGTTGATATTGAAAGAGTCAGTGAAAATAAATTTCTGGGGGTAATAATAGAGCTCACGTAAGATATATTCATTCCAAAGTATCACGTAGCATTGCAGTACTAAACAAGGCAAAACAGGTATTCAACAGAACATCACTTCATATTCTCTACTGTTCACTGGTTTCACCATACTTAAGCTATTGTGCAGAGGTCTGGGGCAATAACTATAAAACCACATTACATTCACTTTTTACTCTTCAAAAAAAGCAATTCGAATCATCCACAATGCAGGTTATAGGGAACATACAAACTCACTATTTTTGCAGTCTGAAATATTGAAAATTGACGATCTAGTGAAATTCCAAACAGCACAAATTCTATTCAAAGCAAAAAATAAAGAACTGCCAGGTAATATTCAGAGTATGTTTTTTTTTTTTTGAAAGAAGGAAGTTATAATTTAAGGGGTTTTTGTAACTTCAAAACAGGGAAGGTACGTACTACAAGAAAAGGCTTTTGTGTTTCTGTTCATGGAGTGAAACTGTGGAACAGTCTGAATATGGAATTAAAGCAAAGTCCAAACATTGCCCCGGGGCCTCCTCCCGGTGGGACATGCCTGGAACACCTCACCCAGGAGGCGCCCAGGAGGCATCCTTGTCAGATGCTCGAACCACCTCAGCTGACTCCTTTCGATGTGGAGCAGCAGCGGCTCTACTCTGAGCCCCTCCCGGATGGCCGAACTTCTCACCCTATCTCTAAGGGAGAGGCCAGCCACCCTTCGGGGGAAGCTCATTTCTGCCGCTTGTATCCGCGATCTCGTTCTTTCGGTCACTACCCACAGCTGAATATCTCTATTTAAAAAAAAATAGTATAGTATATAGTATATCAGAAATCTCTTCACTATTTTTATTACAAATTATATCAGTAAGGAAGCTGACTAGATATTAACTGATAATTTATGGCAAAGGGGTGGGATTAAATAAGTGTGTACTTCTTCCCACTCCCTTTCAACATCTAAATTAATCAGAACGTTTTTTTGTATGTAGTTTGTATAGTATTTTTTTTTCTCTTATTTTTCTTTTCTAAATGTACCTGTATATTGTTCACATGTTGAAATAAATTACCAATCAATCAAACCAGCTTTAATTCATTTTCTACAGCAGTGGTTTTGTAGCTACTTTGGATAATGTGGTTCAAATCTGAATCATGTTGCAGATATAAGGAGTTTTCTGTGATGCAGTTGCATTTATATGCATTTTTCCTTTGCAACATTATCCAGCTGTACATATCTTAGGAATTAGAAACTGACCAAGTGCCATTCTCAAAACTGCAACTCCCAGGGTGTCATGGGAGAGTTTCCTAAATTCACACACTACATCATATGGTGTGATAATTACACAGCCTGTGGTTTCACTCTTTGGGAAAATGAGGAAATTCTTAGTTATAATAATCTAAAATATTGAGACTAGCATTAATTCAGGCAAGACAAGAACTGAAGCTCAGACTGTAATCCTCACAGACCGGCTGATAACAGCGAGCCTCCCTGTGGTTGCTGAACATCTGAAACCCAGCTCCGTCCTAGCTTCTTCTTTTAATGCCACATCTCATTTGATCACTGTTATATCACTTCTCACTGATGCCAGATTGTTTCTGCATGCTGCTCTCTCACCTCAGGCTTTCTATCTGTGCACATGCAAGGGCAGAGACATACCACCAAATATAAATTACTCCAGGAAGAATCTTCTCCAGTGATCCAGTAGTAACAGTAATAATTAAAAAGAAAAAAAATCTCAAGATTAAAGTATAGGGAAAAAATGAATCATTTGAAATCTGCTACTGGAGTAGAAGCAGTGCAACATGGATATACATCAAAAGTGAATTACAACAGTTCATCATCAAGTAATGGATTAAATGTAACAGCTCAGCTCACACTGGTGATGTACATCTGAGAAGCGGATGGTAGATTTGTCACTACACCTGCTCTTCTAATTCACATTCATTTATATTCACACTCAGGGAGCTGCACAGATCCACGAAATTGTTACTGGGGGGAAAGCGCTCAGTTGAAGGGTGGAAGATTAAAAAAAAAAAAAAGGTGACGAAGAGGGTACACAAAGCAGGAGGGGAGGAGGTGGCTGACAGCAAAAGGAGAGAAAAGGGAAGTTCAGATATTATTATTGGGTGGCAAAGGAAGCGCACAGGAGTTGATGAACTGGGAGGAAGGAGTTAATGAGAGAGGGAGGAATAGACCAGTCAAAGGACAGAAAAAAAATCATCATGAGAAGAAAAGGAAAGCACAGGAGGAGAAAAGATGAGATGGAGAGGCGGTGCTCAGTGCCATGGCAGGCAAATCAAACAGAAATCTTCATATCACTTTGCCTCGACGGATATTTCCTTTGTATATAATGTCAGAATGAGAGGGAAGGATAAGGAAGAGGGAGATAAACAGTGTGTAATGAAAGAGACGACGGACAGACTGATTGAAGTGAGATAGAGAGAGAGGTGGAAAATTAATGTAAGAGGGGCAAGAAGGACAAGTGAGTATGATAAAAAGGAATGCATCGTTGTGTTTTAATAACACGCTACGTCAAATCTACTAAAGACTGCGCCCGCTGCTTGCTGGCTTGTGTGTGTGTGCTTGCTTGTCCCATTAAACATTTGAACCCTAATCTGCATCAGTCCCCCCTTTCCCCTCCACCTCGCCCGCTTCCACATCAAACGCAATGAGCGAGTGTATATTTTATGGAAAGTGCTTTGTGTACTTTGTAGTCCCACAGGCGTATAATAAACCCCCCCCGTTGAAGACAAGAGGCACCCGAGTGTCAGCCAGTGCTGAGATGGCGCAATTTTCCCACCGCACTGCGGTTGCTGCTAGCATGTATTATTTAAAAGTTTCCAGCCCTCCACACCTCTTCTCCAACTGCATTTAGTAGCCATGATCCTGATGGGGCTGCACAGGTTACAACAGTTTGCTGTGGCTCCCGAGGCAAGGCAGATCAATGCGCTAACAGGGTGAGTCAGGCAAAAACGGCTCCTGTAATTGAACCGAGCGTGGACGACAACACCGCCTCAAGTTAAAAATAAAAGATATATAAAAACCAGGGGAGATGGCACGGTATCTGTTTAAAGTAAGTGCTGTTGTCAAAAATGTGCAGCTTTAACTTGAATCTGGGTGCTGTTTAAAAGAGTGGATGACAGCAGAAGTATATTTGTAGAAATGAGATGTCTAGTGCAGGCAGAGTGTGGTTGCGTTCGGTCGTAACAATATCTGACATTTTTTACTTCATGCTCTTCCAAGTCCCGATCTACTTCCAGTATTGTTCTGTTCGTATCTAACCGAACATGTAGGCTTTAATTTCTTCTATTTCACATGACAAATCCACACTCGATCCACACTCCAAGTGGTTGCTAATACTTCTTCTATCCTTACCCAGTCTTGAGGTTGTCAATGGCTTCCTCTACACCCTTCTGGTTGTTGCGAATCATATACTGGTGCATGTTGGGATAGTTGGAGCGGATGTTCTCCTCAGTGCTGCCATTTGGCACCGTGCCGAAACGCAGTGGTGGGTACTGCTCTGCCGGCTGCTGAAACTGCACAAGAAGAAGAAGAAGAGGAGGTGGGCTGAGATTAAAGTGACAGGAGGAAGGACGGAAGTTAAAGAGTGGTAGCTGAAATGAGGGAGAGGAGCCGATCCGTGCTGCGGGATGAAGAGCTGCAAAGATTCAAAGACTTCACTTTCAAAGAAGAGCCCCTGTGCTACACTTTTCTAAAGAGCTCAGAAGCAGAGAGAGACTGATAAAACAGATGAGGTTTTAAAGTGTCAAAGTAGCGGGACACAGTTTTGTGAGTTGTGGTGAAACTGCGCTGGAAAAATCAAAATAATAAAAAAAGGAAAGTACACAGTTTTCCACTTCTGTTAACTTAAGCTATTCTGATGTGCTCTCTTAAAGGCAGACATGAGAGAGTGCAATATTTGTGGCATAATCGTATTTACAACCCCGATTCCAAAAAGATGTTGGTTTGCTGAAGGTATGAGGGGGAGGGAACTGTAGCTTCTTTTAGTCTGTGTCGATAACAGACGGGTGATATACCCTCTGTGATGTGCAAAGATGAATTAAAATTTGGATTTGTGATCCCAGTGAAGAGATTCCGGATTCTCCCTGCTTCTTTATTCCACCCAACACGACCTTTGACCCGGAGAACGTGTTAGCATCTCTCTCTATTCATTTATTTTTCATTGTAAACAGCATTCCATGTTTTTGGAAACAGGGTTGTATTTATTTTGAAAGATGACCCTGAGTCTGGGAGACTTTGGTGTTGTAAGTTTTAAATCAGGTAAAATACCCATGATTCTCTCAATATCAAATATGTGGAATTTCTTGCTAACCATTCAGTCCATCATATGACTATTCACCTGTTTGTAAATCACTTATCCATCCATCCATCCATCCATCCATATCATACCTTCTTATCTGACAGCCCTGACACCGTGTCAATGTACTCCTCCTGGATCATGAAGGCAGCCAGGTTGGCAGTGTAGGAGGCCAGGAAGATGACAGCGAAAAAGGCCCACACCAGCACCTGAAGGTAGAACGTGGTGGAGTAAGATCAATGAGGACTGAGCCTGACAGGTGTGAAAGTATTTTAGGATCCCGGTGACTCTATTTCCACTCCGTGGCATTTCATCGCTAAACTCACAGCTCTGAAACTCTGTCTTGCCTGGAGGGCTGGTTCATATTTTCCACCGTGGCATTTCTGCCTCCTAAAGCTGCAACCCAGGAATCTGTCGCACAATTAAATGAACTTAAATTGTAAATAATATTAAACTAGTTGCATATTTTTAAATATGGGAAGAAAGAAAATCCCCTTTTTCATGCAATACACTCCTTACATCATCACGTCCATCACAGTGGATATAAAAATACCTTCTGCCCACCTTAAAATTCATTTAGGACCATTGATGCAAATATGCTAGTTGAATCAAAGCACTTGGTTAAGTATTTAAGCACAATTTTGAAATACATGATTTAAGTAATTAATTATATTTAAAAGGTATTTTTCAAATAAAAAAATATATTGTGTAAAAGTTATTTAATATTGCATCTCCACAAAGGAGGGAAACTTGGTGACATATGTTATGTTTAGTGCTTTGTATAATTCAAGCTTCAAGCGCTACATCCTTCATCATTCAAGCAGTTGAACTGCTATTTCATTCACATAGCCTTTAGCTCAGAAAACAGATGGTGCAAATTTATTCCAGGCTTGGGCTGATTGCCTGTTAGCCTATAGCTATTTGATTGGTTATTTGCTACATAATCTTGTTTTTCTTGCACAGATACTCGTTGGCAGAAATTAATATTTTATTGTTAAAGACGTGATCAAATGTATTCAGCATAAACAAAGTGGATTATCTTTTGCAGCAAGAAGAAAGAAGAAAGATTAGAGAACGGCCTGGAGACTCAAGTACAAAACTGTGGCTGACTGATTTGTTTTAATAGTTTTTGGAGAAATGCAAACATAAGGTGAGAAATCGAAAATTGTTAAAAAAGGAAAAACAAACAAAAAAACAAACAAACACTGGATTTAAATTTGAAATCGCCTTGAAGCATCCCCTTCAAGGTTACATATTTGCGCCCCTCTGGAGTGCTTCCAGCACCACTGCAGTTTTTAGATTGCTCCTTGGAGGTCCTATTTTGGCATGTCAATGCCACCGTCTTCTTCGGGAGTTCTTCTTCTTCTGGATGTTTACTTAAAGAGTAATCAACTTCTGTGCCAAACTGATGCAAATTTCCTCCTGATGACTGTGGGTATCACTAGTGGGTATCATATGACTGGGTATCATATTCAGCGACAATCCAGCGACAACGAAACAACAGCCTTCAGAGGAAGAGTTTGCAGTGTTTGTCATGGCCTAAAGGTGTCGCATCGGGTTAGTTTGTGTGTGTGTGTGTGTGTGTGTGTGTGTATGTTTTCATGAAGTCGTGCAGAGGTATACAAAAAGCCCTTAACGAGCATGGACGCCACATTAAATCAGATAAAGATTATGACTTTTATGAGAGAACTGCAACAAGTGAGGTTAATATTTCATTTTGTTTTATATTTAAACACTAGATTTTCACCAGATAATGGCTGTTTTCACATTGTAGTATTGCTGTCTGAGTAAGGAATCAAAATATATTAACTACCCCAAATTACTTTAGCAAATTGACATGATTCTTCAAAAGGTTTTTTAGGCAATTCGGGATGGAGACATTTAGCCGTACAGAAGAGCTGCTTTTATTGCTATAAGATGGTTGAATGCTGACATTCAGCCAGGAAGCAGAGATGTGGATTAGCCGGAGCAATAAATTTGCACTTGCAATTTGTGGTGAATAGGACTATTTGTTTCCACAGTACTCAGTTTGTGCCAAAAGTTAATTTGCATAATTTTCTTAGTGATTAAGATAGTAAATGCACACCCCTACTAACTGTGGCAAATCAGCATAATTAAAAAATATAACTCCTCAGTGGAGGCTTGAACGACAGACTGCTTGGGAAGTTATCGACCTGTGGACTGATGTAAAATCTGTTTAAATGGTTAATATCAATAATAAATGGTTGACAATTATCCTTCCAGCGCATAGTGGGGTACTTACTGATAACCCTGAATAGGCTTAGGCAGGTATGAAAAATGAAGTGGAAGTCATTTGGCAAATAAACCTCCATTAAAATTGGATTTATCTTGTAATCATTCTTTCTTTTTTCCTTTTAATTAGACGTGGTTGCCTCGTAGAATATTTTGGCTGGCAAGTGTTGCAAAAACATATCAGATACAGAGTGCTGGTGCTGCTAAAGGGGAACCTTAAATATACAGTTTTCTCTTCAGTGGATTTTTTAATCTTAAATTGAACATGGGAAATGGTTCGATGGGCAAGAAAACCATTAATAACTCTTACCTGCAGGCTGAAATACAACTAACTTCAAATCCAGGTTAAAAAAAAAAAAAGCACACATACGATGTTGAATAATCATCTTCTCTGCTCTAACCCCCTTTTGTGAAGCCTATCAAGCAGCTAATGAGCTCTTAAGATGATTGGGGTTTTGTTGAAAAGCACTTGGGCAAGCAGTCGAACAAAATACACCTCGAGTTTTCCCCTCCTGTGGCTTTACTCTGCATTAGAGATTGCAAGCCCAAAGTAACAGCAGGTACTGAAAGGACCACCACAGTGACACAAGTGACTAAACAGTCTGTTAAATAATTGTCTTGTAGACACATAGATTACACTGAAACATGACATTTTTAATGACTACAGTTTAATGTCACACAGGTATTTGCTTGATGGTGAGAATGTAGTCATTTGAAAGTTGAACTACTTTTGACTCACAAATTGTTAATTTAGGCTTGTTAATAGAAGTTTTATAATTTTGCTTCTGTAGACCACCACAAATTAACATCACTTTAAGTAAAAATGATTGTTTTTAATACTTAATGAAAATCAAGTATGAAAATCCTTTTTATTCAATGACGCACTAAAGTTTAGAACCTGTGGCGATCTCCAAATGCTGTGTTACCTCCTGAGGGTGGCTGCAGTAAAGACCTTCCCTGCACTCACCTTCAGTTGCTCCAAAGGCCTTTGGTTTTATAAAACTGAATAGGGTTAAACGCTTTGGTTATAATCCCATTTCTCATCTCACATTCCATTGCCTTAAGAAACTCTTGGGTTCCTTTTCCCAGTATGCTTTGGTTCACTGTCCATTTGCACTGTTTGCCAGCATTTGGAGTACAACCCTGTACACTTCAGAATTCATCCTGCTACTTTTATTAGCAGTTACAGCCAATAAAGACTAACAGCACAACATTCCCTCCACTGTGTCTGACAGATGACGTGCTATGTTTTGGATCATGAGCTCTTTCTCTCCTTACTTTCCTTTCTTATCTCTAATCTTGGGTTCATCTGCCCAAAGAATCTTTTCCAGAACTCTGCAGGCTCTTTTATGTGTTTTCTGACAAAGTGCAATCTGGTCTTCTTGTTCTTGTGCGTAACTAGTGATTTATACATTGTTGTATCCGTCAATTTTCTTCTGCATACCCAGTTCAGGATCTGGAATCTAGCCCAGCTGTCACACAGGTACACCCTGGACAGATTGGCAGTCCATGTACAGAGACATAAACAACCACTGACACATTCACACCTATGACTAATTTAGAATTGCCAAGTAGCTCAAACTTTGTAATGTGGAGAAAACTGGAGCTCTCAGAGAAAACCCACCCAAGTATGAGGAGAACATGAATTCAAATCCAGGACGTTCTCGCTGTGAGGCAACCACTGCAAAACTGTGCTACTCCACTTGGTTGTAAGTCCTCTGTATTATATGAAGTCACCTGCTCATTGTAGACCGTGATGATGATAAAACTTCCTCCTCGAGAATGTTCTTGACTTGGTTAGATGCTATGAAGCTATTTTTCTTAAACATGGAACAAATTTAATGGACATGAATTTTATTGCTCTTCTGTGGTCATTCTAGCTGTTTGCTCCTACTGAGCTGGTCAGTGGACTTTTTTAAAGAATTGTCCCAAATGATTGATTCGGAAAGTGCTAAAGTTTTTGCTATTAAAACAATTAAAATGGTTAAAATTGCATCTTTGACCAATAAATACTGAACCTGGAGTTGACTGTAATTGATGCTCTAGTTTGATGAGTCATTCACACAATTAATAAATAAAAAAAAATAAAATAAAATAAAAAACACAGCCATTCAACTAAATTTACCATGATCTTGCTGGTGGTTCCTCTGGGATTCTCCACAGGCACAGAGTTATTGAAGACCAGAGCCCAGAGCAGCCAGACAGATTTCCCTATGGTGAACTTAGATCCCCCTGACTCTGAGAAACAGACAGACAGACAGTGTGTTTATGAAGGGAAGTAATACCTGTTTAAGACATTACTGGAAATTGTGTTGGGTGATGAATTAAGGCCAGAGTTGGGGAAAAAAAACTATTTTCAAAGAAATATTAAGAGATGACTTAAATATCCAAATTTATGCTCTTAGGAAGAAACGCATCACTCTTTGAGTAGCAACAAAGAAATTAAGATTTGTGACATGTTGCTCACATCCATATGGAGAAGGCCACTGAACTGTTATCCATGATGGATAATCCTGAGTACCCTTTGCACCATTTACTGGCAGGCAGTGGTGCACCATCTCTAACAGGCTGATTCAGCACCGCTGCCACAGAGGAAATATTCTATAGCATGTACTATCATCCTCTATAACTACTACTAGCAATGGTAATAGTAGTAGAAATATTTCCCATATTTTCACTCATTCATAAAGATTTCCTTTTAGTCCTTTTAGTCACTTAAGATCATTGCTGAGGTCCAGGTTCCAGGTCCGGGTTCATGATTCTGGGTAAAATTTAGTCTTTTGTGGTTTCACAGAAAGCAAAGCCAACAGGTAACAAGTAGTGGAGGTTCTGTGGGGCAGGACTGATCCAACAGGAATTTTCAAGACAATGAGATGCAGAAGAAACAGTTTTATATAAAACATATATGAAAAGTATTTCAGAAGTTACAGAACACTATTGAAAGTATTCTGTACTCTGAAAAAAGAATTCCAAGATGCTTCAAAGACAGAAACTAGTTGGTTTTATAATAGTTTGGTTAACCGCCATAAAAGAGCAGCGCATAACTGTGTGGCCTTGGTGACATTGTGAATGAAATATTTGCAAGTCTGCCTGAAATCAGGTAATGCTAGCAAACAGAAGCACGTTGTTATCTGAATAGTCACAGTCCACTGTTGCTTTAAGACTTTTAATTGGAAATACAGGGACAGAGCCCAGACTTTGAAATTAAAGTAGAAATTAGACATGTGGACGCTGTTGCTATGACAATACAGAACGTCAACATTAACAACATTAACATGCATTAAATTGCAGTGATTGTATGGACCAGCTGCCCTGCAGTGATCTAAGAAATGTCTCATGTTGAAAGTTCAAACAGACGTAACTGAGAAGAGGACTTATTTAAAGTTATTAAACCTGGCAGCAGACACCCTCGTGTTGAATGTAAGGTCATTACGCTGTGAATCACTATGCTGTGAAGTCTCAGAAGGATGAGAAATAAAAGAACAAAAAGACGCTGACTATAGCTCATTGTTCAACATTAAAGGTGAAGCTGCACGTTTATGGAAACACAGTCAGCATGTAGATATGGTACAGATGTGTGGAGAGGATTACTTTGAAGTATCTGAAGTACCTTTTCTTCAAGTAATGAGTGCACAAATTAAGCACACAAGGCACTTTATAGTGTCTTTACACTTTAAAGTGTATTATATTTGAGTGAAGTGGAAGTTAATTTGACGTATTTAAGTCATAGAATGGATAATATGTTGCTATTTTGTCAAAGCCACTGAAGTGTGAGCACAAGTTGGGAACTCATCACATATAGATCCTCCTTAAACTCAAACAGTACTTTTAAATGTTTAATGTGTAGGGACCATATAATATTTTCCTAAATCTGGTGATTAACTCTGACCAAGTAGCAAGGGAAAGCATGTTAAAAGATCCCAAAGTGGACCATCTTCTAGCTACCAAACCCTTCCATGAGCTTTATGCTCTTGGAAAAAAAAAGGACTGCTATATAGTACGTCTTATACTATCTAACATTGCAATGGTCAGTGTCTCGAGGTTTTGTATTTCTGGGAAGCTGGCAGCTTCTGACACAACACTAGTATTTGACACCCTGGAAATGTTGGAAAAAAGAGGACGACAGAGATGCACAAGTCTCTGCAACTGCCAAAAACTGGTAAGTAGACCTTTAAACTTTATCTTATTCGACTTTTGTCAGGATATAAACTATAGAAACGATTATATAATAAGATAAGAATAAGATTTAAACATGCTTATAAAGAGAGATGAAAGTTGAAGCGGTTTGATACAGAAGAAAGAAAAATGACGAGCGTGCGTCTACCTGTCACATAAAATGAGTTCACTTCTACTTGTGTCAGTTTATTAAAACATAAAGAACAACTTTTCCAGGTTCTCATTAAAAATAAATGTGTCGGGGCACAGACGCACACAGTAAATAGTTGCAATAATGGTGAAGTGACAAGTACTGTAAAGACGTCAACATCAACCACCACCACGCAGTCCGTGTTTGTTTCATTATTATTAAATAAGCCACATTGTGGGTGTGAAGTGATTGTTTTGAATCATGTGCAGTCAAAAAAAAGCGGAACGCTTAATTATAATAATTTGGACAAACACCCTCCTCAAATCAGCCCCCCCTCGCTTACATAACTGACAAAGTGACAAGTTGGTAATAATGTTGTGAAATGAGCAGTGGTGGTGGGTTGATTGGCGTGCAGACACTGGAGCGACTCCGTCACTTACTCTTAGCACTCTGCAGGCTGCGGTTGTATCCCACGGGGCTGAAGAACTCAAAGATGAAGACGGTGACAGCCACGACCGACAGGCACATCACAAACATCATCACCCACACCGCTGGGCTGTAGGGCTCTGCAATACACCAACACACACACACACACAAGAACGAATAGGAAAACTTTAGGAAGTTTTCCTGACATTTACTAATTACCCCTTCATAAAATGGGAATCTCTGTGGACAGTGAACAAAGATTGATGCCTAACAACTATAGGTTTGAGAAGACCCTTGTCATCCCATGCACCAACTGTTTCTGGTGCAGTGGATGTTATAAAAAAAGTCTGCTCCTCCAATATGCAGAGGGTTAGAATTAGCACACGGGGTTACTTAGACCACAGAGGGTTAAATCACTTGTTCTAAACTAGCAAACAAAAACTTTTCACTGCACGTTTCTAAATGTCACTGTGAACCTGATCTAAACAAGAGGCATCGTAAGGCAGCGACAAAGAGAAGTTGTTTGATAGTTTACTGGGATGAGCTACACACAATCATAGCGTCAGCACTCTGTAGTACAAGTACAACCTGCATCCATTCTTTTCAAGGTCACAGGTCGCACCGGAGCCTATCCCAACTGTCCTAGGGCGAGAGGCAGGGTACACCCTGGACAGGTTGCAGTTTAGTGTTTTCAATTAATCTATCCCCACTAAGTGTGTCTTTGGACTGTGGGAGGAAGCCGGGAGAACCCACGAAAATGAGAACATGCAAACTCCACACAGTTTGGCCAGATAGTGGAATTGAAGCCAGGACCTTCTTGCTTTGAGGTAACAGTGCTAACCACCGTGCTGCCCCAACCTGCAAGTGAAATCACTTTTTTTATTTCAACCTGCAAGTGAAATAAAAAAAAAACAACAACAACTTTTTAAACTATATTTTGGTGCAAAGTAACTGAACTTTTTACAGGGTTTTATCGACTCTGGCGGTTGATTCTATACAGCACACACAGTTTTCACATCCCAGTAGCCATTGAAATTGCAGTTATGGCTCGCTCCATATTAATTTACACAGGAGCTTGATCCTTTTACCCTGAAATACTCAGACACAGCAGAGTGTCAAGCTCCAAGCGTGACCTTACCACTGGTACAACTGAGCTTTTTTTGTCTTTGTAAAAAGACTGCATTTGAACGTCTTGATGGTAAGATGAAGATGGCGAAATCTTACAATGCTGTGATTGCAGCCATTCCCCAACTCTCTGTGAATGGCCATTGATCAGCGGTCTTTGATCAGTGGGTTTTGGTCAGTGGTTGTTGATCAATGGTCATGAGAACTTGCATAATTAAGATTTAAGGAACTGACCTCCCAGCCCATTGTTCCTTCAGTGGGCTGGTTTCAGTCATTATGCAAATGTGCTGTTTATAAGATTGGGAAACCTGCAGTCAGCTGAGACTGAAGAAGTCACTTAGGATGAGTGACGAAACGTTTCTCCCCCAAAACGCTACGTCCAGATGAACAGAATCAACTTTTTGGAGACTGCATTTGAACATTTTGAAAATTACAGAGAAAAATAGAAACCAAGATAGTAAAACAAAGCTAGATACTGTAGGTCATTCTGTTGTTGGTTCTATTCTGTGTCAGCTCAGATTCATAGTAAATTCAACCAAAACAAAAATTGTAATGAGAGAAAAGACATATCTCAAAGCAGGAGGGATCACAGAAGTGATGAAACATTGAATGGGATGTAAATATTTTAATGAAAAATAATATAAAACATCTAAGTCCGAGTCAGGGATTTGATTTTAATGTTTTTATTATGTCCATGAATATGGAGCGAGCATCCATGTATTACACATTTCAGGAAAAGAAATGTGTGCTGAATAATTTACACATTGACACTTTCTGTTTCTGCCACTGTGTAGCTGCATGACACAGCAAATGAGCAGTCTTGTATTAAATTGTTAGACGTCTGGATGTAGACAGGAGGAAATTGTCTCTCCTCATATCAAGTAATGGGTGCTAGTCTAACTGCCGGCAGAGGAAACAAGCAGATTCTCCTGAGATTTGCTAAATTAGTGAGGGATTTGCTGCCTAGACCGACATTGGCAGATGTAACACTAATCAAACAGCACCGGAGAGATGGGCTGAGCTACTGGGTCGCCTCATCAACACTTTAGTCTCTCCTTGTGTTACGTCCAGGATGAGATGCTAAATCAAACGTGACTGTGTGCTGACATACCAAAGAGTAACAAGCATCGTTTATATACGAGGCTTTTAGCTGTGGCTCCCGTGCAGAGAGACACACAGTGAGGGAGCAGGTGGAGAGGCTCAGGATTATCCATTAAACTTACTGCCAGACAGGGTTAATATGCTTTTAAGGCTGCATGGGCTGCAAACCCGTGTGCCACAAGGACTGCGACGATGCATTATAATTTCAGCTAGGTTTTCATTGTTAAATTGAATAATAATTTCATTTCATTCTGTTTATGATAATCGTTTTCTTTTTATTAAATTTTTGGTAGAAACATTTTCAAAATCATGCATGGAGGATACATTTTTAACACAAAAAGCATCAAACTAGATATGCATCATAATCACAAGGAGGCTGTCACAAGGAGACCTGAATTTTAATCGAGCTTAATGCTCGTACAAGCAGGCACAAAATCAAGCTTAGCTGAAATCACAGTAAGAGAGCTGATGCCAGTGCCAGCCCATATCATCTGATGGGTCAGATTACACAACTTTAAGTGACAAATTCCATTTGGGAGTGTGGTTTAAGCTGCTTTAGTCTGCCTAAAGTTGCTATGCATCTGCAAGCTACTTTGCAACCCAGCTCCACACCAGCTTCTCCTATTCATGCTATATCTGTCCTAATCAGTTTCAGATGGTGTGCTTTAGGTGGGGTGGCTGTGGGTCATCTACTAACAGGAAGGTTGGTGGTTTGATCCCTGGCCGTTCCAATAGACATGCCAAATATCATTGGGCAAGGCACTGACGAAAGCACTTAGGCACAGAAAGAAATGCTTGTATGAATAGGTGAATAATGCATGTTGTTTACAGCACATTGATAATGTTTAATATTTGCAAACAAATCTTTGTTTGACTATCCTGAACAAGGTTCCTCTGTTTAAACACAGTCGTTTGAAACAATCTGTCCACCTGACAGTTACATTTATTAAAGAACAAGATAACTGCGGTTTTTACCAATTGCATGTGTGCTGTTAAACATGTAAAGCGAGAGGTTTTGGTGCCTGTAATTTATGTATGAAGATGTGCATGTTTGCATCGGTTTAAGGTTGACAGTGCAAACAGCTTCTTTGCTCAGATGTTGTTTTTTTTATGTGCACCCATTTACTATGTTTTTATTGTGATGTTTAGTAATATCTGGTTTCATGCAGCAGTTCCTTTCATCCAAAACAGTTTTCTCCTTTGGTTAATTTTTTTGCCTGTTTTATTTTCTCTTTTTTAAATCTTTTTATGACTTGTAATCTTATGTGCAGCACTTTGTGATTCTGTCTTGAATGGTGCTATATAAATAAAAATGTATTTATTTATTTAGGGAGACAATAAAGTAACTTCAACCTTAAAATGTCATTTAGAGAGAAAGAACATTTAAAAAAGATTGATGAACAACAGTTTCGGGGAAAAGGAGGCCTACAGAACAATAGTTAGTTTTTTTTATTATAAAACATTATTCATTGCAACCCACATTAAAGTTTTATAATGAAAATAAATGCTGAGTTTATTTTAGTATGAAACCTTCTTAAGTTTGCCATGCAACATTATGGATGATTAATAATGTAATAAACTGTGTGTCACAAAAACAACATCAAAGTTGCATAAGAGTCAATGAATTATACATTTATAATGATTTTAAATTAAATCAAGAGTTGGACTGGATGGATACGTTTGCTGGATTTGTGCTGAATCTAGCCGATGCCCACGGTCGCTTTAAATGTTTTCTTCAAATTTCTTTTGAATTTTCATATTAATTTATTTCTTTTCAGGTTCTAAATCTAGTTTTGAATGACGCGTTGTGATTTTTGAAAGGCACTCACTGACGTTTTTAACAAAAGCCAATAAATAAATACTGGTTGCCTGCTTGTTTTGTGAATGACTTTTCCTATACAAAGAAAATGGTTTAATGATTGTTTTGTTTTCTGTGTCTAGCGTTATAGTGGAGGAGAGCGTACATAATAACAGTCATTAACAGAATGTTGAAAATTATGCTACTGAGTAGAATAATCTTTGTAATATCTAATTTTAGGAACACCTCACAGGCACGACAGACTACAGTGCAATGAAACAAAACAACTACAAGCAGAGTGAATGTACACGTGCCTGGCGTAGCACCAATGAAGAATCAATACGGTCCTTGTTGAAGTGCCCACACAAAAGAGGATTTATTGCAGCGTCATTGGACAGAATTATGCCGCCATGGTCGTAAATAAATTGATAACAAAATGTAAAGCAGCTAATTTGTGTGGCAACAGCAGCACAACTGCAGCAGTGTTGCAATGCTCGAGTAGGTTTAAAGAATTACAAACAACATTTCTGTGGCTTGTACTTAATTTCAATTAAGCATCATACAAATGACGATTTTGTAGCAAGTCATTTTTGTGTATCTGTGAGACATTTCAAATGATTTCTTTTCTTTAACCATTTCAAAGCATTTCAGTGTGAGAGTTTCGGAAGCAGTGCCGAGCTTCTCTTTAGTATATTCTGAGGGAAGTGATTCGATATGTTTGATTACATTTTTTGGTGTAAAGGCATTTTCAAACTCAGCAGCAGCGAACGCTGAACAAGCAAAGTTTGGGGAATTGTGAGTTCAGATTAGACACAGCAGTGGATTTATTGACCTGCAGGTGTCGGGAGGTATTTGTGTCTTTGGGTAGTTGAATCAAAATTGAACTTGATCAGGTTTACTTCACTTTCACTTATCGATGACATGAGTATGCTGGGTTTTGTAGTGCTATTAGCTTTGAGTTATGTACTCTCTCAGTGATGTTTGGTTTCCAGCAGCTACATCACCATTTTGCAGAGGAGTGCATTTAAACAGGGAAAGTCAATTCAAGACACGTGTTCTTTTTCAAAGATGGCCTCTTTAATATTCACACCTGGAAGCCACCGGGTATAACCACAGTCTGGTACTGGTGCCAGCAAGCAGAGCCACTGGAGTACAAGAACCTAGCGTTGGGTTAATAAGGTTATGCGGCCTTGCTCAAGGGCATTTTAGCAGTGGTTGTTAAGTAAAGTGACAATATTATTAATTCAATTTGGTTGCCAGCATGTTCCCAGCAGTAATAGACAGATTCAAACTGGTGACCCTAGTTCTCTATAGAACCAGAGTAAGAATAACCCAGAAAAGTCGCCTTATGCCATAAGTCTGTTTTAGTGAGAATGGTAACAACATTATAAAACGGAGTGCTGATGCAGTTAGAAGCTGAACAGCATAGGACATGGACACAGTTATGACATATTTAACACAGTAATGTCATTACAGCATGAAGTGCATAAATAAAGTTCATCTGCTTAATTTATTTTGAGATTTTACCTCATGCACCAATGCTCACGATAAGGAATACAGCTTACTAGTTCAACACTGATACCGGGTCAGCATGCACAGGTAGCCATGGTGTTGGTATGGTATCACAATTAGAAACAGCTGAATTGCTGTAACGCAAGTTTAAGTAGTTGTTATTTGATTTGCTTCTATAGCATGTGCACAAAGTTTCACAATGATTTGGTATAATTACCAGCTTAATCCAGAGTGCCATAAACAATTACGATCACCTTCTCTGCCTCATCCCACCAGAGTACTTCAGTAAATGGTATGCTAATCTGCATTACGTATACAGCAGGCCAAGGAAAACGATAAGTACAATTAGGTTTGCCTGCCATTACGCATTTGAAGCTTAACTGTGCAGAGGCACACATATAGAAGTACAGTTACCTCATATATTTTAATGTCTCAGGGAATATTAATACCAATACAATGACTGAATCCTGTATAGGAGGTAATATTAACAACTGTAACACTGTTGCTTTATCATGTTTTTTTCTTAATATTGAATGATAACAAACATTTGGGAGAAGTGAAATATTGGAATATGAAATATTATAATATTTCATTTAAACTTGCATTTGAAAAACAAGTACAGATACAGCTTAATTTCACCTGTTGGCTCATAAGATGCCCATCTGGAGACAACAGTGCTGTGAATGCAATGCTAAATCAGGGAAGTACTCTTTGAACATTAGATAACATAGTTCATCACTCACTTTTATAGAAGCACACACACACACACACACACACACATAATTTTTTTTGAGAAGCTGAATTCACTAAGCTCACAGAAACTCTTAAGAAGCTCCTCACAAATTATGACTTGGGAGTTTTGTTTTACTGTTAGTGTATAAAAGCTTTTACCTCTGAAATGCCAATATGAGTGGCAGGCCTTCTACTGCAGCTGACCATTCTTCAAAACAAAGCGCGCGCACACACACACACACACACACCTCTGCCTTTATTTCTCCTCAGTCGCTCAATTTTCACATCCCCCTTTACTGGGTCCCTTGACAGTTTAAGTGTTTGTTATTATCCAGGCTTTGAGTGTGTGTCCTGTCTCACTCTCAGCTTTGTAGCCTGGGGTTTCTGTGTCTGTAATAAGATCTTTGTGTCTATTTCACATTCACAAAGGTCACTGAGACTTTAGAGAATTAAATACGTCACAATTATTACTCTGAGTTTAGATTGTAGCGATTTGAAAATATTATGTAAAGGAAGAAAAAAAAAACAGAGAAATAATAAATAATAAATTTTCATTCAGTAGCACAACAAAGAAAACAAATCTTTAGAAAACTGTGAGCCCAGCTTTGAAAGAAGCACTAATGCACGCTGCAGGCAAGTAAACGCACCAGGACAATAAAAACTGCAGAGTCAGCCATTTCTCTGCCAAAAGCGAGAGTTGAGGCGGTGGTACAGCATGTGTTTTGGCATGGTTTTATTCATCTCTATGACAGCAGGGCTACACAAAAACTACTAAGCTGAATTTCATTAAACTTGGTAGAAAGGTGACGAAGAGTAAAAGGAAAGAAATGCATTCATTCATGTGCGGATCAAGATCATTTTGCTCTGGTCAGGGGAAGCATGTAGTTCTTTCTGAGTATCCTTGTACAGTCATTTTTATTTTATCTTTCTCATTGATGCTGAGAGAAGCTTGCTCAATAAGTAATGTTTAGGTATTTCAAATCTGTTAATTAGTCATTAGTTACAGTAACAGATATGCAATCAAATGTGAGTAACAACAAATCATGATAAATTAGTTACTTCCTTATTATTAATGGATCATTCCCTAATGTGGGAATGGTCTGGGAATATGCAGAGGGCACCCTTGGAAAAGTTCAAGCATGTGCAGTTCAAAGTGCAGGAGGTATCTGCATGCATTCTCATGTCATGTTTTGCTACCATGAAAGAAAAGTACAGAGAAAGACCAGAACAGAGACATCAAACAAGGTTTTAGTGAGAAAACGCTGCTTCAGAGGATGTCAGGTTTGAAAAAAGGGGACCCCAGCAGGACAGTCTTAAATATTTAAAGCCATAGAAAATGTTTTCATGCTTTTCAAACTAAACATGTACAAGAACCTGACAGAAGAGCATGAGACAGAAAACAGAAAGAAGGAGCTCAGCCCAACTTTGAGGATATCAAACCAATGAGTCCACTGCAGAATGCATCTATTTTCTTTAAGATAAAATAGCCTCTATAAGTAGTGTACTGCTTTATTCTTGTTGGTTTAATTTACTGTATTGTCGTCTAAGGAGCTTGGAAAAAAAGCATCTGGACTTCACCACCATCCAAGAAGCTTCTTCAGTTCTACTGTGAAATGGTGGAAAGTCCCAGATTTAAGCCCTGTGGGAGTGTCTCCCGGGAGGGACATGGACCCCCCCTAGTAACACAATCACACGAGCTAAGGTGTGAAAATGGGTGTGGGTCACAATAAGCCAAGGTTTCGGGTGAGCTCATTGTGAAACCTAGCCCCACCCTATCATGTGATTTCCTGGGGTCAGATGGCCCAGGATGTGAGTGGGCGTTAAGGCGTCTGGGAAGGGATCTCAAAACTGGATTATAGATGGCAGACAGTTGGTGTCGTAAGCCCCGCCTCTGTTCAAAGATGGTCGCTCACAGTGGACATAGATGGCTTCTTTCACTCCTCTTTCAAACCATCTGTCCTCTCTGTCCAAAATGTGAACATTGGCGTCCTCGAAAGAGTGACCTTTGTCCTTTAGATGCAGATGGACAGCCGAGTCTTCGAGCAACTTAAAGAAGTCCAGATGCTTTTTTTTTTTCAAGCTCCTTAGACCACGATGACCTGGATGTCTGAGAACCTTCGCAGATTTACTGTATTGTCATTTAAATGTAAAAATATGAAAAAAAATAACTCGAATCCGGCATGTCTCTTTTAATTTTATACATTAACATTTTCAGAGATTCTTATCATCAAGATAATGTCGTTATAATAAAAACCCTGGCCAATGACCTTTTCTTCCACATTGAAAGAAGAAACTAAAACTAATAAAAAGAGCCAAAGCTTTTACAAATGACACACATTTTCTTAACTGCTTGTCCAATTCTAGGTTTTGGAGCCTATAATAGGTGCACGAGCTCATCACATTAACCATCAACTGACATTTAAACCTATCTTCAATTTAGAACCACTAATTAAACTGACAGCAGCTCACTGGTGGATTCAAACCGTTCACCTTTTTGCTGCAAAGCATCAATGTTAACCACTACACCACAGTGTCAACCACAATGGTATCAGATTCCTAGGATTCATTACCATTTATTCTATTTTTCTTTACAAGGCCTAACGAACAGCAAGTGCATTTTAAACAAGTTGAGCATCGTGCCGTTTGTCCACATATTGCAGCTGCCTTTCTCACAGTTGGCCTCTTGTTGGCCTGCACGTGTTTCCCTCTTCACCTCTTGTTATTATTCTCTGGTTTTTCTGAGACTCCTCCATCAGAAAGGATTGCCCTGCCTCTCAGAGCACTTCTTCCTCACTTGATTATTTCCTTCAGCGTTGACCTTTCCTTACGTGTTTGTGCTCACTCTTACCTCTGTTTGACCCTAATTTTTTCTTTTATATTCCAAGTGTTCACATGTGCCCATACACACACACAGACACACACACGCACGCACAAATGGCCAAAGCAACAGTATGGACTTGCTGTCAGCCCTGTGGCCCAGCAGACTTTAGACAAAATGGCCTTGGGAGCCTTGCACCGCCGTCCAACCATGACATGTTTCAGATTGTCTCTTAAATCTCCTCTGACAGATGGATAGATGTACTACTGCAGCTGTGCAAGTATGAAATCAATCCCTTAAGGAGTCCTGCGAAGGAGTCAGGTCTATGATGGAGGAATATTAGTGAACTTTTAGAGCAGACTTGGTCGTTATTAAACAAGCAAAAATGAAGAAAAAAATTAATTGCACTTTTATTACAGGCTGAGCTTTAAGGGCTATAGAGAAACGGACAGTATATGGTGATATAAATGATAGGAAGATTATTTCCAACTATTTATGACATAATTCGTCATACAGTGTATGATGTTCTGCAGGTCTGATTTATAACGTCATGCACACAGTATGTGTGGCAGTAGAATATGCGCTTCATTCACACAGGCAGGTTTTAAGCACAGATGGAGGGTTTAAAAAGTAGTCGCCTGAGACGCTGCCCTGTGTTAACAAGTCATTTTTGCTACAGGGTATGATCTCATCTGGTCTGCACGACACGCACACACACAAATGTGCAGCAGCATGTCAACCAGCCGCTGCTCAGATTAAAATATCTGAGAGCATCTGACACAGCTCTATCAGTCTCTCTATCAAAGCCACTCAACCTCTCTCTCGTTTGTGTTGGGTTTATAGTGGTACATGACAGGACTTTCTCTCTCTGTGTAACACCATCTCTTTCTCCTAAGCACATTCTTCATCCATCACTCCCTTTCTTTGTTGTCATTTCTCTCTGCTTCCAACTCTCTACTTCTCTCAAATTCCATCTTTTCATGGTTGGAAGTGCGTGGAATTAGTCTAAGAAGATTTGTAAATTAAGAGGTGTTATCTTAGGAGAGGCCAACTTTGATTGAGGCATAAGCTGTATTTTTTTAAAAATGACTTGAGAAAAAAAAGTTAGCTTGGATTGCTGTGGGGGCTTCTTTGAATGCTGAGAATAGTAAAGCTAACTGTGCATTTTGAGCTGTGCTTTGAGATGCAAAGCTGGGAGTTTGAACCTTTTCAACTGAAAGACAAAATTCACATCAGAAATTAGGGCCACTTACATAATTTAGAAAGAATGTACAGTACTGTACAGCGTTATGTAAGCTATCAAGGCTGTTTTAGTACATTAATTAATTAATCCTTCAACAATCCTTAAGATTAAAGGAAACTTGAAAGCATTGTAAAGTCCATTAGTGAATAATAGCTTATGCATCTGGGTCCTCTTTTGATGACTCGTGTAGTTGTGATTTAAAAAATAAAATGTGACTTTGCTAATAAAAAAAGCAAAAACCATATCAGATTTAATGATAACCATGTTCCAGGAAGTGTGAAAGAGTCTCAGATGTTCAAGCTTTATTTTTGGACATCATGCATTGTGAATAGGACCCCAGGGTCAGAGCTGCACAGTAATGTCCTGTTCGAAACAAACTCTGATTTGTACTGTACCATTGTGTACCTCAACACTGTAAAAAATTGTTTGGCTACCAAGATTATCGGTGATTGCCATTACGTTCTACTCGACTCCCTGCAACTTTGTCGTCTCTAAAACTCAGGTTGCAGGGTCACTGTTGTGACACAGTATAAGAGATACAGTCTAACGCAGGTGGATGTGGACACGATGGCACTTCCAGGTAGCAGCAGTGCTGAAGTCTTATACATCTTACGTTAAATTTGCTTTAGCTATGGTCTTTGTCTGGAGTTGAGTTGAGATTTTCATTTGCACCTCGTATAACCCCACAGTTTCATCAAATTAATTTTGATTCAGGTTGATTTTGAATTGTTATGCCCTGTTACACCTGTCCTCTCCATTATAGGACTGTGCAGCATTTGCATGGTGTTCTTGATGGGCAGCAAACAATAGTTTTATAATGTGTTTATAAAATGTTCAGCTGAACATCTTGACACAAATCGCCCAGGTAAGGAAATCCCACAAAGTTGATTGTGTTCACCTGGACATTGCGTTTTCAGCAGGAGAAACTGCAATGGACTGACTAACAATGGCTCTGACAGCCCATTGTTAGTCAGCGGTGCTAGTTTTGACCATTATGCAAACGAGTGTTTATAAGGTTTGGGAAACCCGCAGTGAGCTGAGATGAAGTCAGAATCAACTTTCTGGATGTTCAGCTGAACATTAAAGGATGCTTCCTTCATTTTTCTATGTTTTGGAAAAAGCATGTAATGAAAATATCCAAAACAAGGGCTGTCTTGCATTATGACCCCTTGAACAGTCATTTAATTCAGTCTCCTTGAACCAGCTGCTTTGAATGTTAACTGTTCACGCCGCTATTATTCACTGCAGTCCTATATGTGCCTCCTATGTAGTCAGCCTCCTTCACCTATTAGTAAGATAGAAAATGTGTTATCATCCATTCTGAGCATTGATAAACAAAAAGCAACCCAGACTATAGACGACTCCATGCAGACGTGTGAAATGTAGAAATCTGAGATTTGAGAGTGTATTTTAACACAAACTGTGTTCTTTTCTTTAACCTGATCAAAGTGGTTTCGGTGCTAGTCAAACCAAAAGCAAAAAAACTCAGTACAAACTTTAAATTCAACACGAGACAGGAGGGTCAGGCCTCCAAGTTAAAAATATTCTGCTTTTAGATGAGTACCAGCCTGCTGTATAATAAGACCTCAGGGCCTCTTGTAAACACTTGGGCAATGAGGTGGATTTAGAAGGATGTTCCACACTAGCGGTAAAATGATATTTGGTCAATACTTTAAGAGCTGTTTGTTCTTCTAATCTCTGTCTAACTACTGCCACACAGCTCTCACTACATAACTACATACAGCTCTACCTCACTCAGTCAGGATGTCTTTTAGTAAAAGTATTTCAACATGTAAATTTCAGTTATTTTGATGAGCTCATCTTTACCTGTGGAAGGGAATAAAGTCCGACTGATGACAAAAACAAAACAGCGAAAATCCCCTTTGGTTTGTTTCAAGCTAAGTAGGGCAGAGAGAGAGTGCATAACATGTGAGTGTTTCTAAGTATATATTCTTCATGCTTTCTACTGGGCCTATTTATAAGCCCGGTATTTCATTTTGTGCAGTGCACAAATTTAAAATTTAAATTTAGTTTAGCGATATTTTCTTCACCCGTCTTTCATCCACAGCTGACCTGAATTGCTTTTTAAAGGGATTCTTACCTTCCTCTTATGTAGCACCATTTAGAGTAGAATTTAATTTTGCATTAGAGAGCTTGAAAAGGGTTTGTGATGCTTCATGCACATCTATAAATCCCATTTTAATGTTGTGTATACAGAATTTAGTGGAATACAAATAGACTACTGAGTTTATGATGCCTACTTTAAAGCTGAACATGGAGAATAAACATTCCTACGTAGACTTCATATTCAGCAATCTCATAAACTACGAATGCAATGTCAGTTATTGTTTTTGGATTGTAGGTGAGCCTCTGCTCATTGAGTTCTATCAGATGTTTAGACACAGCTTATAGAAGCAAATAAGGTATTGATTTAAGCATTGTTGCCAATTTGTCCTGATGGTTTAAAATACTTCATGGGAAAAAAGCCTGAAAAAAGCTAAATTAAAAAATGAGTAATTTCATCATAAGTTCACTAAAAAACTTCACCAGAACTTCAGATTTGTCCGATAGCAATAACAAGGGAAAATATACAACCTGACCCCAGTAAGTAAGACACAAGATGACACAGAATGAAAAGAAGGAGCTAGGGTGGAGATGGGTTGCAAAGTAGCTTG
The DNA here is from genome assembly GCF_900408965.1 of Simochromis diagramma. Taxonomy (NCBI): domain Eukaryota; kingdom Metazoa; phylum Chordata; class Actinopteri; order Cichliformes; family Cichlidae; genus Simochromis; species Simochromis diagramma. Next base: position 895,606 of record NW_024386786.1, on the reverse strand, counting down.
CATCTGCAGGTAGGCAGGCATGTTACAGGTACTAAGCTTGACTTGGAGAAATGACAGACTTATAAAATGCTAAAGTGTACCTTATTAAAAACATCTTACCAAGGAAAGCAGAAGGTGATACTGTGCCGTTACTGCGCGAAACCATGACACTGATGCCAGTCTCCACAAATGGAACCGAAAACTCAACAACCTCTGACCTCTCTTCATTAATGGTGAGTGAGCCGATGGCCATGTCTGCCCTGTTGGACACCACCTGTAAAACAGGAGATCTGAAGTTAAACACAAAGAGCTATAAAACATTATATACAAGGTAAAAAGAACCAAGAAAAAACAGATTCACTCAAAGCTGATTCAACTTGGTTCTGTGTAGACCTATCATTTCAGATCAGCATGTTGTGCCTATTTATATGAGCAACACTATAACAAACTCTAAGTGCTTTTAATGACTTTCACAGCTACTACACACCAAGAAAACCTGATTTAAGCTGATGCCCTGTGGCAAATCTGAAAGAAGTCCATACCCTGGAGGAAAGAAACTCTGTGTTGGCACACAAACAACACCTGTCACTTTCCAGTCCTACCAACTTGTGACTGCTGAGGATAGAAACAAAGATCAATTTGTAAACTGACAGTTTTTGCTTTCCGCCCAGCTTTCTATTCACCACAACAGACCAGAATAGCATCCTCACCAGCTTGTTGTTGTCCTAATTCACTCCCCCCTCACTTGTGAATAAGATTACAGGATACTTCAACTCCTCTAGTTGGGGCAGCGACTCATCTCTAACCTGCAGTGGATACTCCATCATTTTACTTTTAAGAACAATGGCCTCAGATTTGGAACTGCAAATGCTTTGCACTCAGTTGCAAACCAAGCTGCAGGTCACCCAGAGGGAACCACATCATCTGCAAAAAGCAGAGCTCCTGAGACAACCACGTCTGACACCCTCCGTCCCCTGACTACTGCTAGAAACTTTGTTCATAAAAATTTTGAACAGAATTCTTGATGGAGACTGAAAACCCACCAGGAAGAATCTTGACTTTTCCTGGCAAGATCCAACCTCTCACTCTCATCAGAAAATAAGAAAGCAACAAGATGAACAGACTCGATAGGCAGTTATAGCACAAACATTTTAATTATAGTACACAAATTTTACCTCATGCAATGCTCACTTTATCATGTAGGTTTTCCAGCCAAGCACTGGACAGTCACATTAACAGGTGGAATTTTCTTGATCGCTTCTTGGATTAGTTCTTGGAATGTAGCCAGACCAGCTCTTCTTCTTCTGGCAAATGTGTATTTTCAAAAAGCACTAACCAAAATATACCTCTTTGGTCTCAATGGATGGCAGTTGGTAGGATAGAGCTACAATGTTATGCTCTATAACTATCTATAACTAAAACACCTTGAACAAACAGCATAGGGATCCTTTTGCCATGACTTGCAACATGAAGCTGTGCTGTGGTCCTCCTCACAGCTCCTCAGGCAGCTGTAAACGAGGCTCAGGCGGACAGAAGGTGACGAAGTCAGGGGATTCACAGCCCTGTTGGTGTTTCGCCTGGCAGGAAGCAGAGGTTACTTGACTGCAGCAGAGGGACTGTGGAGGTTAGAGGAGCTGGCTGCTGACCAGAAGTTCATTAGTCAGGTCTGGCCTGGCACCAAAACTCTGTGAAAGACAAAAGGCTCTGCAGTCTCTCAGCAGACACAACGGAGATGCTTTTCATCAGTAGCCTCTAAAATGTTCTTCCTCCTTATTTGTTAAAATCTTAAGCATTGATTGATACATTGTTTCTCACAGTTAGCAACTGTGAGAAAAAAGCATTGTATGAACTATTTGCATGTACAGCCATTTTTAATCAGTCTTCCATTTTCAAAGACTGAAAAGTTGTTCCATCATTTTTCCATGAAGGATTCTCAACTTCTACTATACCACTAATCACCAACTAGGCATTGCAGAAATAATTAAAAATTCTTTGTATTTGGTCTTTTAACTTTTTGCAAGAAACATTAAAAGACCAAATACTGAGCGTTTAACTGGCTGCTTCTGACACTCCCACTTTCGTTAGTGCAGCAACATTCCTCTAATTAGGATTTTAATTTGTTTTAACCTCCTGCAACTGGACAACTTCAGTCACAGTTTAGCAGCTCATTTCCTGGCTGGTGCTGCAAGAGAGGCCAGTGGAACGGTCGGGTTTTAGGTTGGCAAAGGGACCAACATGAAAAACTATCTATTTCATCTTTTTATACTTAGATTAATAATGTTGATATTTACATACAATAAACTCCAATCCATTGATTGTTTTTTTTTTAACCTAGTAACTTTAACTTTATTGCATTATAATAATCAGTGTTGTTTCAGGAGACCGTGTTGGTAATAGATGATTATCTCCCATGTAAAATGGCATCTTACAGTTACCTCCAGTTTTGTTACTGATGTTGTTCAGATGTGTCTGTAATGCAATCACTAATGATTAAATATGGTAAATTACACCTATAAAGATGGTGAAAGATGATAACTGCTACAGACGCAGCAAATCAGCAGCTGCAATAATGAAAGTTTGTGTGATACAGTTAAATCTGAATGATGCAGAGTGTTACATCTTTATTTTTTATTTCTGTTCCTTTTTCACTCCCACATCCACCCTGTTAAAGATTTATGTGTAGATTATCAGTAAAATACTGGCAGCAATGCTGCCGGTGGGTTAGCTTTACAGTTCTCCAACTGTTCTCCTATCTCATGCTAGTCAAATGATATCATGTTCTGAATTACAGTGCACAGCTGTATTCCTTCACTTTTTCCCCTCTGTTTGCTTATGAACAACACATTTATATTATATAGCTGTCTTTTCTTACAATTCTACTTAAAAACTTTGTATTTTTTAACCGAAGTCAGTTACAACCCAGCAAGCTCAGATGGCAACATAACAACAACTGCCAGCTATTACTCATCAGTTACCATGTACTGTTATCTCTTGCCAATTTTTTGAAAAACATTGCTGGACATTATTGGACAGTCCTCAAAATAAAGTCCAAAGTCAGCTTAATACATGGTGGGTTCAGTTATTTGAGATACAGCCAATACTTTTAACATCGAGAGTGTAACGGTATTCAAAATGTATTGCTGAGCGCAAATATACCCCAGGAAGCATATTGGTGTAAGTATTTGACAGTTTTTTTTACAGCACTATCTTACAGTCTACTATTTGGAGTAAAATCTGCAGATACACTTGATCACAATGATTTTGACTGACTATTCAAATAAATAAAATGTAATGAATTCAAGTGTTTATAACTGTCGCACTGGAATTACTCTGTCTCTTCTCTTTTTTTGCTACTTTCTACTTATTGGTTAATAGATAAACCTCACAGCCACATTGTGTTCTTCAAAGAAGCACAGATGAGAGTGACCGAAAAGAAAAGAAAAACTCTATGTTCATGCCCTTTATTGCCTATGATATACATACTGAGCAAGTCAACACTCTCTGCATGAGATCAATCAACTTTCTTCGAATAAATCCAGCCAGAAACTGTTGAACCACTAAAGTTTTTTTTATTGGAAAAATAGTTTGTGAAGCCTCTGGAGACCATAAACTTCTCTAAGAGTCTGATAACGCACAGGTTTCGCACTTTTCATAACCTGTCATTAGTTGCTTCTCTGCTTGTCAAACTCAATCATTCCATGGTAATTACCCCATTTAATTCAACTTGTTAATTTCAAGATTTTTGACTACAGCGAGGTCTGAAAGCAACACCTGTGACACTTCTCTTCAGGAAGTGCTTCACTGCTGCATAGACTTCAAGCTGCGAACAAAAATGATTATACTAGGGTGATTCACTGTAAAGGGTGAAGAAAAAAAAAAAAACTTTAAGAATGCAGGAAATGACTGGCTGATTGAAGGCATTCAGAGAAGAAGGTCATAATATAGGTTCTGATAGAAATGATGAAAAATAGGAAAAACTGCCCAACTATAAAGTCTTTCACTTGAGAAGCAAGGTCACTGAGGTTTGCTGATGTCTGAGGGATTATACGCATTTGTCTTGGTGATATGTAACTTTGACAGGATATGATAGTTGGTTGGTTGGAATAGGATGAAATAGCAGCACAGAGGAGGAAAAGGACAAACAAATAAAAACAGTGCACTGCTGCATATTTTCAACAGAATTGCATATGACAGGTAAAGTAAAAGAAAAAAAAAAAAAGAGGGTTCATGTGGGCGGAGCTGTCCCTGTGCACATGTGTTTGTCTGCTGCGATAATTAGGCAGCTTAATGAGTTACTTAGCAAAGCTGAGCAAGAGGCAGCTGTAATGCAAGAAAGAAGGCCACCTGCATCTCTGAGGCCTATCTGAGAATGAAGCACAGCATACACAGCCTGTCCTCACAATGTGATCACATAATAATAATATTTAGTCAGGACCAGTAGACTCCACGTTGCATATTTAAAAATTATGCTTACAGGATATCCAAAGCATTGCAGAGTAATCCAATGGTCAATAGGCCTTCAGTGTCTCAAGAAGACACCATGAGTAGGTTTGACCATGGTAAACAAAGGTAGGGGCAAATTCCTGGAAAAGCATGAAGGGCAATACTCCATGCTGCTGGCATCACAGTCACGTTTTCATACAAAGAATATTAAAGATGTGCTCTTTTAGGAATATCTTTGGAAGCTCAGGAGTGTCAAACATTAATCATTGTTGAGAAGGATTCAGTGCACCACCATACAAATGAGACCCAACAAACCACAAAGCATTGCAGTAGTTTGAGGCCGCCCATCAAGGAGGTGCCACGGACTCTGCACTCGCCTGATCTCCATCCCATCGAACGATTACTGGAAAATGTGGAAAGCCAAATAGTCCTGGCAATGCACAAATGTTTTTGGAATGTTGTCAAATGGGATAACATGTTACAAGGTACTGCACAGACTTGTGGAGCTCATGCCAAGTCGAGTAAATGCTTATGCAAAAACGACATGCAATCTTCAACCTTAGAATGAGTGCACACCAGAAATGTATGACTTTTTCCAAAACTGTCTTCATTTGTATGAAATAAAACTGCCCTCACAAAGTCCACACACACAAATACACATAGACTGTGATAATTTGCATTCCATGTTTAACTCCATGTTAAACCAACTTCATTAATCCAGCCGCCGCAGGGGGGACTGGCATCACAGAAACACCATGGTATCTGCCAACACACACATGGTCATGTACAAGCAATCTCACAGTCTGCATTGTCCTCCTCCCTCTCCCTCTCTCTCTCTCTCTCTCTCTCACACTCACACTACACACACACACTTCTCCAGCACTAATCTTTCTGACAGACTCCCTCCATATTTCCTCGCTCCGTCTTCGATTCAGGTCCAATCCTCTCTCTCAATGGGTCACGTTTTAAAAGGTTTGAAGCAGGATAAAAAGAATTTCACAGGAGCCCTCGAATCAAACCCCTTCTTGTAAACACAACAAAAGAAAGAAAAACAGAGTAGGAAAAATGATAGCAGCACTCTGTACTGGGAAAACGGAGAATTAAAAACATAACTACAATATCTTACTGAGACACACAAAAAAGGGTCATGGTGTGTTTGTGAGCCGGGCTGCGAAATTTTAGAACACACTCCCAGAGGAAATGCTGTGTGCAAGCTGGATCTTTTTGCTACTGAGCACACATTTTTATAAACTTCCACTTTATCTCTCCCACATGCTGCTATTTGCATTCTGTCAGAGAGTGACAAGAGTTAGATACAAGTTATTTACTTGTGCGTTAAATACAAACACCCTTGAACAGAACATAAATAGCTTTGCTAAGGAAAAGAACTGATGGCAAAAATGTAGTACAAATTTATACTTTTCTTTTTTCATGCAAGAGTTAAACAAAACAAAATATTCTGCTTTGTTTTAAACAAATAAGGGATCAAATTTATTCATTTCAACAAGGAGAAACCAAGCACACAGCTGTCACTCAGAAAACTCGGGTTCTTATGCTTATGAAACAACATATAAAACTCCTGAATTATCACGATGAAGATTATTGACTCAGTATCATGCCTACTGTTACAGGTAGCAGTGTGGTCCTAACCTGAATAAGAGACTGGACAAATGAGTGGATAAATGCATAGATGGGCCAGCCTATTCTAGTGTCTATCACTGTGTAATTTTAGTCAACACCCTGTAATCAGAAGCATGTCATCTATATGCTGGTTGAGTCAGTCCTCTGCTTAGACCATAAAAACCTCGGTGTCTCCTAAATGTAGAGATGTTTACAACAGCAGTGCCTGTTTCCTGTTGTCCTGCTAGGCTGGCTCCACCTTTTACACAGATGTCGAACCAACATTGTGAAAAGATCTCCTGCCGACTTAATGGCAGCGCAACATTGCCCACATCCCCCCTGGTCCCACAAATAACAGGCAGCATACAAGAGGTTTCGAAGGCTTACCTCTCCTACCATGCCGTTCCACTCCCCATCAATGTTTTTCCCATGCCTCCCATTTGTCACCAGGTAAAGGTCATAGGTGAAGCCTACAATCTTGGCGAGGCGCTTTAGTACATCGATGCAGAACCCTTTACAGCAGTGCTTCATGGGTCTAACACCATCCACCACCAAACTGAGGAGATGATGAGAGAAAGGTGACATAGTTAAAACACTCTCTTAAAAACATGTTGTAAGTTTGTTTTTCAGGTCACTTTGATCTAAACAAGGTTCTTTTCTGTTAAAGAAATTGAAAATGAAAGAAGTGAGGTTCTTGGGGAGTGAGAAAATGAGCATATGTTCTCCCCCTGAGGTGCTCATAACGGAGGAAGAACTAAAAGCAGAGGAAGGCGAGGAAGGTGTGAATTATTATAGAGGGGCTGTGAGTGGATCGATACTGACAGTTTGGCTGTTGTGTAAGGGGAAGCAACGCTCGACAGGTCAGACAGTTCAGGAGGAAAAGGTGTTGCATTATTAAAATGGAAATAAACTCATTTTTTTGCACTTATTTCCAATTTAAAGAAACAAATTTCCTGCAAAGACCTTCAAATGTCTCCCTTCTCCCTTGCTTCATACAGCAAACACTTTACCAAAGCACCATGCACATCTATATGGACATATGGGAATCCAAGTACATTTAGATGACTATCAGTCAAGTGGCTTCTGTGCCCTCCATCAGCTCTTTACAGCTCGTGGCCATTTGATGGTCCTTCAGTCACTTAGCTATGGCCCCCTCTTGGCTCTGTTCTCTAACAATGCAGAATGTGCATTTGTCTTAACTGACAAAACAATGTCCAACCCACAGGATCAAAATATTTAACTCCTCTTTACGTTTGTATAGATTATAAAATTATTATTACAGAAACTGTTAAAATATGTTTGAATGGAATGATCATGTGAAATCTAAATGGTTTTGTTTGTTTATTTTTTTTTGGAAAGTCAGTATTTGGTATGATTGTCTTTACTCTTCAACACTTCCTGAGCTCTTTTAGGCAAACTTTCACATAATTGCTTTCTTCAGGAATTGTTCTTCAGGCTTCTTGAAGGACATTTAAAGCTCTTCTTTGGACACTGCTAATGTTTGTCCTGTTATCTGTCAAAATTACCCTACATTGCTTCAATAACGTTGAGATCCAGACTCTAGGGCAGGGATGTCCACCTCCAGGTCTCGAGGGCCAGTGTCCTGCAGGTTTTAGATCTCACCCTGGGTCAACACACCTGAATCAAATGATTAGTTCATTACAGGCCTCTGGAGAACTTCAAGACATGTTGAGGAGGTAATTTAGCCATTTAAATCAGCTGTGTTGGATCAAGCACACATCTAAAACCTGCAGGACACCGGCCCTCGAGGCCTGGAGGTGGAAATCCCTGCTCTAGGGAGACCATTCAATGGCTCATAGTGTCCCACTGTGTGTTTTTCTATACAGGTATGTGTTTGATGCATTGGCAGTCATTTTGGCATCATCGTCATACTGAAAAATCAAGCTGTGGCCAATCAGATGCCTTCCAGATGGCCCTGCATGGCGGATCAAAATCTGCTGGCACTTTTCTGCATTTATAACTCCATCAATTTTTACAAGATCCCCAAAACCACTGACTGAAATGTAGCTCCAAACTATAATTGAGCCTCCGTGTGTTTTGATCTTGGCTGTAGACACTCAGAGTCTTATCTCTCTCCTAACTTCCTCCAAAACAAATTGACAATTTGAACTGAAACTTTTTTTGTCAGTAATTTTGTGTCAGCATTCCTCACCCTTGCTTATGAATGGCTTCTTGACAGTCACCCTTCCATTTCTGATTAGGCTACTATGTGAATCATGTCGAGATGCATTTCTTAGGTCCTGTCTCAGATCTTCTTTGAATCTTTCTTCCCTATTTCTTAAACACATGACATTCAGGCACTGTTCATCTGCTGTATATTTTCTGTGCTCTGTGATTCATTGGTCAGTGTTCCTCTGGTCAAGTACGATAACTGAATATCTACAGTTCTGTTGCTCAAGATCCTTTTACAGTACAGTTCATTTTTTGTGCATGTTATTTTTCAAGGCATTTTACAGGAGTGATGTGACACTGAAAAAGGACAAGTAACGTGTTGAGAAAAATACAGTTGCATTTTAGTGCCTGCTTGTGCTCAGGTATTTTTTGTGTGTGTTTATTTTAAAAACTGAGCAAACAACCGTGACCTTGGTGGTGATCACAGGAGAAAATAAAAGGAAAAACAACTTCGCAAACACAGTGCAGCAGATCAAGGGAGCTGTGACAGGTGAAGAAAAACGATAGCAAATCAGCCAAACAGAAAATGCTTATATGTGTAATTAAAAAAAGAAAAATGAGAGCAAGAAGCAAGTATAGAAATGCATATAATGGAAAGTAATAAAAAGAAGTGGGTTGATTAGTAAAGGAGCAAACTTGACTCTCAGCCAAAATAATTGATGGAGGATGAACTTGTTATCTCTCTGTTGGCCAAGTCATATACTGGCAGGAAGGAAGCTTATCTGGGATAGACAAGGGGTGCAGAACACACACACACACACACACACACACACACACACACACACACACACACACACACACACACACACACACACACAGTTAGAGACATGCCCAATTTCTGCAGGACAAGAAAAGATTAACCTGCCTTTACTTTGCTTCTTCCATCATGCTTCTATTAAAAAGCTGTAAGAAATCCATGTTTCTTTCAACACGCTTTAATCTGATGTCAACTAACTTCATACATATACACACACAGATAGAGAGACAGAGACACAAATGTATTTTCTCAAATTCAGCCAAAATAATTCAGCTGTTTTTTATTCTTTAATCTACTGGTCGCAGAAGGTAAGCCTTTCTTTAAACCTTTTTCTGTATGTACACTCCACCTGGAAACGATAACGATTTACTGTCCTGTTCTTTGATGTGTGGCCAGACAGCTCAATTTTACAATGGATTAAGGCAGAGGTCCTTGTGGTTTCAGGGTGGTCTTTATCTAACAACTTTTTGAAACTTCTTTCCCACTCTCTACTACCGTTTGCCAGCTGATAAGAGCTCAGAGAAAATAACACAAGGAGAAAACACATATTATGTACTGAAGCACCTCTTGTTGTAACAATCTTGATGTATTTGCTGATAGAAAATTGGGGTATCTAGTCTTCTGTTTCTTTCAGCTTATGGCCAAACAACAGGTCATCTTGCCTTGCCACCTATTTCAAATTGTTACAAAAACATATTGCAACTCTATTTCTATTTGTTTTCACAGCAATTACTTTGTTTTTCATATTTTTGCGTATACCTATGGTGGTTCTTGGAGGTCAAACAAGAACAAGAGCCAGCAAATGGGAAAAAAACATCAAAAGCTAAAAATAAATAAATAAACGGATAAACAAAAGGACTCAGTAAACACAACAGAAGTGAGTTTGAGGAGAAAATAATATGATGGGGAAAAAACTAATTGCAAACATATATCATCAGTATTATTTGAATTATGCAAAAAGAACAGAATATTCTTTCATTTTTTTCTCGCTCACAGCACCAACAAACCTTATTCTTTGAAGTGCAATCTGTTGCATGTTTCAGTTTCTGTCACTTCTGCAGCTGTTTTGTGATGCTGTTGTCTTTTTAACTTCTATTTTTTGTATGCTTTTGCAATATTTTCCTATTTGCTGATGTTGTTGTAAGTTGCAGTGCACCTGACGTCTCAGGGCCACCGTACATCCCATATATGATCTCTCTCTGTGAGCCAAACCAAAGGTTTCACCCCTGCAGTGATGAAGACAGACGTGCACATTTTCAGGCTAAAGATGGATTTTTGGATGCTATGAATAACCATTTAATTTGTGGAGTGTTTAGAAGTGTTTTGTTGTGTTTATTGTTTAGAAGATTGCTTTTCTGTACATAAATCATATGAACTAAAATACCATCTCAACCAGTTTTTATACATGCATGAAACCCAAACATTTTGACATTACCAGCTAGAGCAGCGTATGAGAACGTAAATGACAGATTGTACATTAAATGGTGTTTAACTGAGCAATTATGCATGTCTTGTTCATACCCATGAGAGAACAGCACATTACATTTTTTAACAAAATCACAGTGATCTCTGATGTTTCCTCATTCCTAGCTACCAGTAGGAAAACTGAGCCCAGAGTCGAATATATTCCCTCTACTTGTGAGGAACGGCAATTCCAAATGTTCTCCTGATCTCATGTGGAATTGATGTGTGGAAACAGCTAGACACTTGAATAATTGAATATTTTTTTGCAATGCAATGAATGGATTATTTGATGTTTTCACTTCTCTGTTCGTCCATCCAGGGGTGGTGGCTGTGAATTACCTGGAGTTAACGGGCATGCGGCAGGGTACAGAGTCCCGGATGCAGGAGCCAGTGCCTGGGTCAGCAGGTTCCACTATGACAAAGGGCCTCTCCTCCAATGTGACCACTCGAAGATGTTGGGAGTCATCCAGGGGCTTCAAGAAAGAGCCATAGCGAGACCAGGGGTGATACCTTAGTCGCAGGTGTCCATTCTCCCACCAGCCAACCTGTAGAGCATTCAAACCCACAATCAGCTAATTTCAGGACATGTAGCTGCAAACATCTGGTCACTTGTATATTTGTATGTTGGTTTAAAATATAGTGCAATATAATTAGAAAATGTTTAAGTTCCTTGTTCATGTCATCTCTAAGACTGAGACTGGGTGCCTTATGTTGAAAACTCATTTCAAGCAGCTGGTATAAAGACACTGCTACAGCTAATGACAAAAACTGAGAGTTCAAGCTTGGACTGATTGAGAAAAGCTTTGCCTTCCAGGTTTGCTCCTTCTTTGCCAGCATTAATGCTGACCCCGCATCAAATGAGCCTCTTCATCTCATGCTTTATTTTACCACAGTGTCTCTGGTAAACAAGAACCAATGTTAATCCCACTTTTCCACAGTTTTTCCTTTTTGCCTTGTATATTCACGCATACATGGAAACTGAGCGTCAGCTGAGGGTTGAGGAGGCCGACAGAACATCATATTCAAAAAGCAGAGCTTGTCAAACCAGACGCCCTGCTTACACCGTTTACTTTCTCAGATCCCATCTCTAAAGATTATTGTGTAGTTCAAATAGAGCTGGAAACACAGGTCATCTATGACAAAATGCAACCATTTCTGACTTTGTGTGAATGACACAGTAAAGTCTGTTTTAAAAATCAGGGCATGTCCGATGTATTGTATTTCCCTCCAGTCTTTGGATGCACAAAGTAGCTATTCAGAAGTAGTTAGTGCTTATCTGCCATTGTTCATGTTAGTTGAGTTGTTACTTGCAGTCAGTTGAATAGTGTTTGTATACATTTGTGCTGTCATTATGAACTGAATTTTATAACAGAGTTTGAAACTGTATTCGTGCTACTATCCTGTGTGCATCCATTGTAGGGCTGTGCGATATGACCAAAATCTCATATCCCGATATAAGAATTCTATCGTCCCAACGATATAAATCACAAAAATGTAACATTTTCTGTAAATTCTGTGACTCTCGGGCAGCTCGACTTGCGGGAAGTGTTTCCAGCTGCGTGTCATGTGGAGTCGAGTGTTTTAACAGATGCATGAAACGATACATTTTTAGACATAAGTTGGAAAGGCCACCGTTTTCTTTGTGAGTATTTATTACACGGCGTGCTGCGGGGAAAAGCCTGTTCTAACGTTTGAGTCTAAGGTTTATTTTTTAGCACCTGCCGGCTCTTTTTTACTTCTCATCCGTAAATAATCTGCTCTTTCACGCGATTCAGTTTATTTTGAAAAGTCTCAACAGGATCTTGAGCTTTATTGTGAAAGGTTTATGTGGAACATAAACAAGCGGACACGCGATGGTGTTATTGTTGTTGTTGCTAACGACAACGCATAAAAACAGGCGCTTGTCCGTCCGTAGTGTGGTTATATTAAATATAAGAGAAAGAGAGAACTTCAAAATTAATATAGCCACTACAGTGACCATCAAAACGATGAAACAAAATACTTTTGTATAATCATGACGATTTATAGCTAAATTAAACAAAATTCTTCATAGGAGAAAAGCGTACCATTTGAATCAAATAATTGGTTGACTAAAATAATGTTATTCCTAAACCAACTATCTAAGAAGAGAGATTTTCTTTTAAATAAAACATCCTTGTTATTCCAGATATAATAACTGTGTGGACTAAAGCTATGCTTGTAAATAAGAGTCCATGCTAAAAAAGCTTGGCGATGAAAAGCAGAGATTTTTATAGGGATTTTATCAATATCAATATCAAAATTACAAAATTTAAAATTTAAATTTAAAAAAAATAATATTTCAAATCAGATCATTTATAAACAAAGACAAAGTTAGTTCATTTTGTCAATAACAGGCCTTTTATCACAAACCAAAAATGTTATCTGTGTCTCTGATTTGAATTTCTGAACCCTTTCCATAGAAAAACACTTGAAAAACCTGCACTTACACCATATCAGTAGTTGGTACATTGCTCCAGCCCTCATTGGGTCATCTTATATTATGTGCACTTATAACACCATCACATACAGTTGCCATTGTGACTATGCCCTGCTCAACTTCATCGCCTCCTCATCGCTGTTTGAGACACCTTTTTCATAACATAACACTTTGCAAAAATAATGATTTCTTCAGACAATGTCTACCAGTCACTGCACCCAAAATGCTTTGCAGGATCGATCATCATACAGAACATTGATTTTCGACCCTTCTCTTGTCAATAATTTGACAATAATCCCACCACTTCTTACAAAGGCTTTTAAAATCAATATTTAGAATATTTGATTTTCTTTATATTTTTACTTCTGCTTACTCTCACACACACAAACACACACAGACACAGCTCATTGTAACACTGCGTGTCTTCTGTTTACTATAAAACAAACCACTGCTGCTGCAGCTGCGAAGATAATACACATCACTATCTGAGCACCAGAGGACCCTTTTCATTCAAAGACCAAACACTCAAACGCTCAGTGATGAGAGTAGCAATTGCAAAGATTGTTTCAGGCCAACTCACTGTTACAACAGTCGGTTTTTACTAAGTAGCAAAGCACATTCAATTACAAGACTATAAATATTCTTAAAATAAGAGCTGCCTATGAGTTTACATCAATATGAGTAAATCTGGCAAGAAATAAATGAGGTTTTAGTTCATTTGTGGAAGTTATTTTTGACTCTTTGGTCCTACCATCAGTTTTATTATTGTTTATATTTTTGGTTAAATGGTCACTGTCCTGAATTCTGTTCCTTTTCCAAGTGATGTTTCTCAGTCATGTAAACTTCCAAACCTCTTAAAAAAAAGTAATCTTCTAGCGTTAGTTAAACGCCTACTCCAATGTTTTAAAGAGGCAGATGTAGATGGATTCTTCACACAAAGACAAAAATCCTTCTAACAAAAACAGTAAGAATACATGCAACCTTTTTTTCAACAGTGGCCTCAAAACCGCTATTAAGTGATGTCTGGCTGTATTTTACTCTGCTGGTCTGTTATGTGTGTGCACAACAGCTGCAAATTGTAGTAATCAAGCTCTCCAAGCAAAACCTCTCATAAAACTGCAGAGACAATTCTAAAAGCATTATAAATTATGGTGTCGACATCATGAAGCTTGAGTAAAGAGTGATTTAATTAAATATATTCTGATACACAGAGATCAAAACAAGACATCAAGATGGGAGCATTCAGTCTCTAAATCCGGCTATAAAAAGTCTGTGTCTATATCTGACTCATACAGGAGTTGCTGTATTTTAAATTCTCATTAAATATAAAAAAAGGCTTTTGGTAAGAACAGGTAAGTATTGATGAGCAGAGACGTGGAGACTGAAAAGTTCTGAGGCTGTGGCCTTGAGATTTTAAAGGGGAACAATGGCACAAAAAAAAAATCAGTGAACTCCAAAACTGTAGAGTTTGTTGTTTTTTTGTTTTTTTAAACTTAGATAAAATCATACCTACATTGCAGCTTTTTTAGTGATGCAATCTAATACATGCATCACCTGTGCTGACATTATCGATCACTGGTTAGTCTAACCAAAATGCTTTAAATGGTTTTCTTATTGTCGCCACACTTAGTCTGCATATTATTTTAATAATTTGCATTCGTTTTTAAAACCTAATTTGATTTTCCTATCCTCCATAGGTGGCTGGGAGTGTACACTGTGTACAAGTCCACTCTGAAAGCCTGGTCTCTCGCAAAGTACCTTCTGAATCACTGTAATCGATCCACATCTCTTATCAAGTCCACAGTGCACTTACATTGTGATCCCTCTGTGTTGTGAGGTTGTAAAACTCTTATTACACTTTTAAACTCAACTGAAATTGGATTAGGACTTGTGTGGTTTAAGATTATAGCTCTCTTATCAGATTGATTAAAAAGGTAGTCATCTTTCTTATTTTATTTGCTCATTGATCCTCTGTAGACTCCAATGTTTACGCTTCTCTCAAAGAACAAACAAATGCAATACGACTTGCTGTTGTGTTGCATCACATAACAGCCAACTTCATAAAATTTACAGAACAAGATTTTCAAATCCTCATGTGAAATAAGGCTTTGCTGACAGCTGAACATCAAAAATCAACAAGAATCCTTTCATTTCCAGCATCATTTGTATTGGAGTGCACATTCTTACAACAAATTAGACAACATTATAATCCATTCATCTATTCACTGCCACAGTTCCCCATCACTTAAAACCAACAGAACTGTGTCATCTGCAAAAAGCAGAGAAAAGATCCTGAGAGGACTGAACTTTACACCCTTGGCTGCATCTAAAATTTGGCCCTTAAAAAGTATGGACTAGAATCAGTAGCATCCCAGCAGAGTCCAACAAGCAATGTGAACCAAGATCCCTGCTGATGTACACGGTGTCCAGCACATATGGCCTCAAATCACATGATATGATTATTGTGCTCACATTGACCAGCAGAAAAGTCCAGCAACAAATGATCTCCCTATCAGCATGGAGCATGTTCTGACATGGAGGAGAGAATCAACAGTCACTAATGAGTGACTACAAACAGCGCTTCCTGCTCCCACAGACTACATTTTTTTTTAAACTATGCAATGTAGAGATTAGTACCAGCTGACACCCATTTCATATAACTGATATATCATTCTTGAGATTGTGAAGCAAAGCATCATTGTCATCGTATGACCCCTCGACTTGAATGTAGGGAATAAACCTCCCAAAATCTATGGGAAACTGGAGGAGTGTCCGAATCCTAATGATGGAAGCATAACTTTAATAACATGATTTGTGAAATATATTACGTGGATGTCTTAGCAGTAGTTTTACTGGTGTTTGGATTGCATCATTTTAATGCAGTAAATTGCCCGTTGTGAACCACCTGTATTTTTTATTTAAAGTCTTCTGTGCTTTGCACGTTTCTGGTAAATCTCTGCAGTAATTTTAAGGCTAAAGCCAACACTCCACAGGTAAGAGAGTGCAGACTCAGCATCACCAGATCAGTTCAAATGAGATGTTTATTTCTTATTGTGTTTGTTTCGCGCTGCACTTTACATTAAGTATCACACCTCTAAGATCTACGAGTCTTTACAGGACACTTAACTACCCTTCTATTTGTATGTTTGCAAAGTTAAAACCTACTTTGAGAATATATTCTCCTTCAGGTACAAGAACTGAACTGAAAATGATTTAAAAAGCAGCCAACTCTGAAAGACCTTCATAAAGCCTGGCCTCTCTTATACAAAACGCCAGAGAAATTAAGGGTCACACAAGACTTTTGCACAATGTTAAAGAAATTTTAACCATGTAAGCCATGCTTATAAGTCAAATAGAAGTCTGAACAAGTAACAATCCAGCAAACAACAAAATGAAAAATTAAGTTCTAACAGTCTCAGTTATAGCCTCCACATCTTGTTTGAGATCTACAAGGAAGCCTGTGTGCAACGATATCATTTTCTTTATTTAATATTACTTTTATATTACAGTACTGTGCAAAAGTTTCAGGCAGGTGTGAAAAATGCTGTTAACAAAGAAAGCTTTCAGAAATATAAATGATTATTTATTGGCCCCAAATGTATTCTGCAGCAGGACAACGACCCCAAACATGCAGCCAAAGTCATTAAGAACTATCTTCAGCATAAAGAAGAACAAGAAGTAATGGAAGTGATGGTCCGGCCCCCACAGAGTCCTGATCTCAACATCATCGAGTGTCTCTGGGATTACATGAAGAGACAGAAGGATGTGAGGAAGCCTACATCCACATCCACTGTGGTTAGTTCTCCAAGATTTGGAACAACCTACCAGCCGAGTTCCTTCAAAAACTGTGTGCAAGTGTACCTAGAAGAACTGATGCTGTTTTGAAGGCAAAGGGTGGTCACAGCAAATATTGATTTGATTTACATTTGTCTTTTGTTCATCCACAGCATTTTGTTGACTGATAGAGGTAAAGACCCTACAATAATACTGAGAAAATCTTCTGTAGCTAACATTAGAAATTGTGTTTGTGTCCATGATGAATTTAAACACACTGTTATTTTATGTCTAATCTCCATTGCATTTCTCATCCTTAAGCTGATAAATGCACTTTTTCACCCCTAAATGCCAAGTACAATATGTTTAACACCTAGTTAGCATTTCTTTAAATCTGCTGTTTGATGTGGTTGTGGCCTGGTAAACCAAAGATGATGAGCTAAATGCTGAAATGCTCAACACAGTTGGGGCAAACTTCTCTATTGGGGAATTTCTCTACAAAATAACCTGAGCATAAGATACAAAAGAGCAGCACAACATTCACCTTTGTGAGCAACGGTGCAACATAACCTCTTATCTTTCAGTTTATCTGCTTGCTGCAGCCAGTTTTTTTTTTTAAATTCTATCTTCCCCAAGTGTATGGAAAACAAGTCAGAAGCCTATCTCCTCTGTCAATATTGCAGCCTTCATTCAGCAAAAATTCAATACAGGAAAGGTGAGATGCTTCAGAAAAGGGCTGAAGATTGTACTATGATTCCCACTGATAGAGCAGTACTTCAGTTTGCTGCCTCTTAGCACCAGGCAGAACTATAAATCGTCGCTTTCGTGTAAGGTTAACTATTGCCAGAAGACTGAAGAAATACAGCAGAAATACAGAGCTCAAAAGCAAAGAGAGACGGGGTGGAAAAAACATAACTAAAAAAGCTGAGACGTTACAAAATAAGTGCCCGTTGTTCAGCAGTCACTAAGCATCGTCAATATTATCACTGATCTGAATCTTGATGTGAGGCTTGTTATCTGCTGCAAAACAATCACCACCATCACCACCACCACCCTCAAACCACACCAACATTCAGTATAACTTTTTTTTAAACCTCAGAGTCCAGCATTGCAGCATGCTGCAAGCATTGCAGTGCAGCATTGTCAAGTTAATATGTTTTATCAAGAATGTGGGCAAGTGAAGAGAGAGTCTTAGAGGCCCTCTTAGATCATATATTTGCCATGACACACAGAGAAGAAGTGAAGCTGGTGACAAAAGAATGGCCAAATGAGATTGTACAACTGAATCTGACATCAAACAGAGCAAAACATTTCATTTGTTCTCTCAAATACTTCCACAGTTTCTTACTGTCTCTTTGATATATTGTTCATATTTCATGGTTTAGTTCACTATAATCATATGCTGTATAATCAGCATAATACAATGAGGACCAAATCTTGCAATTGCAGTTTGGCCACCTCTATAAAAGCAGATGTTTTGGCTATTTGCTGATCTTTGCAGGCGTGTATGCCCCAGCAAATACACCCCTAAATCATATTGTACTATGCTCTGAGAAGCCTAAGAATGCTGGCAGCCAGTGCCAGCGGTGCCTCAGCCTCCTATAGTAGATGCACCTATGGTATGAATTTGAAGTTCTAGGTGATTTTCAGAAAAAGTTGACATCTGACCTCGACCTTGAAGTCAAGGTCACTGAGATTTAAAATTTTCTGAAATTTTGAGTCGATATGGTAAAGAATTTCAAAATTCTTGGTGACATCATTCTTCAGTTATTGCATTTACAAGACTTTGAGAAAACCTGACCTCTGACTTCGACCTTTAGGTCCTCAAGGTCACTGAAATTCGATGAAGATTTTTAGCAGATGCACCTATAGTATAAAGTGCAAACTCCTACATCATCTTTTCCTCGAGTTATTGCATTCACAATCTTGGACCTGTGCTTTTAAGCCTGCAGGGTAAAAACAGTTACCATCCTAAACGTGAAAGTTCATGAAAGCAAGAAAAAACAAAACACTGAATAAGTGTGGCCTGGTTAGAAGGGTTCCCAGGAGTAAAGCATCCAACTTCTAAAAAGAATGCCTTGCAAAGTTGCATCTGCATAACCCACAGGAGTTCTGGAACAATGTCCCTTGGACAGACAAGATCAAAGAGGACATGTTTGGACAAAATGCACAGCGGCACATTTGCGGAAAACAAAATATAGCTCAAACACTTCATACTAATTGCCAAACGTGATGGTCGGGGGGGGTAATTTGGGCCTTTGCAGCCACAGGAACTGGGCACCTTGCTGTCACTGTCACAAACTCCTCTGTACATCAAAGTATTCTAGAGTCAAATGTGAGGCCATCTGTCTGACAGCTAAAGCTTGGCCAAAAGTGGGTTATGCAAAAGGACAAAGATCCCAAGCACAACTCAAATCTACAAATGATTGGCGGAAAAGACAATAATTAGAGTTTTGAGTGACTCGACCAAAATTCACCGTCTTAAATGTTACGGCAGGACTTTGAGAGAACTGTGTGTAAATGGATGCCTGCAAACTTCAATAAACTGAAGCAACATGAGAAACAGAAGTGTTGCTGTGAGAGACGTTAACATAAACAATCATGTGATTGAAATTTCCTTTGAAATTTACAGTATTGGCAGATTTGTTCCAAACAATATTTCCTTACTGTTAAAAATAATTTGCAAAAATACTTGATTCTAATATTATTTTAGTTTGCATACTATAATTTGCTGTAAAAAATTTCTTATATGTACTTCTTGTTCCTCAAAGACCTATGTATTTGCAGTATTTTGTGTTATCTTCTCTTTAAATGCTCCTTAAATCATTTTAAATGGATCTTTTGTCCAGATTCTTACATGAATACTCCTTAAATGCTGTATAGTGCTGAACTTTTAGGTCAGTGTTGAGCGACTGTAGACAGGTAACACACTACAGCAATGAGGGACTTACTGTGATGCTATGCAGTTAAAACAATGTGCTTGTGTGTGTTTATGTTTTTCTTTAAAATTTTGATTTTTTTTTCTTTCAGGTTTTCATTCTCAAAATTAGGGAGACCTTGAGTCTGCTACTTGCCAGTAAACATATTGAGTCTTAAAAGGTCAGGAGCAAATGGAACACAGTGGGAAGAATAAAAAGGTTTACTTATTTCTTCAGGTCGAAGGAAAGCTTGAGGAATTTAAAGTACCCACAGAAGGAAGACCTTGAATTTAGTACTATTACTGTACAACTGCTCCTGATGGCAAAGATATTGGACTGTGCGTTAGCACCTACTAACAAGGCTGAAAAACACAGACAGGAGTAGAAGGATGGAAAGGAGGGGGCCTAGGGGAGATCTAATATTGGAGAGAGGAAAGGAGGAAGAAGAGATGAGCTTCAGGCAGAGAGAGCATAAAAGGTGAAATTGAGCAGTGATGAGTTAGCATGTTTGATGGTGTGTGAAATTGTGGTTAGCCTATCTAGTCGCTACGTTTGGGTAATTAGTGCCAATTTACACAGATATGTACTGACCTCCTCCCAGCCTCTCCCGTTGGAATAGGAGATAACATCAAGCAGCGGTTTGGATAAGTAGCCATCACTGTTGAAAGAGTAGTCCCGTCCACCTATGGATATATTGGTGAAGTACCTGCAACAGAGATTGGAGAGCAGATAAGTTCTTTTTTCTTCAATCTATATACCTCTAATATGAAATCAATCAATTTGAGTGGAATAGAAAATGGGAATGATGATATGTTTCTGCTGTTTTTAAGGCATTAATTTGTTATTAATTTGTCTCATTTAATTTGCAACAAAATTCTCTTTGTTTCCAGAAAAGCGTCTGTTTTGCCATCTTATTTTTCACTGATGGATTTCCATGATGTCTACTGAGTGCATCCATGAACCCACAGCATTAAGCTCTGCTCACTTCTACTCTATTCTTATCCTTGTTATCCTGTGTCTAATGCAAAAGTTCTAGGAAATCTGCAACACACAATTTTCAACCTTATTACTTCTTATAGAAATTAAAAATAGCAGAAACGTTGAGCAATTTCTGCTTCTTTTTACTAGAAAGAAATAAAGAAGCAAAAGGAAAAAGAAAAAGTCCAGAAACAAGAATCAAGTAATCAGAGCTGTGAAGGTAGGGCTGAGACCTGCACTGCAGGGAACAAACATCAGGGATTCTGTGCTAAAGACAAAACACATTTCTAAGAGGAAATGACATTGTTGAGGTGCTGAGACTATGAGGTGAAGCAAAGACAAGATGAGGTGAGACTAGGAGGGGGACGCGAGATAAAGCAGTAAATTCGCTAAAATGTTTCCCCGACTTCAACTACAACAGCGGGAGGCTTGCAGAAGAACAATATGAGTGTAAGCCATGAAGGTCTTGAGCGCACTTTTAATACTTGAAAAGAAGCAAGTAGCATTGGTGCAAAACAGATAGTGAGAGAGAAAGAGAAGGCTTTGCCTTTGATGTTTTGTAATGAAACATCTACCCTAAAAGCACCTGGAAAAGAGCACATCAAAGCATCCTAATGAAGCCTGCATGTTCCCAAAAACAAGCAACCTCACTGAAAGAAAGCCTTAACAACTCAAGTAACCCTTAATCAACAGTAATCAGTCATGGAAACACAAAAATATATACTGCAGAAACAAGATGAAAAAGTGATATACCGTAGTAACTAAACTATTAGCAGCCCAACATCTGACTATACTGAAAAGAATTCAATTGAATTTGGTGAATTTGATTAATATGAATTCAGATGTTTGCAGGCCCATTGCCACAGGTGGATAAAATTAGTCTACCTCTGCAAACATTTATGAAAGATTTGGTCGTTCTAAAGAGCTCACTGAATTTCAGCATGGGACTGTAATAAGATACCGACAGTGCAAAGAGTGGTATTATTACAAAGTGGAAGCACTTTGAAACCACAGCATCTCAGCCACAAAGTGTTGGACAACATCAAGTTAAAGAGTGAGGCTGCTGAGTGCTGAGGTGGAAACGACATGTTGACTCAGTATCTGCAGAGCTCTAAAGCACCTCTGGTGTTAACGCCAAAGGTGTTAACACCAGAGGGAGCTTCATGGCATGGGTTTCCAATGCAGCCACAGAACCTGGGCACCTTGCAGTCAATGCGTCAATCATGAAATCTCTGTATACCAAAGTATTCTAGAGTTAAATGTCCGACAGCTAAAGCTTGGCTGAAACAAGTTTATGCAACAGAAGAACAATCCCGTGCACACCAGAATGGTTGACAAAGAAAGGAACCAAGGTAATGCAACTGTGCAAAGTCCAGACTTCAACCTGATTCAAATGTTGTGATGGGAACTTGCAAGTGACAGCAAACCTTGAACTGAAGCACCCTTGTTATGATGAGTGGATCAAAACTCTTCCACAGGGATTTAAAAAGAGTGATAAAGTCATCTAGAAAATGATTACTTCAAGTTATTGCTGATAAAGATGGTTCCATAAGCGAGGGAATTATTGAGTGTACTACAGTTACAATGGCCACTGTCTTTGGACTGTGGGAGGAGCTGGAGGACCCAAAGAAAGCACATGAAAACTCCAAACAGAAAGGCCTGAGCTGACCAGAATCCTTGAAACTTCTTGATGTGAAGTTAAAGTGCCAACACTACATGACCTTGCAAGTAGGTTCTTGGTTGAAAACACTTCTAACTTCTCATGTTTTTGACATAGTCATCATTACTTTTTTTTTTTGACATGCAACTGCAACTCAAATGCACAATCTACTCAAAATATACTCCAGTCAGAAACTCTAAGATCAGAATAATTATTGAAGAGATACCTGTAAATAATAAAACAAGCATCAACCCACTTTTTTCAGCATCATTTCCAGTTATCGTAATAAAGTGAATAATGCCAAATCTACTGCAAATTGTTTCACATTCAGAATACTCAGAAGGATTCATTTAATGGATATTAACTGGTTTATATATATATTTTTAATGTCTCAAAAATGAGGCTAAAAGCCTGCTGTCATAACCTTTCCCAGGCTCACAGTGCAGAACCGCTGTCAATACAAGAGCTCTCAGTCATTTTACTTATTTTTCTTTTTTAAATTCAGCACAATGAACAGTAAAGGAGCACAAGTGAAATGAGATGTGGCTCCTTTATGATCAACAAATGGTGGATTCAGCTGACTTTGTTCCCACTTCTCAAAGGGAAACTGGCAGGTTTATAGCCACTGCTTTAAAATAAAAACTTTCTTTCAGCATGGTCATGCAATGTAAGCACAAAAAGATAATTCACTTCACGGCTTATATGCAAGAGATTTGGGCAAAACTGAACTGCAACTTTAACTTGTCATAAGCAAACAAACAGAAAATCATGAGGCTGGGTGAATTCATTTTCGGTTATATTAAAATAGATTTCTACCCTTTTAATGTGTATGTGTTAGTCCCCATAGGGAAATTGCTCCTCTGCATTTAACCCATTCACCCAGTGAAGCAGTGGGCAGCCACCAATGCAGCGCCCGGGGAGCAGTGTGTAGGGACGGTACCTTGCTCAGGGGTACCTCAGGGTAACCGTTCAGTGGAGTCGAACCCCCGACCTTCCGATCATGGGGCCACAACTCTACAACTCTACCTACTGAGCTATCCCTGCCCCTTTTTTTTTTAATTTTTTTTTTTATATATAACCATAACAGCCATAAAACACCACAGCTGCCATTATATCAGAATACAGTTGTGTATATGATCATCTCAGCCTTCAGCAGCCGAAACAGCAAGAACTCCTTCGGCACATCAGCTACAGATGTAACCTCGTAGACCACGCACCTCTGATGGCATTTTTACAAAAAGAAGGCACTTGTGTATGTGCCTCTGAATTCATGAGTACCCATTTCATGACTGGAAAGTGTTTGACTTTCCTGAAAATGGAAGGCTTCTAACCCGCTGCTGTGCCCACAAGCAGCTGATGTTGCCTGACATCTGGCAGGTCCCCGAGGTCGTCAGTATTTCTGTTTCACCTGCTTTTACACCTGAGAAAAAGTCTGCCTCGAGGCTCGCAGTGGCACGAGAAAGAAATGTCTCCATCCCTTCTGCCAGGTAAAGCTGGATTGCACCTGAGTGTAGGCTAAAATGTCACACCCCCCACCCTCACCTCCCTTTTTTTCCTTTTACTTCCACTATCCTTTTATCCTTTACTTTGCCTCTGCTTCTTACTTCCACCCTACCATCTCAAATTCTCTTGGTTCCCCCCCCCACACACACACACGGTACAGTACAGCGCAGAGATGCAGGGTACCAGCAGTGACAGCAGCAAGAAAGTCTGGAAGAGCAGCAGGAGCTGGAGGAGGTTGAGAGAGAGCATGAGAAATAAAGATAAGGTGGAAGGGAAAAAAAGAACATCTTGGAAACTGTGACTAGGATAAAAGTAAGAGACGGGGAGAGAGACGAAGAGAAAGAAGAGTGCAACAGAAGAGGGAGACAGACGCAGACAGCGAGAGCGTACGCAATACAGAGAATAAGACAAAGAGGGCTGCGTGGCACAGAAACATGATTCACTGAAGTGCTTTACTGAGAATGGGTACCAGCAAATAGGTCTGCTACCGGTATGAACCAGCAGCTGCTACAGGAAAAATCCAAAAGATGAGTTTAAGAAGCTCTTTAACCCGCAATGTAAATTTAACAACCAATCCTCTCCCTGACAATGTCAAATCAAAGGAATAGTTAATAGCATAATAGTTCATTATTTTACTTTTCAAGGCAGAGATAAGATGCAACGAGTCACCTTTCAGTAAGTGCAAGGTTTCATCTCAATGGTTTATTCTGTTATACCCCTTATAAGATCGCTGTTGAATGTGTGACGTCTTAAATGGAAAGCTTTGGTTTTGTTTGTGTTTTCTGTCCTGTAGGTTCCACTTGTCAATCAGACGAGCCGCGAGTTCCTTTTCTATGAATGTTTGTGTACTGAGCTGCCAGCGCTCATGCTAACTGCCCAGATCTTCCTCTACATGTACCAAAGAAACATCTGCTAAAGCCTCAGGGAACACCTTTGTTAAAAATAAAACATAATTAAACATTTTTGTCACAGTTTTGTTTTTTTCACCTTCTGATGTCACTCCTCATAAGTATTTGAAATTTAAAAGAAATCACTTGATTTATTCTTTATTGTTGTTATTGTTATTATTATTATTATCATTATTATCATCATCATTTTCAATCAGGGTAGGTCACTGGTAACTGCTAACTTTACTTTGCACACTGTTAAGCATGAATATCCCAATACCCCCTTCTTCTTATTCTTATTATATTCTTATATTATCTTATATTCGTATATTATTATTATGGTTGTATAAATGTTGAATGTTAAAATTCATCATACAAATTGTAAAAAATAAATAAATAGCGTTCTCTCTTCTGTCATATCTCTAGCCATCTGATAAGATAAATTATGGATTTATATCTGTGGATTTGGTTTGATAGTGGTTAATGGGACTGACATGGAAGTCTGATGGAATTTATATTTTGGTTCACCTTATTTATGTAGTTTTACACTTTATTCATATTTGCAAATTTCTGTTAAAAAAAAGGGGTGTAAATATCCATCTTATTTTCATAAGCTAGCTAGAGACACAGTGACCACCCAGTGACACAAATTTTTGTCTGTCATGGAAGCTTCTGTGGGAGCAGTTCATTGCAGCTTGATCCATAAAAAACCTACACAGCTTTGTTAGTGTCTTCTACATGTTCTTTTTCACTGCTGTAGTAGCCATTTCTTAATGTTTCGCCAACTTCCCTTTATTCACTAGGAGGTCTTTAGCTATTAAAAGTCATCAGATATACATATTTTTTTAGATTCAATATGTTTTAAAAGTGAATGCAAATAAGTTTTAGTAAATATTATATTTACATCAGTAATGTTGACTGTGATAAAATTAAGATGATTTCCTAAAAAACAAACAAACCCAAAAACAACTTGTGACTTTGTGACCAAGGAGGCAGAGTCACGTGAAGACAGAAAAGAAAAAAAAAAGAGAAAAAAAGAATGACAGAGTGAAGCAGGAGACTCTCACAGACTCTCAGCGGGAAACCAGGCTCTACCTACACAACAGCCGAGCTCAGATGGAGCCTGATGTAATCGATGAATTTACTACTGAGACATGTGACAGCTGTGCATCAAACAGTGGAGGAAGAAACGTTCCCAGTGGAATTAGTACCCGTTTTATGAGCATCCTAGCTGGGAGGCAAGAGAAAAATAAATATCATGGGGCTACAGCTGAAAAGAAGAAATTAAAGAACAGAAAGACAGCGGAGGGGAAAAAAAGCAAGACAGGGAAAGAAATAGACCCATCAATGTTGAAAAAGAAATAATTCAGGGATTCAGTGGAGGATAACACTCGGCTCACCCTGGTTAATCCACCTTTTCATTTGTAGCAATAAAGTTTACCCAGGCCTACATCTATTCCAGCTCACAGAGGGGCAGAGAAAAGCTCGCCTAAAGATTGTGGAAATCCTGGGCTAGACAGAAAGAAGCTCATCTTAGCGTAGATTTTCAGTAGGATGAATTGGATGTCAAGTATTTAGATCTGATTCAATACTGATGCTAACTTTAGAAATACTGTGCCATTAACACAGAAAGCATGTTGAGGTCAGAATCAATGTTTTCTCATTTTTCCCTTAACATTAACCAGAAGCTGAAAACTAACCAAAAAAAATTGTTGTATACAGTGTATGTATTTATTTATTTATTTGGCCTCTGTACACCATAAACCACTCCCACCATGATAACATCAGCCCCTCCCCTTTTCAGCTTTAATTCAAGGTATTACACCCAACATCCATTAACTATTTAACCTATTTTTAGAGGCTAAAAAATATTTTTTAATACTGCCTGACATTTAGGACCCATGGACATTGCTAAATTCTGTGTTGCCTACCTTGAGATATTCTCCTAGGCCATGGAGGGGGGGGAACTCCAGGCATCGAGGGCCGGTGTCCTGCAGGTTTTAGATGTGTCCTTGATCCAACAGAGCTGATTCAAATGGCTAAATTACCTCCTCAACATGTCTTGAAGTTCTCCAGAGGCCTGGTAATGAACTAAACATTTGAGTCAGGTCTGTTGACACAGGGTGAGATCTAAAACCTGCAGGACACCGGCCCTTGAGGCCTGGAGTTCCCCACCCTTGTCCTAGGCCTTTAGTACAGCCACCGTCTGCTTTTCATGGGTATTTTTGGCTTTGGTTTTGTCTTTGATAACTAAAGCCATGCTCTACTGAATCGAAACCAGGGGACTGACACTGACTTGACCATCAAAGAATAACTAATTCCTTCACCTTTAAAATCTCTTGGGTTGCTTTTGCAGTATGTGTTGGACCATTATCTGTTGGCACTGTGAAAAAATGATCAGTTTTGAGCAGAGAGTATATAGTCCTACAGTTCACATTCATCCTGCTACTTATGTTAGCACTCACATCATGAATACACATTAATGGCCCAATTCCAGTGAGAGCCATAGGTGCCCATATATACCATATCATTGCCTGCACTATGTTTGGCAGATCATGTGGGATCCTTCAGATCATGTTTCTCTCCTTCTCCATACTTTTCTTGTCCAGTAAATCCTGGTTTCATCTGTCCAAACATTTTCTTTTTCAGAATTATGCAGGCCTTTTGTGGTTAAATCTATTCTCTTCTTGTTGTTCTAAAGTGGAACCAGTGGTTTGCACCTTGTGGTAAACCCTCTATTTCTATTCATAAAGGCTTCTCCTGATTTGACACTGACATGAATTTTGCCACCGGCTGCCCACATATTTGGTCAAAGTTGCTGGTTCCAATTATATGTCATCAACAATGAATGCATATTGTTTTTTGTTTTTTTTACATTGTTTAAATTTTGTTATTGTTTAGAGCATCTTCTTTTATAATAACTGTGTTAGTCGTCACAAAAAAGGGGGCAAGCAAGTCTATTGTTCTATGGCAGAAAAGTGAGTTAACGGTAAAGTCATTACAGTATATCATTCACTAAGGCCAGAGACTGACTGACCAGTCGCTTAATAAATAAAAAACTGTGTTGTTTAACATCAAATAAATGGGGGAAAAAAGAAAAAAAAAACACAACCCATTCTAATCTCAGAACATGAAATAGACACAAGCTTTCGGCACCTGTGCCTCGATGCTTCAGCCGTGACAAAAAGGGGCTAATACTCCTGTTTAAAATAGAAAATGGTATTTATTCAGCACTTTTCTGCTCTTGCTGAGCACTCAAAGCACGTCTACACCACAAGCCACATTCATCCACTTACGCACACATTCATACAGCACTTTAATCTATGCACTTTAAGCACTTAAAAAAAAAAATCTATTTCTGATGGATCCATCAGGGGCAGTGGATGTTTAGTATCCTGCCCAAGGACTCCTCACCATGTGGACTTCACACTGATCCTCCAGATTAGCAGACAGCCTAATCTACCACTAAAGTCAAACTTTGTTTCTGTGATGTGATAACAAAGTCACCATGAGAAGATAGAAGGGGCATCATGAAGTACAAGTTTGTTGACTGGGAAACCTTTGATTGTATTTAATAAGCTTAGACAGAAATGTTTCATAACAATGAAAGGTTAATAAATTCTAAAGGGTAGCCAGTGGATGTGAGGATCCTCGTACATGGTGATGGTGATGGGGCTAACACATGTTTCAACTGCTCCTTTTAGCAGAAAAGTCTTTGTTGGTTTGTTTGTCTTAACTTTACAGGAATATTAATTCCATGCTGATTATGAATATTTATGTCTCATGTTTGGTTATTGGTTTATCAGTTACCTTTAGCTCACTGTTCTGTCATTGACCACACTCACCTCTCTGTTGTTTCTTCTAACCAATCACACTAAACTCTCAACAGCTTGGCAACTACAAGTGGAGCTGTCAGGGCAGGAGTTGTTTCAAATTACACAACAGAAACAATAAGCAAGTAACAGATTCACAGAGTCCTTGTGGTGAAAATGATGAATCAATACTGTTTCATTTCAGATTCAGCAACTCACATCTAATACGCTGGAAAAACAGGTGGAAAAATTTGCCAAAAAAGAGGCAAAAAATGGTTACATTTTGACAAAAAAAAAAAAAGTTATCAAGGAATTAGAGAACCCATCAAACATTAAAAAGCAATATATATATATAAAAATAAAGAATTCTAATATCTTATCACATATTTTGTCTCAATCCCAGTATCTATGAACATATCTTAAGATGAGGAAAAAAATTATCAAAAAATACTTTTGCTTTTTAAATATCATTTTTCATTCAGTCCATTACAAATGACAAGAACATCAAATTCCCCAGTGTAATCAGAGGAATATCTCAGACGGGAGGTGTGCAGTACATTAGAGAGAGGCTGTTCAAATGATCCATTTGGGCAGAGACATGACAAAGAGACTGCCTGTCTCTCTGTTTGATATGGCGGATGTCCTAATGGTTTATAGTCCTGCCCTAATAAGCACCAAAGCTGGTTGGTGTGATTTTTCCATCAGTGAAAACATTCAGCCTTTTTGCAGGCTGTCGCAGAAAAGATTTCTTTGTAACCATGACAACTTATTCAAAAGTAAAAAAGAGATGCGCAGAGAGCAAGATGGAGAGTTAACGAGAAAGATGAAAAACAGCAATGGAGAGAGAGTTAGCTGGAATGATCAAGAATCATTTCATGCTCGGTGTAATGAAAGTCAGAGATTTGTCAGCATTTATTCACCATCTCTCTTCTTCTTATATCCTCTTATCTGCACTCTCATGTTGATGCTACATATTCCTGAATATATTTTCAGGAGGAAAGAAAAAAATGAACAAAGCATTACAGGAAGATAGCTTTGTGATTACCACCTTTTCAAAGGAAATATCACTTCACGCACATATGTATAGATATTGTACTGAAAGCTTGCCCAATGTTCCAGAACTGTAAACATTAAAAGCCTGGTAGGATGTTGGCATAGGAATAACCTTGTTTACAGATAGTTTATCTTGAATGCATTTGGCCATGGATATAATTATTCAGCATTTTTGAAAGAGAAATGCAGACGACTCATCTTTAAAATTTACTACTGAAACTTGAAACAACTTAGTGCAAACACCAATACAACTGGAAATGGATTTCTTCCATTCTGAATCTACCCCTATCCATTGTAAGTTATTCCAGTTGGTGGTGATGCTATAATAAAGTAGCCACTCTTGCATGATGATCGCTCCACAGATTTCATAAACAAAGACGGCAACGAAGCAGATTGTTTTCTTATTCTGACCAGCAGAAAAACATGGCAGTAGCCTAAATTATCAATTATTTATTTGATTGAAACATTCAGTTTATTGTGTAAGAATTCAAATTAAATATTGAAGCTGGCACGCCAGGTTGAGTGATGCAATTTGGAAAGGGAATGAAAATCTGGCTTGTTAAAATGGCATTTAACTGTTTTAATTATGTTTGATTGTATCCCCTCTGTCTACAAGAGAACACGTGACACTGAGATTATTGTCTAAATTAATGCTTTTATACAGGCATTAATTTTGTACTGGGTATACATTGAAATTTTATACTTTATACTTTTGTAAATGTATAATTATTCTGTAGATGTTACACTGAGAGCAGTGATAAATAATCACACCAACAGGTATCAGAGTCTTTGTCCTTCTGTGTTTTTATTTTTTTACTTTTTGTTCTTTCACAAATCACATCTAAATCACGTCCAGCACACAACTACATTACACAGTTCAGTGAAAGGTTTGTTCAGGGTTGGCAGAATCATATTTCTTGTTACTGTCAGAAAGCAGGAAATACTCTGACCCAGTAGGTGTGTCCTGTTCTGTCCCCAACCTTAGGTGCCACCCTCGTGTCCAGCTGACTCTACTCAGCAATTAGGTCACAGTAGTTAAGACAAGACAGGGTGTTGTTTAGTGATTTAGACTTTTTAACTTGCGCTTTGGTTGACCAGCTTCTGGGATTTGTTTTGTCTCATTTCTCATGATGGTGATAGTGTCTTGTCTGTCTCTTTCAATTTAATTATGAACAGAGTCTCTGCTTTGACCAGTTAGTCTCCTTTTTCGACCTGGACACTTTTTGTTGATTCCCTACATCCTCTGGATTAGTTCAGGAGAATATAACAAGTGGGGGCTTGTCTAGGATCTGAAAAAGGGTGTCCAGCATAAGCAGTATTTGGTTTTTGCTTGAGATGGTTGCCACTACCCGTGGTTTCATCTGTCTAAACATAATACTATCTGTGGAAAATGCAAATTTACCCTAACACACCAAACTTCACCTAATTATCTTCTGGAGCATGCTAGGCGTGAAGTAACTTGAAAGGCAAAAACGTCGCTAACTGGCGCCCTGAACTGCCTAGCCCCAACAAGGAAGTTATGCCCACCCAGGATTATAGTGACATTTTTTTTAAAAAAGCAAAATAATAAAAGAATGCCCGAAGAAAGAAGGTAAAAAGCTCAATTGGACACTCGCCTCACAGTGCTTTACTTGTTCCACATTTTGTCATATTACAGCTTTATTCCAAAATGGACTAATTTTTAATTCTAAACACCAGATAACAAAGTGCATATTATTCTTTTTTTAATTTTTAATAAGAAAGCTAAAAAATAATTTCATAATTTTTTCCACTTCATTATCATGAAGTATGTAGAATTTTGAGATGATCTCAGTGATGCCAAAATCAGCTGATTGGTCAGCAGATACTCTTAATCCAGTTGGAAAGCTAAGTTTTCCAGTTTTTATAGAGGATAATTAAGCTGATGTACCCTGCTAACACTGCCTGTGCATCTGGAAGCTGCAACTTTTGCTCTCGCTCATCTGGCTCTTGGGGAAGTGTGGTCGGAAAAAAGCAGAAAATGTTGTTGGTGAAAATGAAAGTCTTTGACCACAGTGGTACATTTTTTTTTGTTTGTTTTGTGAAAAGAGCGAAGAAACAAATCGACAATATTTTCTTTATTTGTCATGAATAAATTATCATTTCAAAGAAGTTTTAAAATGGATGTTGAGAACGGATGTATCCATGCAGGAGTGTGTTCAAAAAACAGTTGCATCATTGTTTGTTACTGAAATAAAAAAGAAAAACTACAGAAACTGACCAAACTAAAAATAGATCAATCAATCAAAAAGACTTGCAGTGATTGACCAGCAAACTACAGGGCGCACAACAGCAACACACTAACATGTCTTTAGCGTCTCACTGTGAGTAAAGACACAACGTTTGCCAAAGTACACTGCAGGAGTCCACCGTGAAAACATTTCTAACCACAAACCTAATCAGACACTAATTACCGTCACCTTCAGTGAACTCAGAGCCAACCACAAGCCAGAAGCCTCAGTAAGAGCAGTGAACACATCAAAACAGTTACAAGGTAAGTTATGGAGATAAGAGTTAATTTCATGGTAGTCAGGTGTGCCTTTGTTGGACTACTTGGTTGTGTGACAGACCTTGTACACATGATCAAGCTTTTCCCCAGCTACAGTGATAGGATTGTGCTATATTATTTTAGCTTTCTTTGGATGGACTTTGGTGCTAATTAGGTGTTGCCCTTACACTGAACAGCATTTTGTAATGCTAGAAGCAGTTATGGTTGTTCAAGGGAACCAAGCAAATTAACTTGCCCTACCTCCCATTGCTGACACAGAGGATACTGCCAAATAAATCTCAATTTAACTTTTTTCTCCATTATTTTAAATCCTTAAATTATCACAAAACTGCTAAGTTATGACTGATGTCGTAAGGTGCTGCTTTCAATATGCAAATCTAAGTGTATAGGTGCCTCTCTGTGATTGGTGGACCCAGAAGATGGAGGGATACAGACTGGTTACCTAACTAGTGGTGCTGTCAGCGTTAATCTCGTTAAAATGACATTAACACCATAACCGCATTAACGTGGCAAATCTCCGTTAGTAAATTTAATTTAATAAATTATTTAATGACCTATTTAAATAATTCATTTTGTCACTCCTGGCCCTCTATAGAGGCCGGCCAGTCATTCATCCTCTGCTCATCCCAAACAGCCACACCTTTACCTGTGAAGCATATTCTAAAAACCTTTAATGTTGTTTGCTACATTGAGGAGTTTGTAGGGGTGGACTGATCATAGTTTTCTCCTGTCTGTCTTTGTTAGGGAGGCACCTTATTGTTACCTGGTTTATTCATTTTAGATATGTTTGGTAAATAATTCAGATAGTTTCCTTGCGTTTTTGTTGTTTTGGCATAAAGTCCACTGTGAACTTGCATTCAGCTCCTTCTAAGTGTTAAAATCCAAAGTAAAATAACATATTACAAATAAATCGTTGTAAAATTGTACCAACTGTTTGCTGCGGCTGCTTGAGGTCTGAGGATGATCCACTCTGTCTGGCAACCCTAACATGCATAACAGTTAGTAAATGATAAGAGCAAGAAAAGAACTGCTGCCCATGCAGCAATTTCAATGGTTTTTTTTTCAGTATCGGCCCCCCTTCATGTGCTTTCTGCTTCTCTGGACTCTCAACTCATCTCCTTCTCATATCGACGTATGTGGTCTGTCACGGCTGGCGGATGAGCCGTGTGAGTGGACGAAAGGGGACCCATGCAGCACACGTGAGTGAAGTTATTACACTTGGAGTGGCAAAACAGCAATGAATGGTAAGAAACTAACTGGATAACTAAGAGCAACCTAGTCCACAAACGAGAGCAGAGACGCAGACTAGAGGGTAACGACTGACCGGATAGACAACCGCAAAGGCAGCGAGAACACAGGCTTAATACCAAGTATGGGATGAGACAAGGGGCAACACGTGGAGGAATCTGAGCTGACGAACGGAACGTACTGCACCCCACTTGACACGACCTTCCTAAAACATCACACAGGCTCGACATCGGAGACAGACGGAAATTGAACTAACCTGCATTAAACCCGATGAACGAACTCTATACATAACACATTCATCATCTAAACATTACCATACACGACAGATAACAGAACACATCCTGATGCAACTTATCAAACACAATAAATCATAGGTCACGGACCAGACCGTGACATTATTTTCATGACAGAGCCACTATGGGCCAGAGTCCTGTCCTCTGGTTTTGAACGCACCAGCAGAGCTGTCTCTGCTCTTACAGTGTGGAGAATACTGCGTGTATTTTATGCTATTGTGCACACGCACGCACGCACTGTGTATGAGAGGTAGAAATGAGCTCGGGTTGAATCACACAACACAAATGAAAGGCTTGTGACCATGAACACCAAAGGGAGAGGCGGCCTGACAGCTGAAAAGGCTATCGTGACTCCTGTGTGATTCAGATTCTGCAGTGAAGGAGACTACAGGAGCGCAGAATGTGGTGTGTGAACTAAATGGGCTACGTGTATCTGTAATATTCATAAATCATTACAGGATATTTTGTGAGACATCTAGAGATGTCATCATGAAGAAGCTCTGCAAAAGTCATTCTCTCAAAGCCTGAATTGCTGGAATTTAAACAGCAAGTCAATGAGAAGACATGAGTAGAATGGCTTAAAGGAGACTGTCCTCCACCAGAAAATGGCCACTCACGATTTGTTCAACAGAAATGCAGTAATTGTAAATTTTTTGGCCATTTCTGTGTGACTTGCCATTCACAATTTTTGCCTATTCCAATTTTATTTTTTAAGAACTATATAAAGTATATGCATACAAAAATAAACTTTTCCTCATTGCACAATTTTATTTTCACAACAGAGTAAATTGGTAAACTTGACAATTTCTCCCAAACTGCAGTAAGTCACAGGATCGTGTCTCATCTAAGTTAAAATAAAGTGTCCTGCTACGGTAAAGAGGTCCAACTAATGAGCTGAAAATAAGCTGCTGAACACCCACCTTTATTTCACATTTTCATGCTGATCCCCTATGTGCAACAAAAGGTTAGTGTGTGGCTGTAAGTGTGCGTGCAGCTATTTGACTGCACCGCTCTGTGTGATGCATGTGCATGAAACGAACTAGCTCATAATTGGATCTCTACTCAGGGCAGAGATTGCTGGAAATCTGGAGATTCCAGTCAGTCTGTCAGTGCACGTGTATTGTTGAAGTGACATTTAGTAGAGCCTTCAACTTTCAGCAGAGCTATGCACTCTAGTAACATATGAAATAATGTTGTCTAACATGTTGTCTTATAGCCATAATTTGGTTGTAGAAACTAGTTGAAGTGATTTCTGTAATAATTCGTCAGAGTCCCCTTGATCAGCTTTTGTGTCCTAGCTTACACTGTAGTGTGGCGTTTCTGCAGAGGAGCCTGTGAGGTCCCTAAAGCAGTTTTTTGACAAAATCTGTATATAATTGTGTTAGGTATGTAGTTTTCTGAACTTGTAGTGATGGTTTCATTTAAATTTATAGTTAAAATGTTCCTGGAAAGTGAGTTGTATGTGAACCATCTGACTCAGGCACCTCCAGTTTCCAATTCAGTTCAATTCAAGTTTACTCATATAGCACCAAATCGCAACAACCGTCGCAATTCGGCACAAAAATACAGAGAAAAACCCAACAATCACATGACCCCCTATGAGCAAGCACTTTGGCGACAGTGAGAAGGAAAAACTCCCTTTTAACAGGAAGAAACCTCCAGCAGAACCAGGCTCAGGGAGGGGCGGGGCCATCTGCTGGGACTGGTTGGGGTGAGAGAAGGAAGACAGGATAAAGAAATGCTGTGGAAGAGAGCCAGAGATTATCATCCTTTGCTAAAATTCATAAATATTTAGTTCAAAATGTCTGAACCATGGATAAAATTGATTTAAAAAAAAAAAAGTCTTAATTAAAAAAAGTTTTGCAGACTTGAACGAGCCTTTGCAGAAAAAAAAAACTGAAAAATTTGAGTTGTGTATATTTGTCACTACACAAATGATGAACAGATGGATCTTGAGCCCCTGAGAGCTGGATAATGAAAGTGTGAACAAAAAAAAAAAACATCATAAGAAATAATCAATATGTTCCACGGTGCACAGCTCACCACTCGAGCCGTCACTGGAGAGGAAGAGCAGCACTAAGCAACAGTCAAGAAAAAAAGAATGAGAGAAAATGTAAGCAGGGAAATAAATAAATAATGATAACAAATAAAAACCAAGATGTTGTCTGGAAGGACTATGCCCTTGGTCTGTGGTCCATAGCAGAATAATTATTTTGTGCTTTTGAGATGCGAGTTTAAAAAAAAAAAAAAAAAAAAAAAAAAAATCCTCCTGACAAATAAGAAATTATTCATGCAGCCGGGCCTTTGATTCATCTGTGCACCAAATGCAAAAGTATTTGGCTTTTTCAACAAGGATGAAAATGGGCAATATATCACTAGAGACACTCACTTCAGCATGTTATTCCATTCCATTTCTGACCTGAAACTCAAATCATCCTTTCTGTTGCATACTGCTTCCCCCTCTATTTGTCTTTCACCCCTCATTTCCCTTCTAAACTGTTTGTCTTTTCCTTTCCCTTCCTCCCACTTTAAATCTCATAATGCTCCAGTTGCTTGGTTCTATTCTCTACCCAAGTCTATCAATTTCTGTCTTTCATCTTTTAATCTTTTGTTCCATCACTGGCTTGTTCCAGTGGGCTTTCTCATGGTAAAGTAGGTTTTCATTTCAGGTGGTTTTAGTTTAACTATTACAAAGCTAAGACTGAACTGAGCCGGGCATATTTAACATAAAAACGATATGGTTGGTGTGAATTCTGGGTTAAACCACGTTTCCTTGGAAAAGTGTGCATTTTCTCTCATTTGGTTAGAAGTCAAATCAAATCAAATCAAATCACTTTTATTGTCACATCACATGTGCAGGTACATTGGTACAGCACATGTGAGTGAAATTCTTGTGTGCGAGCTTCACAAGCAACAGAGTTGTGCAAAATACAATAATGTAAACAAGCAAAATACAAGAATGGCTACATCTGAAACTAATAAATATATGTACAATATATAATAGTATATGCGTATAGTATATAGAAGTGTTACCAAAGCACAAAATGTGCACACAATGGATGAAACAGATGTTACGTGTCCCTAACAAAACATGGTGTTCTACCAGCCTGTTCTCATCTTAGGGTGTCAAGTTACTATTATGTGTACATACTCTGACTTTATTACTTGAATCTTTTGCCTGGCTTAGCTCTTTTTCCTCCACAAAGACAGCATGTAACAACTCCACTAATAGACCTCTGAGGGGGTAAGAGTTGACATGAGCATCCACTAAAGCAGCACAGGTCCCCATTAAAGCATGTAGGATATGCAATAAACATGTTTCACGGAGGACACTCTGACTTGGCACAATAAAAAAAAGCGGCGTGAGGTTTATAGTGAACCATGACAGTGAACCAGGGTGCAGAAAAGGTGGGCATCCCTAAGTGAAATGCAGCTTTCATCTAACACACATAATGTACCTGTGCTTTCTCTGCTGTGACAAGTGAAGATGTCTGCTGTGAAGAGGAAGCGCAGGAAACACACAAACGTGCCTCCTCACCAGCTTTCCTTACAGCAGCAATAAGGACGTAATACATTTGTGGAGGCTGTTTGAGATATAAGCATTTGTACCGATCATATGTTCTGTTTAACCTGAATCATAGTAGTAGTGTTTTGGTAAACTGGCATTGTGATAACCCTCACACAAATCCCCTGCATCAGCACGGCCTTGCCACATCATTGTGAAGGTCGAGGCTTACATGCTACCACACTCAGTCATAAATATTATATATTAAAATGTCAAATTAAGGGTGGAGTAATAAGTCAAAATATGCAATCAATAAAACATTAAATAACAGGTTGTAACGGTGTAATAAAGTGTCTTTAAATTAGTTTTAATTTGCATAATTATGTAATAAAGTGCTTGAAACGGAGCAGCGTCTGGGAGGGAGAGTAGGTCAAAGTGAGCGAGTACCGGGAAATGTGAACAAAACAGAGAGGGTGAGAACGAAGACAGGGAGTAACGGTTTGGAGCAAAGAGAGAGGGAAAGAGTTAAGGAGAGATGGAGGAAACTGCGGGAAGGAGGACAGGAAAGGAGGAAGGGGAAGGACACAAGGAGCTAAGGGGCAAAGAGGAAACAGCTGAAGAGAAGCAGACAGAGGAAACATGAAGTGATGGAGAGGCAGGGAGAAGCAGAAAGATAATTAATGGGGAAGAGAAAGATGCTGAGGGGGAGGAGGAAAGAACGAGGAGGGGAGGAAAGAGAGCACTGAGTGCAGAGTAAGAGTAGCTATTTCAACATCAAACAGCATCGGGAGGAACTTAATGTTCCTTTTACAGCTTCATTTGCATGTTTATAAGCAGGAGTGGCAGCTCTTGTATTGGACACACACAAACAAAACAGAAGGGCACACATTCATATTAGCACTTCGCTGCCATCATCACACTACCTTCATTAGCACTGATAGCACAGGTCGCAGCAAGGATAACAGGGGAGTGCAATCATGTGTGAGAGTGTGTGCGCGCGTTTCACAGACTTGACAGCTTTCACGGTGATGGCGGCGGAAGTCACAGGGCCAGAGGAGATCCGCTCCCCGTTACCGACGACTGGTAATTTAACATGCAGCAAATGCACCGAGTCAACTGCACATCAGCAGCATCTGCTCGGTGCTCTTCAGCTGAGGCGAGAAGGTGAGTCTAAGTGAGGCCTTCAATTCCTCACTGATTAAATTACATCTCAGGTAATGTGATTGTTAGCGGCTTCTCGTCCTCGTTCGTTCTCAGGCGGGCCATCATTATATGCATACAGTGTGAGGTCATAAAAATGCTGCGATGTGTAAATGGCGGAAAAAGACATTTCATAATGACACATACGAGACACGGCAACAGGGAAACAGAACAGAGGAGCTTCTAATAAAAACATTTTTAAAAGAATTACTGCGATTACAATAACCTCTGAGTGAGCCCTGGAGCAAAGTCTGTTTGTTGGGCTTTTATTACTACCCCTAAATTAGGCTCAAGCATCTATAAAGAAAAGATAAGTGCTTAAGAAATCCTGTAAAATCAAATAGCCAAGGCTTCCTTTCCCCAGCAACTTATTCCGGCTCTTTCACAGGGTGGGCTAGTCTGACGCCAGCACCACCTTAACTGGCTCCTTTTGATGTGTAGTAGTAACAGCTATTATCTGAGTTATGCCCGAACTCCAGCTGACTGCTTGTATCAGCAATCTTATCCTTTCTGCCATCACAGTTCATGGCGATAGATGAAAGCAGGAATGCAGATTGACCAGCTCTTTCTTCACTACAGCTTCCACATCACTGCCGATGCAGCACCACTTTGTCAGGCAGTCTCCCGTCCCCGTGTGAACAACACGCAGAAATACTTGAACTCCTCCGCTTGGGGCAGAAACTCATTCTCCTCCTAGAGTGGGCACTCCACCGTTTTACAGCTGAGAACCAGAGCCTCACACTTCCCATCCCACACTCTGCTGCAAAGTAAACGTGAAGTGAAGCCACAAGATAATACTACCTGAAAAACTAATGATAGTGAGTGCTTTACATAAAATGTGTTTTTCCGTCATGTTATGGTCTTTAACTTTGTATTCATCATCTTCACTTGTGTGTTGATGCATTCAAATGCACAAAACATTCATTTTGACTTTTCCTGTCTCTTCCATTTCTCCTGCTTCTTTTCATGTTTCCTCATATCCCAGATTTCCTTCTTTCCGTCCTTTCTTCCTGCATGCCGTCATTATGCATTGTGTCCAAATCCAATTATCCAATTTACATGCAAAAGCGGCACATCAGATGTCTTTGTGAACGTGTTTCTCAGAGGAGCTGAGATGGAGGGCAGAGATGGTCAGAGAGGAACAGATAGATGAATGGAAGGAAAGCTGGACAGAGGGGAGGGGGTGGTGGGGGGTAATTTAATAAGTAAAAAGATGAAAAAAGAGATTAACAAAAATTAGAGACAAGGCAAAAGTTAAAAGGAGTATAAGAAGAGAGAAAGGGGATATTTGTGTAAGAACTGGGGAGATGGAGGAGCAGAAGAAAACATGATGGAGAAAGATGCAAACCAGTTGAATGACTGACTCAAATCAGTCGACAGATTCCATGAATGAAATTAAATCTGAGGAGTTCATTTTCCACCCAAATATAATATCAGAGAGATCAGAAAATTCTGTGAAATCACAAAAAATGGAAACAAAAGTATAAAACAAAAAAATCCACCACTGCATACCGTCAGCTACAAAAGGTTTTAGTTTTGACAATACTGGATTTCAAGAGATGAGACAGGCTCTGTTGAAATAAAACGTCTCATTGTCTAAAGATTATTTGTAAACCAGCTAGCATGAATTGTTATTGTAAATGCAATCCATGCTTCACAAATGGTTTACAAAGAACTTCATAGCAGTAACAATCTTGCTATTTCAAAGTTGCAACTGATGTCGATAAAACCTAGTAAACTGTTAATGAACATTAAAAAAAAAAAAAAAAAAATCTGAGCAGTAACAATGACTACCAGATATCATCAGTTAATTATTAATTAACAATACTTATTATAAAGTGTTACCACAAAGGGGCACAATTGCATAGTTGAATCCAAAGATTGTTACAACACCTTACAGTAATGATAAAAATA
Organism: Simochromis diagramma; assembly: GCF_900408965.1. Classification (NCBI taxonomy): domain Eukaryota; kingdom Metazoa; phylum Chordata; class Actinopteri; order Cichliformes; family Cichlidae; genus Simochromis; species Simochromis diagramma. The sequence continues at coordinate 855,420 of NW_024386786.1, read as the reverse complement.
TAAAATGAACAAAATGCAAACATAAAACTCTACATCAACATAAGCTAACCAGCTGCTCTTGCCGGCAGGCTGAAATGCACTTCTGCATGAGTAATTGACTGCAGGCAGTCCCTACAGTTCCTCTGCTTGTGCCTTGAAACTTCTCAGCATAATGCTGCCTCCTATTGATCTCTTAGAGGCTGTTTATTTTCCTTGAAGGCTGTCAGGGGTCGGGGTGAGACGATTTCTGACCCCCAGGCAAGATTTTCCTGATATGCAGTCTAACCCCATACCCTGAATATTACCCACAGCTAAGTGATTTTTCTAAATGTTTATTTTTTTTATGTACAATAATAGGATTGTTTATTGTCCCCAAAAGGTAGTCCTATCCATAATATTGTCTGACACCAGTCGAGGTAAAAATAAGTTCAGCGATCAGCTGTTCCGTGATTTCAGCAAGAAAAAGTTAGTGACAACATGTCTTTGTTACTCTTTTCTTTCACTGTACAGAGTACACAACCTCTGTGTGGGTAACAAACCACAAGACGATACTGTGTATGAGCAAACAGCTCATTCACTGCTGCTGCTCTGTGCCGCTCACTGACCGGAGCAGACACCGTAGGGGGTGCGCCTGCGGCGAAGGGACTGAAGGATGAGACCCCCACCCCCAGGACAGCACTGCAACTGTTTTCTCAAAAAGTCACTAGATATGTATCCACTATAGCGCAAGACATCACCAAATCTAATAACGACGTTTCATGAAACAGTGAGGTGAGCTGAAGTCTCATTTGGAACAAGTGTAAATGTTGAAACTGAAAACTCACCTGACCAAGTATTCAAATAGTCAGGTTCAATCCAAGAAGCACAATAACCAAAGAACAAAGAACACCAAAAAAAACAAAAGTGAACCTATTTTCTGCTGAAGAAAAAAAATATATAACAAATGTAACTGATGCACCAGATTATTGTAAAAAGACAAAGACATTTACTTCTGCGAGACAAGCAAATTGGGTTTTGGGCAATGAAGAAACACAAAGGGAATGTGAATCGGTCTAATGAACAATGGGGAAAACACTGAAGGAAAAGCTCATATTGTTTAGAGAAAATGTAAGACGGGCAACTCTGAAGCCCGGAACAAGGATGTGCTTTTATTTTTTTAATGTGCACCTAGTAGGCATCTGTGCTTATTATGTGTGCATTGTTTTCCCAGTGCCAGGGCCATAAATTAAAAACAGCTTACCTACAGCAAGTTCAAAAAAAGAAAAAATACCTTGAAAGTTCCCAAAAAAAGGCCCTAAAAACAATAACCCAATAAGCCCACTTTTAAAACACTGTGCTAATTTCTACAATGTCTAACAACACTGTGTATTTACTAATGTGGTGTTATTTTTTGTCTGTATTTTAGAGAGATGTTGGTTAAAGGAAGATGGAGCCAGTGTTTTGAAGGCTTGTCACATAATTGGTCAGACGATGAGGAGAGAACAGAACAACATTAGAGCCACCATTGCTCCAGGCAGAACCATTAACAAACCCTTGGTATAATTATGCAGTAAATTTGACCCTCCGCTTTAAAATCCCCTAAGCACCCTTTACCAAACTCATTCTCAGCTTGCCCTCTCATTGGTTATTCCATGTCACTAAATTATTCCGACTGCCGCGGACATGAGTCATGTAACTTTAACTCGACTCTCGGGGACGCACTTCATGTATGTTTAAGAAGAGAGTCAGAACATGACAGGTCAGTGCTGACAGCGAGAGAGAGAGAGAGACGCCACAGAGGAGGACAGAGGGTAGAGGAGAAGGGCAGATATCATGACCTGAGGCCATGTCAGTCTACTTGTTATTCAAAAGCAAATTTCAGGTTTCGTGTCAGTTCTTCAAAGCAGACATTTTGCACTAACACTCAAAATTATGCAGGTAAGAAGCGAAGAAGGTAACAACACACAGAGAAAAGCAACCAGTAGGCTCAGAAGAGCAGAAAGCTATGCAGGGGCAAAATATGTTGAAGAGAGTTAAAGGCTGAAATGCTGGAGATCCTTTTACTCTCCTCTCATGCTTTTACAGCAGCCCTGTTAGGTATGGCAGATTTCATGGGCTGAATGCAAGCTCAGACCCACACTGTTGGTGCTGTCCTAAGGAAATATAAAAAACTTCTCAGTAAAGGTAGACATGGCATCCATCCATCAATTTTTCAAACTGCTTATCCAATTCAAGCTCGCAGGAGGGATGGAGCTTATCCCGGCTGTCGTAGGGCGTAAGGCAAGGAACATCCTGGACAGGTTGGCAGTCTTTCACAGGGCTACGGTAGACACTGAATGTTTGAGCACAAAGACACCTCTAAATATTAATGTACTTCTACTATCCCAAAAATATTAGCGTAAGCTCCACAGTATGGTTTGGAAAGAAGCCACACAGTGTTTTAGAGATTCCTGGGATAAAAACAGTACACGTCTGTTGAATTTGTTTTAAGGCGTTGAATTTTCTGTTCTGTTAGATGCCAATACGGCATAGAGTGTGCACTGGAACTGGTGCAATGACCTACTGGCTTGGGCAATACTGGATGCCTAGATACCATCATTCATAATTCATGCTCTGATTTTTTTTTTATTTCACTCACTGGTTAAGTTTAAATACAAAAAAACGTGCTTTGTTGGGTTTACGAGAATCACCGTACAATCACCGCCCTGTACAAAAGTTAAGACACCAGCAGCTCTGACAAACTGGTATAATCAGGTAAAAGATCGCGCTGCAGTGTGGTGAGGTATGGCCATCTGAACAGTGTGTAAAATGGAGGAAAAACAGGATTATTAGTCTACGCTCAGTTACTTGTCCATGAAAAGGCAAATGGTAATTGCTTGTCTGTGACCCCAACCTCCAGTTACTTTGTGTCTCACCACAGAAAGCCCACACTAACTGCTGTTGTAGTTTATGAGGGAAAAGGTTGTCTTATTAAATTGTAACTGGCATGTTTCCTTAGATGCTGGGATTGTTCCAAATTCAGATAATTTAAACTCTTTTTTTTGTTCCCAACAAACAGTCTTGATTTTGATAACAGATAAGGAGAACTATACAACCTTTGCAGCCATCTATGAACTTTGTTATATTACCAGCTCATAGTAAAAGCACACAGACCTGTTACAGGCAAGGCAGAGACAGTTTAGATAAGCCAGTGAGTCAGAAATAATACTGAAGCTCCTACATAAAGAGGAAAATGAGTTAGAACCCAAGGAAACCAGTAACAGGTGGCCCGCAGCATCAGCAAGAGGAAAAACTAAACAAAGCAGATTAATGGCTGAAGAAAAAAGGGAAAATACAAACACTTGTACATGTAATGAATTTAAAGCAATAGTTCAGAGCCAAAACACAATTTAAAAATGGCTAAAACAAGACAGCTGAAGGAAATACCTGTTAAAAATGAATAAAAAGAAAAACAATTGTTATCCAGAGTCCATCCTTCCACAAGAGCACTCAGAGAGCGCAACTACCCCCTAGGGGCAAAGGCTATGCTAAAGCATTGATGTTTTATGATGTTTTCATTACAACGTGCTGATGTCAGCCTGTTTTTTATTACAATACGATGACATCGACGTTTGTTATAGATCATTTATGCTGATGTTAGCATTGGGAGTATAGGAATCCCCAATGAAGGCATCAGTATTGTTTTCATAGATTATTTGTGCTAAAGTCAGTGTTGGTGATACCGAAATTTACTGTTTTTGTGTCATTGTGAAGTCATATAGTAGTGTATATAAAAAAAACTGTTATAACGAGATTAAAGAAAGACAGAAAGTGCTCGTGTCTAGGGATGGGTACCGGTATCCGGTGCCATTCTGACATAAACGGTAGTAACCCGACCGAAAAGCAGCGCACATTTCGGTGCTTTATTTCAGTGCTTTTTTTTTTCCTGAGATGTGATACACTTTGAATTCTAGCCAATCATTTTATGTTTCCGAGGATAGTAGGCGGGCCCAGGTACGTACGTTCTTTTAGAGCAGAGCTACAGATTAAAAATGCCCAAGGTGAAGCGGTCAAAAGTCTGGCTGTACTTCACAGCAAAAGATGCAAACTCAGCAGCCTGCAACAAGTGCTTTAAGGTGATACTGTGATACTGTCAAAGGAGGTAACACCTCAAATCCGATGAAACACCTGGCGACGCATAGCGTTTTTTTAAAAACCGAGAAATGCGCCGTATTTGATAGCTTTCTGCGAGACCTCACACCGAGCACATCTACTGCGGGTGTGGTGCCTGTTATTGGACCCGGAGTTAGCAACATCCCCCAAAAACCCGAAGAGGAGAGTCCTGGCCCCTAGCCCTGCCAGTTTAGCAGAAATGATGAGGATGATGATGGCAGCAGCAGCCGTTCTTCTCTGCGTGAGCAGCTTAATGTTGTTCGTGTGTAATTTACGTTGAGTAAGCTAACCACGTTATTACATTAATGCATGTAAGGTGAACTAGCAAACACCGTCGTAGTTAAATGCGGCTGTCTTTGTGTTTGATGGCAGATACTCCCTTCACCCTGGCCAGAAAGGCTAAAATGACCAAAGAAAAAGTGGGAAACAGCTAAACATGAGAGGTTTTTGGACAAAGTGTGTGTTCTCCATTCTTTAAGCACCGGTTCGAGCACCGTTTAAGCACCAGCACCGTTTCAAAAGTACCGGTTTGGTGCTGGTATCGGATAAAACCTAAACGATACCCATCCCTACTCGTGTCCCCAAGTGACTCATATGTTGCTTTAAAGTTTGTTGATGATTCAATGGAAATTAAACCTTTTTCTAATTTGTGTGACCCTGACCTTTGACCTTGAAGCATTACAGCTTCTAGAAGCGATTTCAGCCAATTAAGCTTCAACCATATGGGTAAAGATACTCAAATAGACCATTTTAATAAGTAAAGTTGAGATTTTAATATGTATGCATGCAGGGTGTAATTTTGCAACACTGTGACATTATATGGCAAAAATTAAAACACCACCATCTGTGGATGGATGGATGGATGTGTGGATGGATGGATGGAGTCACACTGAGCTCTCCATGCCTTTTCTATAATGTGATATTTTACTCTGTGTTTTAATGAAATTCTTTCCAAGGTCAACTTTGATCTTAGGCACTAACATTGAAGGTCAAACTCGAATCCTTGGCAAACCTAGGTACGCATATCCCCCAAGGCCTCTAGTGTATCCTTGTCAAGTTTGAACACAGTCCATAAAAACTGTTGATATGTTTTTACTGATTTTCACATCCTGACTTTGACCTGATTTTCACCAAAATTCAACAAGCTCAAGCTGTTATTGTTTTCTACCATTACACAAAATCTGATCATGATATCTTAAAAACTGTGGATGAAAGACTGCAAACTAACAGACAAACCAACAATATGGACTTCATGCTAAGGATGACTTCGTCTTACTACCAGGCACTAGTCAACCAAACAGAGAGCTGGGCTATAACACCAGGATCTGATTGTGACAGAAAGAAAACTCCCTAAACATGGTTCAAGATGGTTTAAGAGTTCCATTTTCCACATACCTGCAACCAGAATGAGAAACAACACCAAGAGAAACTGAACAATGGATTTCAGGTGTTCCTTAAAATCAAGCTCTGAATGGAGAGCTAAATGAAGAATCAAGGTTAATGCTGTGTTCAAAAGCACTACTCAGGCGAGGAACATATTTCTGAGAATTCCCCAGCACAGGACCAAAATAGTCCACTTTAGATGAATTTGCACTAAGGCAAATACACCATGTTATTTGATGTCTGATGTCTAGAAGAGTTCAAGGTTGCATGTTCATGTTTAAACAGTTTTAAGTGATATTTATTTGGGTTTAAACGGGTCCACCTTTTCTATTTATATATTCTTGTCTAGTTCTGACTCTAATCTCCCAGTAACCTTCAGATTGAAGCATTTTTAGTGACAATTTAATATTTATTGATACTGACTGATACTGTTGGGATATGCGTTAACCTATCAATATAAAGGAAAGAAATATATATATATATATAGAGAGAGGGAACTGCAAGCATTGAGAAAGTGCAACAGGAAAGAAAACCAACAGAGAGGAAAAGGTGGAAAGGTGTCTCACCCAATAATTAAAACAAAGAAAGTGAATATATGTGTGAGCCAGGAGAGCGAACAAGAGGGAGCCCTTGCCAAAATTGAGACCAGGAAACTCGACAGATGGGAAGGTGACAAGTCGACATGTTGATGAGCAACAAGAGAAGGTGTGAAAAGGAGGGAAGGAAAGGCAGGAAATGGCAGATGAGAAAAGTCCCGATATTCCTCCATTACAGTTCCTGTCTTTCATTGCAATTGTTTTTTATTGAGAGGCATAAAGGTTGCAAATTCATGTAATAGCAAAAGCAATAAAGTCACATTTTACCAGTTTGATCGGATTAAATGTGTGTAGATTTCATCCTCAACATAAACTGTGCAAACAAGTCCCATCTCACATTACTAATTAGGATTTTATTTGACAGTAACTTTGGCTTCCAGCTCCCAGAGATCTCATCTGATTACATTTCCTGTTTCAGTTGAGTCACTGTGAGTCACTGGTACATCTGACAGCAACCTACATGTTTGTCACCTATATTTTTAGATTTATTGACACTGTTTACACTTCATAAATGCCACTGTTAGCTATTGGCACTGTAGGTTTAAGTGTTAAATGAATATATACTGTAGTTTTGAAAAGGACAGTGAAATGCTTTAGTTAATGTAATCAGAAGCTCACCTGCTGTGTGATGGAATGGTCAAAAAATAACTAAGAAGATTTAATGGGTGTTGGAAATGTCAATTAAAGGACAAAGTGATGTAGTTTCTGAAATCTTGCAGAAGTCAGGGGGAGAGTTTAGACAGGTTTTCCGGTTATCCTGAAAGATTGTGGTTAATCAAGCTCACGTGGAGTGGTTATTAAAGAGTGAGATGGACAGCGAGCATGTGGCATGACACTCCTCCGCTCCAGATGAGCAGTCAGTCCCCCTGAGGGTTTGAGGTGACTGGATAAGCTTCAGTCTGACTCTTCCTCCTCCGCTGTCTCCCTTTACTCCCACCACTTTTGGCATCATCTTCTTCCTGCTCTCCTGTTTGTATTTCACGTTGCCTTATTTCTTCCTCATGCTCTTTTTTCCAGCTTCCTCCCCTGCTTTAAGTTTTCCCTTTCTCAGCCTTTTTTTAATCTACAACTTTTTTCCTATTCTGACCTTCCTCTTCGGCATCATCTCATTAGGTTTTTGCATTAAGCTTTATCATTTGAGTGAGAAACAATACGCTATATTGCAATTAACGGCAGCTACTTATAACACAGTACCCATTTTCTTCCATCCCTTCTGCCTTCTTGCCTGCATGTTATGGCCTACATTCTGCTTGTCTGTGTTTCTATATTTAAGCTAATGCTTTGATTTAGTGAAAATTACAACATGCAATTTGAAAAACACAAATAGAACTGTCAAACGGAAAAGATGTGCTCCTTTACGGTGATTTTTCTTATTAGACAGAACACATCCTGGCTGTCCTATTCTGGTCCTCCCGACTCACTGTCTCCCTTCTGTCCAATCCTCCTCTAGACACCCCCCCCCCTCAGTCCACACTTGTGCATTTTACTTATTCAGTTACAATACACTGCATGTCTCAGCTGTCTGAAGGCATTAAATCCTTTTTAAGCCAATCCTTCCTACTTTCCCTGCATGTCAGATGAATGAAGTGGCTTTAATCGCCATGCTCAGAATGACTGGCTTTTACCCGGATTCACCTGGGTGAGTTTTTAAAAAGCCAGGAGTTAGTGTTTCTTTCAGTCCTGCTAAAGTAGCTTTTTCCCCCTCATTAGTCTGGTAAAAGGATTCTGATTATTGGAAAAGGTGAAGTGACAGTTTTAAGTTTAGGCCTTTATAAAGTGAGGTTTAGGCTAATTCATTGGTATTCAGCTGCTGAGCAGGTGGCGATGTACTGCTTCGGGTACAGGTAAGACAAGGGACAGAGCTCGACTATCATCACAGATTGAGTTGAGGATTCTCTAAGGGCACGTCTGAGCAAGTCATTTGAAAATGTACAACTGTAAAATAGCTGATATGTGCTATCCACCCTTGTAATGAATGTTTTAAGTAAAAGTACCCAAAGGAAAATAGCCCATGTGAGGATTATGATATATTAGTATTACCCATGCATTAATATAAAAGCAGCATTTAGCTTTTGTAATTGATGAAAATACAGTATACCTACTGTATATCAGGTTTGGTCTGTACAAAAACCAAAAAACCCACCAAGACTGCAATTCTGCTTCATCCAACCAATAAGCAAACTCTCTAAATTAGAAAAATAATGAAAATGAAATGCTCCAAATCCCCAAATATACAGTATACAGTTATTGCAAAAGGAATTTTTGTGCAATAATACTTCTATATAGTCTCAACCTAAGATCTCCAAGTAATTCATTCAGTACTAATGTATGCTGTTATGGCCACCTGCTTAACCCTCTCGAGGCAGGCGTTGCCGATTTGCAACAGTTAAAAACTAACAACCTGATTACCCCACACACATATTTTATGAGTTTTTTTTACTCAGAAGTACCACTGCAGGACTTGGTTGTGCATTAGCAACAAAAAGTTTAATTTGAGCCTGAGAGGGTTAATATTGTGCTCTGGCCCATTGACTCCACAAGGTCCCCAAAGGTGTGCTGCGATATCTGCCACCAAGATGTTAGTAACAGATCCTTTGAGTCCCATAAGTTGCGAAGTGGGGGCTTCATGGATTAAAACTGTTTGTCCAGCACATTCCACAGATGCTTAATTGGATTGAGATTTAGGGAATTTGTGAGCCAAGACAACACCTCAAACTCACTGTTGTGCTCTTCAATCCATTTGTGAACCATTTATATTCTGTGGCAGTGCGCATTATCCTGCTGCAAGAGGCCACAACCATCAGGGAACACCATGAGAGGGTATATACGGTCTGCAACAATGCTTAGGAAGGTGCTACGTGTCAAAGTAACATAACGTGGAAGGCAGGACCCAAGGTTTCGCAGCAGTACACTGTCTCTGCCAACTTGAGCTCTTCCCATAGTGCATCCTGTCAAGTGTTCCCCAGGTAGGCGACGCACATGCGCAGCTATCCACATTGCTCCGTGGTCCAGGTCTGAAGTTCATTGTTGTTGCAGCCATCGTTGGTGCTTTTAACAGTGGACAATGGTGAGCATGGGCACCCTGACTGTTCTGCAGCTTTGCAGCCCCATATACAAAAAATTCCAATGCGCTGTGTACTCTGACACCTTTTCTATCAGAATTAGCATCACATTTTTCAGCTTTTGGAGCTTAAGTGGCTCATGTGTGGGACTGGACAGGCCAGCCTTTTCTCCCCACGTGCATCAGTGAGCCCATTGGTGGTTCGCCACTGTTCCTTCCTTGGACCAGATTCTTCCTTTTGCCAGATATCGATTACTTAATACCAGGAACACCCCAAAACAGCTGCAGTTTTGGAGATCCTCGGACCCAGTTTTCTAGCCGTTACAATTTTTCTCTCATCAAACTCTTAAAGCTTAAATCTCTGCACTTACCAATTTCAGTGTTATTTACTTCATCTGTCAGTACTCATAAGGTTACGTTTGATCAGTGTATATCTGGTTAAATAGCTCAGTGCGTCTGACTGATAAAAATAGTAGATTGAAAAGAAGCCTCTATCATTTGAAGATTTGAAACTGTTAAGTAAACAAAGATTGCAACTTCATAGTTCAGTAAAGCATTTAAACCACTGTAACTGTCACTTACAGTACTGTTTACAGCACTAAGTACGGTAATGTTTAAGCGCTGCACTGTTTGTAAATTGATTAACAAACCCATAGCCTGCAGGTGCATTTTCTCAGTACTGTGTCTTTAAAACAGACACAGCAGTAGAAGACTGTACAATGGTCAGCCACTATAACAACAGCTGCTGAGACTGAGCAAAGAGAGGGGAGCAGAAGATGCTTGCATCACTTTACTTCACCTCCTTTTGACACACCTTGAGGGCTTAGGGACTCACAGTAGACTAGAAAACTCCCATCAGCCAAATATTCTAACCCAAAATGTGTTGAGTGTTTTTATTCTTTATTATTCGAAATAGCAACAACTGCAGACAACACAGTCATCATCACGCTTAATACTGATGTAGATAAACATCGGCCGGTGGTGGAGACCAAACCCACCTACGGCTAAACACTGAGAACACCAAGGACATGGTTATCAAGTTCAAAAAGTTCTCTCACCCCCGATTGGAGACCAATATGAAGTGTAGATATATTGAATCGGTGGAACATCTTATAATATAAATACTTTGAATTGGTCATTGATAATAATTTGATGCCAATGTGGAGGCAGTTGTCAAGAAGCGCTATCAATGCCTGTAATTATTGAGTAAGTTGCACATATTTAATGTAGGTAGAGAAATGATGACTCTATTGCTCAGTTTGGAAATGTTAGAACCAAAGATAGCACAACAGGCAGCAAAGTAACAGGCCTCCCACAGAATCCACTACCTGCAATATATGAGCTGCAGGTAGAAAGACCCGAGCAACTGCTTCCTTCAGGCTGCAGATACAGAACACCATGAGTAAGTGTAATAAGACCAAAAAGACTTTGTTCCCCATGGACTTGTTAAATCAGTTTATGTTATATCTGAACCCTACCGTCATGTGTTTTTTATAACTGCAGGACTATGTCTTATGATTTAGTATTGTTTTTATTTTTGTAATATATATATATATATGGATGATTTCTTGAGACCTTTCTGTAAAACTAATTTCCTAGTCAGGACAATAAATCAATAAATAAATGAATGGAAACAATCTATACTAGATTGTTTTCTTGGCATTTCACACATGACTTGTTCTCCCCATCATGCCGTTAAAGTTACTCATCACACTTTCTGTTTAATTGCATCTGCTTTGTCAGTATCTTCTCAAATTTTAACATTTTAATAGATTAAGAAATAATAATAACAATAAAAACATTGTTAAACGGGGCATCAGGCTGAACAATTGTGTAACTTCCCACTGTTAGTAGGGAATGCTGCACTCCAGCCAAACACTAGCTCAGCAGGACCCTGGCTGGCCCTCCATGCTCCATGTGATCTAAAGAAAACTGGTTTGCAATCCTCAGAGGTAGCTTTTTCCAAAAATCGCATCCTTTGTCAAAATTATCAGAAGAAAAAAAAAACTAAAAATGTAGAAATTCTTGGCTGTTGATGCAATTTTTTCTCAGGAATGTGTGAAGTAAATGATGTAAGATGTGCACTTTGGAATCATCATCCTGTTGAGAAGCAACAATTTACCCACAAACATGTCTCGACTTGATCATTATGGATGTTGCCAGAAGTGATGAGTGAAGGGTGCACCTGATTGCATGCATATACAGGAGTAATCACAAAGTACCCACAAGCGAATAGATGCCTTTCCTTATCTTCCAGTTTGCCTTGACAGAGATGTTACTTTTTTTTGCAACAGGCAGGGTCGACCCGCGTTGAAAGACTGCACAGGGTTAACATTTCAGACAGTCTTTCATAGAGTCTTTGGTATCAAGTAAACTGAATCTTTTGGCTTGTAGCGTTAACAGAAATGTCACAAACCACTTTACCAGGAAAGTCCACTTTGCTGTCATTTATCTAAATGCTCTGTATGGACCCCTAATGGATTACACCAATGTAGTGCAACGACTGTCCAGATAAAACTCTTAAAGTCAAATTCGTGCAGGTGGTTTGACAATAAAATGGCATTTTTTTTATCCATTTTTTTTACCTTTGGAATCCTTTGTAGCTGAATAAATTCAAGTTGCTGAAAAACAAATCTTTTGACATTGTTAATACTCTTTATCTCAAATGCGCATCTTTGAATAAAAGCTAAAGTCTTGCTTGTCACGGCATGTTTTGAAATGTAGTTTATTTCAACTTTTTATAAGTTTTGTATTCCAGTGAGTTTACAGCACTGACTGAATGTCATTGTTATGGCTCGATCTGTTGTGCTGTACGCGTTCGCATTCTGCACTGCTGCTGTTGTTTGCAACCTGATGGCTGGAAGCTGCAAAATGAGCAGACAGCCAAATCACCATCATCATCGTCGTTATCGCTGCCTTTGTCTGCTGTCATCTACATCTTCAATTTACTCTCTCTCTCTTCCCTCATCCATCCGTCCTCTCGACTCTCTTCCAGCTCTGCCTGCCAAACTTCCATCTCACACGTTCCCTTTCTTTCAGTCCCCTCCTTTTCTTCTTTCTCCACATCCTGATATTTGTGTGGCAAAGTCTGTCTACACAAGCAGCTGGTTGTTCACTTTTTTGGGTGAACACAGCTCTGTAGCAATAGTTATGTATTATGTGTTTTACTCACTTGTCAGAAACAAAGAGTAGAAAGACTGACTAATGGAGATTGTTATGAAGCAAAACGGCTCCAAAACATCCTTTTTCCCCACCTGATTTTTCATAGAATGAGAGTTGGCTGAATGCAGCAGCCACACAGAAGAAATTTATGCATGGAGTGGGAATATGGCATACCGGGCATTTTCCCAGTGGGCTGACGCACTTTTGGGCCAATGGGCTGGCTTTAAGGGCCCCTGTGCAGCTGTCGTACAAATGCTGACAGCAGCCCATTCGATAATTTTCATTACCGACACTGGATTGCCCAATCAAATATCTTAATGCAATTAGCCCCTCCCCTACCTTGACTGTGCAGACCCATTAATAAGCCCAAAGCAAAGGGTTCCTTCTGTATAAAAGCATAGATAGCATGAATGTATTTCAAATAACCGCCAGTAAATTCAAATTTCTTTAATAATGGACAATTACAAAATCAAAACATTTAAAAAAATGCAAATATGAATTTTCATTTGTTTTATATCTCTTACATCTGTCATTTGTTGCAATTTATTGTTTAAAAATGTATTGAGCAATTTATTTAGAATGTGACATACGAGGGATTAAGGGGTTAAAAAGGTACGAGTACTGTAACACTACTTTGCAGCTTTAAAAAAACAAAAACAAACAGCAAGCATCGCACGGGAGGCATTTTCAGAAAGCGCTTCACAACAGATTGCACGATCAGTCATGAAGGAGCATTTATTCCTATAATAGCTCTGAATCAAAACACAGACAAAAAACTGAATATAAAACAAATTCATATCATTTCAAGGTCAAACATTTTCCACTCATCATCTTTTAGGCTATTCACTGCTTCCACCCTATTCAATGTAATCTGGGGTTTTTGAAAAATCCTCCTCAATCAGTGTTTTTGCGCCGTTTGTGACAAGGTTGACAAATTCAACAGTGGAAATATTACACCAATAAAAACAACTCATATTTAAGGTATCAACTGCCACACCATGTCTTGTAGTTTAAAAAGCATGTAGCTTTATTATTTGTTTCTCTGGCACAGAGCATGACGGTAGTAGTAATGGTAGCATTAATGGTGTTGTGAAGAACATATTTATGTTTGGAGTTGTTTTAGTCTGAAGAAGATTCAAAGTGAAGAATTAAATAAAGGTCTTAATGGAGGTTTCTTTTGAATTTTATAACCTTGAAGGCCGAGTACAGCCGTCATCCTCACTGTAGAAGCATGATTGGACTTTTATTTATTTAAATACTTTATGCTCTTTGCTCAGAAGAGCCTCGTAGTTTGGTTTGAGGAGGTGATCATGAGCATTTTTTCTTTGCCAACTGTTTTGTGCACAGAGGCAATAATGGGAAATAACTGCAAACTGAGCAAACAGCTTTTATTTATTTATTTAGTTGTTTATTTTTTCCAAACAGGAAGTGGAGGATTTTAACTGTAACCACATGAATTTAATCTAGATTAAATAGTCAAACAGTCAATTTGATGTCTTACTGTGCTTTGCTAGGGTCATTTTACAGCTTTCACTGTGTAACATATTTATTTGGATTCTTTTTCTTTCTCCCAAACCAATCTTTCAGTTTACGACTGGCAAAGAAATTTAATCTGTAAATCTGTGGGCACTGCTCATCTCTGACAGCACAGTTTATTAACCATCAGTAAAGATTTACACATAGATTTTTTGCCCCTTCTCAAATGTCTCTTGTTTAGCTTGGTATATAAAGTAGGTTTAACTGCATGTGAGCTAAACTGTATTGAATTGCATTGGATTTCATCAGCCCTAACTTCTAAAATGACAAGTTGAGCTTTCAAGATTTCCAGTGGGCTTTTTATATATTACTATTAATTCAGAATTAAGTGTTCCCAAGTTGTTTGCATGTGAATAAGGCCACACAGCAGCTAAAAACAGGTTAAGTTTTATTTCGCAGTGCCACTTCAGTCAGAGCAGAGATATTTTTGGAAAGGTGTATATCTCCCCGGAGAGAAAAACCCTTCATGTGTTACAGGTGTCGTTCATGCAGCTGTAGCGAGGACTATCACTGCCACTCGATGAGAGTCCCATGAGCCTCTGCGCCCGTCAGCGTGACAGACAGCCCTGCTGCTGATGGAGAGCAAGATTCTGAAGGGCATGAAATGTTTTGCCGAGTTTAAAATGAACCTGCTCACTTCATTAAAGAGTGCAGGCAGGCAACCTGTGGTAACCATCCATCTGCAGTTGATCTGCTCGTCTGTGCAGGCAAGATTTCCCTGATATTGTCATCAATCTGTCATATACGTACAAACTACAACTGCTTTTTCTTTCTTGTGGTTAAGTGTTGTAATTTAGACTTATTGTTGAGTCTCTCCTTAAACCTGCCTCATGTTTCACTGGGTTAATGTGGCAGAATTGTTTTGTTTTGTTCACTTGTCAGTTCATTTTCTTGCTCAAGGAGCACAAGGCTTACAAAGCTCTGTGCTACCACCTGGATTGATGATAACTCGTATGGGCAGTTACAAATATAAAAAAAAAAAAAAAACAGAATGTGGGAGTAAAGTGGTGGGGTTAATACCCCCCTTGACACCTGTACCTGCAAACTCAGAAGTGTCAAAACTGTCATTCCTCCAGTGGCCACTAGTGGCTGGGTGCAAAGGTTGTTTCCTGTAAATGTCCATGAAAAAATGCCCAACTTCACAGGACAAATAAACAGCATCATACAAAGACAATGTTGGTCTACATTTTCAAAGTTTTCTCAAAGTTCACTCTTTGAGAAAACTTTTTTTAATAACAGAATTTACCTGTACATAGACTTAAGCCATGCATTATTGAGAGCTTAACTGTTTTTCATGACAGGTGCATGCTGGTGCCATCTGCTAGGCTTCGCCTTAGCTATTTTGAGTTGTTGAACTGGAGCCTATCCAGTGTTTCTGTGTTTCTTTTAAAACATTATCTGACAAATATGACTTCCTGTGCAGTTAACAGTATAAGTATTGCTACCAAGATGCCTTCACTGAGCTATTTCTGCTCAGTGCACCTGCAGTAAGCCAACAAGTATTAATTGATGACTTAGTAATGCACCCATTAAAGTCATCACTGGGGATAAAACCCAAGATGCCTGATGCCATGATGCTAATTCAAAGCTTAAAAATGGTAGCCACAAACAAACCCATCCTCAAAGTGTCAGAGTCACAAATTCCATTGTTACCATCATTTTGATCTCAAACACCTGTAAATGTTTGTAACTGCATCTTTTACAGTTTTACGGCGTTGACAAAAAAAAATATCTCCAGACAGTCCGACATTACAAACATTTTTTACAAACTATCCAAAAATGAACTTTGGAGTATTTAATACCAGCAACACATTTTGCTGTGACAGAGGCACGAGATATGAGAAACAGCTGGTGATGAAGACACAGCCACAACTCATTTAGTACTCTCGCTCAATACTTACACAATATTAATACATTGTTTTTGTACTTATGACTACACCAACTGCTTTCCATGCATATATTTCACTCGTCTTGATTAGCATACAATTTAAATGCACTCTGGGGACTTTGGCTTTGCAGACAGCATACTAACACCATCCATCCACCCATTCATCCATCCACAAACAATACTAGATCCAAGTGTACAACAGTATATAAACCTTGAGGGGAAATGTTCAAAATTTGTTTAAAAACCAATAGCCGACGGAACAAATGACTTTCTTTTGGCATTACAAAGATGGAACCATCTGGAACTCCACGTTGTAAAAGATGGTAAGGGTCAAAATGATGGTCTGTGCCCTTGAAAGAACACTAGACAGATGGAGAAGGTCTTTAAGTGTTACAGTTAATAGCAGTTAATTTGTGAATGCAATACAGCTGCACACAATTAACAAGCATACAGTAGCAGTAGTTACCAGACGGTTTCTGTAACTCTGACACAGCTGAGAGTAAAACCCAACTCCACCACACAGTTCCCAGAGGGAACTGTGCCAAAGAGCAGGAGCAGTCAAACAAGCTTGTAGTTAAAAGTTGGACTTCTGCTATTTTATTTCTTTGCTTCACATATTTAAAGTCTCCCTGATTGTGAAGGGCAAACTGTCCTAAATGCAAATGTTAAATTTGGTTATAACCAGTTTGTCAACTCATCCATTGCACCTAATGTCAGTATATTCACAGTCAAACTAGAAATGCAGCCATTTGTGTGGCACAGGGTACAATACTACACCTCACTCTCCTCACAAAATATACCAAACAGACATCAATATGGCAGTCTGTGTAAGCTGAAAACATTCCTCCTCCTCCATGTAAGTATTACTGCTGCCCTGCATCTGCTGCCTGACATCAATCAGCATCCACCATCACACTCAAATGTTATTTGTAACATATCTGCGTGTGATAAACCAAACTCTCTATAACTACCAAACTAACTATACTCTGCTGCTGTAATGAACCATTTCAAATTAGAAGTCGTCTGACTGAACTTAACGAACGAGTCTGAGTCATTAACGAAAAGTAAAGACTTTCCACTAAACACTGGAGAAAATATATTAGGTTTTAATCTGCATATAAACAGACCTTTAAAAACATCTGAAAAGTTTTTCAGTATTTTGATGTCATTATTAGCTGGTGTTTTAAGCACCAAGCAGTAGTTTCAACATCAGCAGTGCACAACTCAAAATACTCCCCACAAATCTATCAATTGTTTTCTTACATTAGTGAAGCTCTCACATATTTAAGTTTTGTCTTGAAACAAACAGCCCATTTTTTCAATAAACAACTGCATCAATTCAGTCATACAGAATAAAGGAGCACTAATGGACTAAGACTGAGAACGATGTTGCACAGTTGCTAAATCAGTCAACTATTTGCACGTTTCTTCATTATGCAATTTAATGGTCAATGCAAAGCAAAAACAATGTTTGATTGACAGCATGATTGCAATGCACTCCAATCAGTCACTAAACTAAAAGGCCTAATAGGTCAGCCTTTGACTCTTTGGGGCATGGGTAAATGATCCATGGGGGTGTCTTGTGATGTTTGGCACTGTGACAGTGTCAGCAAGTCCTGTGGGTCGTGTGGGCTGCAGTCTGGGGCCTCTGTGGATTGGTCTTATTTTGGCGGGTCCTGATCGGTTTTGGGTTCTGGGTAGTTTGGACACCGTCTAAATGCCTTGGGTTCTCCGTGCTGTTCCCTGAGCTATTTCTCAGTGGCTCTGGTAGTGTGACAGTGCACATTGTCGTGCTGGGGGAGGCTGCTGGCACCAGTGTCAGTGAGTAGTCTTTGGAATGAGTGTCCTTGAGCTCTAACAGACAATTAGACAGATCTTATGTGTCAAAGTATACTTTGACACTCATATTCATACTATAGTATGAATGCCAGGGCCAAAGATTTCCCAGCAGCATATTGCATTATAATGAGATGATCAATATTATTCACTTCACTTGTCAGTGTTTTTAATGTTGTGGCTGATTTGCGCTGTAAATCTTTAGCATTAACAAATGCAGAATGAAACCAGCAGTGAAAACATGGATTTTCTATGTGGAGTTTATCCATCTGTAAAATGTTGCTATAAAAACAAAGCAGCTGTTTTCAGGCCAGAATGACTCAGCTCTCTGGGTTTGCTTTGAATGAGGACATTTGATTAAAACTGTTGGCAACTATTTGCCTTTCCATGCCGTTGCACTGTTTGCTTGTTCGCTCTGATGCCAGTCACATTAGATTCTCACATACAGCAAACTTCAAAGTCACCCTCTGTCCCTCGCGCTCCCTGCCACTTACTTGATTCTGTCTGGCACTCGATGGGTCTGGTTGCCGTCGCTCTGACAGTTGCCAGCGTACTGCGCTCGGCTAGTGGTTCCCTGGTCCCTCCGCAGAGCCATTGCCCCATGGGTGAGGACAGAAACACCTTTGGCAATACGCCTGTAGGATTACAAAGAGAACAACATGAGACCGAGAGACTAGATTCATTTTAAAGGTTTTTTTTTTTTTTTTACCTGATGGGGTCCCAGGAAATGCACAGATACTGGAGAGGACAGAGACTTAAGCTTGAAAAACTACTCAAATGCATATGACAACCTGAAATAATGAATGTGAATTCACAAAATAGATGACTCCTCCACTAGGTAAGCTGAAATGTGTACAGTTTTTTCAGTATTGTGGGAAACAGAGTTGTGCTTATTTGACCATTTAATATTCAGTTCAGGTTGTCTCTAGATGATTAGCCTCCCTGATGACCCATTGTAATCCCACTGGACTAATATGACCAAGTAGATTTATTTGATTATTTTATTTACTTTATTTACTTATTTGCTTTCTCCACCCTATATTGTGTACAAATATTACCATACCAGAAAAGATTTAGTTTCTTAGTCTTTTGCAGATTAATTGAATTACTTTAGATCAAGCTACCAGGGCAAAAGAGATTATTCCATGACACATTTATCAGGTAGACATGAGAAAATATACACCTTCCAACATAATGAAGAACTCTTTTTTTTTTTTTTTTAAATTTCAACTTCTAGATGTCACTCTGGACATTGTAAGTCAGTTTGTAGTCAAGCAGCTGATGAATGTCCCAGTGACAGAGAGGCATAATAAAACAGCTGATAACAAGCCAATCCAAGCACAACTTCAATAAAAAAACTGAATATCCAGTTTCCAAATTTATTTGTGTGTCAAGTATTCTCAGTTTGACTAAATAAATATTAGCAGACTCGCTCTTTGTCTAAGGAAAATTTAATAATAGATCAGACTTTGATCTGCTGGAAGCTTTCCTGCAGCAAAAGGCACAGCTTTTAATGTGGCTGTAAAGTCAACACTGATTTGTAACTTGCATTAAAAAACAACAACTGCCACGTCTTACATCCTATCATACAGAATGCTGTTATTTATTATGGAAAATCCCCAAAAGTTGATGAAGAACAGTTCAGACTGAACAAGTCACTTAAAGAGTGATGAAACGTTTCTCCTACTGAAAACGTTACATCCAAATGAACAGAATCAACTTTTTGGGATTTCCTTACCTGGATGATTGAGCATGCATCAACATATTATGTAAAATAAACTTCTAAGGCAAACAGTACATCTTGCTCTAGTCTTGATGACAAGGCCTTCTACCATTCGAGCATGAAATGTGAATGCTGCCAACTTCATAAAGCATTTCAGTGGAGTTTCCATAATTCTGCAAATTACCACTTTAACAAAGCTGGTGAGCAGGACAGTTTTGTAGCCATCACTCTTTTTTTAACGATTTAAATATGTTTAAAAAGTTTAATGTGGTCCAAGTGTTAACTTTCTATTATTATGCTATTTTTTTAAATGATTTGCATTAAAAATGTGTTTTTCCTCAAGACAGGGTCAGATTTTTGATATGCAGTTATTATTGATGTTTTAGGTCAGGTCTTCATTTTACTTTCCACATCCTGAACTTCCCATGACCCTGTGATGTGAGTTTTGTCATCTCATTGTCACTGAGTTTTGTAAGACTCGGGGCCTCGGCCTGCTCATTTTTTATATGACCACAGAAACTTGCCAACATAGACTTTACATTACAATGAACTGATTATGCATGCACCTGAGGCAGAAGATTTAAAGCACAGTTCAAACAAGTATAAGAGGAGTGACTACTCAACAGTCTCCAGCTTTATGAGTCTCTAACAGAGAGTCATGGCTTTAGACCTTTCGGGGCTAACACACTCATGGGGGGTAAAGAATGTAGGCTTTAATAATCACCCACTGGTCTGTTAAATATCATAAACAATCTTCTCATCTATGAGACATATTTCAAAATTAACATTTTTTTAATGCTTTGAACCAGCAACAGTTTTTGTCCGTGTGCCGACTGCAATAATGTATTTCTCTGTGACATGTGGAATACACATTATTTTATGCATTTTAAAACAATACATCTCCTTTGAGAGCAGCAGAGGTTGCAGTGGTTAACACCATCACCTCACAGCAGCTGGGGCCTTTCTGTGTGGAGTTGTCCCACTGACTGGGTGGATTCTCTCCTCGTAGTCTGGCTTTCTCTCACAATTCAAAAAATGTCAACTTAAGTTAACTAGTGATTGGTGGCCTTGGATGACTGGCTCTCTGTGTTAGCTTTGTAATGGACTGGTGACCTGTCTAGTCACTGCCTCTTGCCCATTGCTATATGATAGGCTTCAGCTCCCTGCGACCCTGAATTGGAAGGATGGATGACCTCTAAAGTGTCCGGCTCTTGGTTTCTGTGAAACAGGTTGCTGTGATGAGCTAATGTAAAGTCAAGAATGTTATCAAGGACAGTTCACAGAATTTACAACTTCAGTATCCGTACAATAGCCACAAATCCTTTTGTGGCTCACCCTTTGAAGTGGACCCTTCACAGGGCCAGTGGCTGCTCTTTCTCTGTACTTCACAGCCTCTTAGTACTTTTATAATTTCCCTAAGTTGCTTGTCAGTGCTGATATAATAAATTCCTTTGTGACTAATACAGAATGACAGTGCAGTTGGTCTTCTGCTCACATCCCAGTCATTAGGATTTTTACGTCCTCCATTTGTGCATTTCTGTCATCTCTTTTTTGGGTTTAAATTTTCAAAATTTTGCAGCAATGTCAACCATATCATAGCTACAGTGACAGCACTTTTTGTGGCCATGAATTACAAAGTAAATGATTTGCGAGTTGTACAATGATAACATTTCTTTGTTGAATGGATTATCAAATAATACTTTTGGTGTTTAGAATAGCTCTATGAAATATCCATCATAAGCAGCAGCAGAAGTGTGGAAAACACTCAGAAGTATCAAATGCATAAACACCAATATTGTGACGGGGTTATTTTTCAGATTCATTCCATATACAACTGGAGAAGACATATATAGTGCATCCAATAATTGCAACATGGCAACAGTGTAAACACTCAGCTCCAGGCTTCAATCACTAATCACTGAGCGGAAACCATGATGATTGCTCACTCCATCCAGGTAGAAACCTCACACTAGATATCAAGGAAGATGGGCTTCATTTAGTATGGAGCTGTTTTCAATATTTAATGTTAAAAATCCATTTATACAAAACTTATACAGTATGTACAAGAGTATATGTATAGTATAGTCACCCATAGTATAGTATGGGGTGATCGTGGCTCAAGAGTTGGGAGTTCGCCTTGTAATCGGAAGGTTGCCGGTTCGAGCCCCGGCTTGGACAATCTCGGTCATTGTGTCCTTGGGCAAGACAAGGACACAACCGCTTCTGTTGGCCAGAAGGGCCGATGGCGCAATATGGCAGCTGTGGCTACAACTGTAGCTTGCCTCCACCAGTGTGTGAATGTGTGTGGGAATGGGTGGATGACTGGGTGTGTAAAGCGCTTTGGGGTCCCTAGGGGGGACTAGTAAAAGCACTATACAAATACAGGCCAGTTACCATTACAGGCCATATATATGTATGACACTCATAACAATGAGTGTGCCATGTGTATATGAGTAAAGTGCGAGAAGTGCATGTTAACCTACAAGTTTTGGGGACTTAATGCATTTGTCTTTTCGACTCTGTAACTGTAGTGCAATATGTGTGGTAACTAGCTGAAATGAAATTATAAACATTCGTTCTATATTGTAATCTTTATATCGGAGGATGGATTAATAGGATTTAGACAGTCAGAATAGCCACTCCGTGTACATCTTATAACATATGTAGCCTCATTCTTGGGATGCAGCATCTGTTTCAGTATGAACTCTGCCACTGGAAGTGGTGACAAGTGAACCGCTCACTTGGACTGTCCTTCTAGTCTGGGCGTACATTTTACAAGCACAGTGACACGATACATTAAAAAAACTGACTGAAAAGGTAGAAAAGGATCCTGGATTTCACAGGAGCCAAGATGACTGGTAGACAGTGAAGGTAGAAAGATGGCGAGTGAAGTGAACATTTTCCAGGTGATATATGGAATCACATTGAAGGCTGTGTCGTCGTGTTGTGTAAAATGTTTTGTATCCAGGGAAATCTCTTTGACCTTGTTTGGATTTATGTTGCAACTAAATTTTATATTTGCATAATTGAACTATATAAAGAGTTAGAACCACCACACATTTCACATTATGAGGTGCGGCAGACATGAGTTTAAAGGTAATAAAGAAAAATCAATAGAGAATTGTATCTTTCACCTGGATACACTCGGTCAATTTATTTTGATTAGATTGGATGTAAATGTTATGATCCCAGTGAAGAGATCAGGTCATTCTTACAGAGAGTGCATCATGAACATGCAGGTGGTTGTAAAATTAAACTGTGTACTCATGTGCAAAAAGTGTGCTTTTCAGGGATGAAGAGAAGAATATTTATCTTCTCATGTATTTTTTAATCATAAGGTTTCTCCATCTTCAAGGCTTCGTGCAGAAAAACTCAATGAATTCTCAATTCAGCAGAGAGAAAAGAAACTACAAAATTGATAATGCATAAAGTTTCAGCACTAGAAGCAGTCTGCTGAAACATAACATATACTTTATATAGGATCACAAAATGAGGTAAAACTCTTTAGCTACAGATTCCTAATTAAAGAAATGTAACATTTTAACAAGGATCAGCAGTACAGTAGCAGCACTAATTGATGTGCTTTAACATTTGAGCAATTTTGTCATTTTACTCAAGGTTTTACTGTTTTGGGGATTTCATTGCTGTTATTGTGTATATATTTATTTATATTTAGATTTCTTCATACATTCTTATATAGTTCTATATTGTGTATTGTGTATTTTGTTGTACAGTTATTTTATTTTCAACTTTAATTTATATATTTTATCTTATTCTTCCCAGTTAAATTTACCCTTCATTCTAATTTGTGTTGTACAGTTATTTCATTTTTAACCTTAATTTATATTTTATTCCTTCCTAGTTAAATTTACCCTTTTTAATTTTTCATATTTATTTCCTATCTTATTCATAGCCTTTCCTTTTTTTGTTTTCTTTAGGTCACGAGCAGTTGTCCAAGCATTTCACTACATATCGTACTGTGTATGACTGTGTACGTGACAAATAAAATTTGAATTTGAATTCACATATGAGCTGCTTGGAAAATCATATTACACCAAAAATAAAGGTTTTTCACAGAGTATAGACATGAATGATGTTAGAATGGGACGTGTTATAAAAAAAGAAAAGAAAACCTAGAATTTTTTACGTGAGTGAAGTTTTGAAAACAGTAAATAGAAAAAAAAGCTGAATATCAATAAAATCATATATATATATATATATATATATATAAATATATATAGATATATATACATACATATATATACACACTTTTTTTTTTAAGTTTGGTTCAGTTTGTTGATTTGGGTTTGATTGTATTGAAAAGACTTTATACAGTGGCTAATATTGTATAGTGTAGCACAACAATAAGAAGCTGAAACTAAATTTGGTCACTGTGTTCCACACGGCAAACGTAAAGCACAAACGAGCAGACCATAAATGTTAAAGTTTTACTGCGAATATAAAAACGTGGATATCCACATGTTGAGATTAAAAAAAAAAGACATCTTTTCAGGTCATTGGAAAGCTGTATGGGAAAAAAAGGCTTTTTTTTTTTTAATCAAAATTTGTTTGAAAGGACATCTCATCCTCGTCAACACTCCTCTTGATTATTCTTGTTGTAAACCAGCACTACTCCATCAACTAACGGACAGCCCCAACAGGATAAGGACAATAGGTTTCAACTGAGGCTTAATATTAATCTGTGTATCTGGAGTCAGTGTTGTGCAGCAGATCACAACAATTTCACACAAAATTGAAACATCTATTAAATTTCACTTTCAAACCAGATTTAATTCAATTTTAGTCTCAGTGGTTGTTTACCATTTAGATGTCTTTTAGATCTCTAATAAACAGAAAAGAGTAAACATGACTATGACTGAAGTTAGGTAAAATTCAGGTCTCTGTGAAAGCCTTAAAATATTACTATCCATCTTTAATTTTCCAGACATAATAAAATGTATTTTTCTTTTTCCTTTCTTCAAAGACTGTGACTGACCAATCAGATCAAGCCCACAAAACAAAGTGCATGGATGTCTGGTGTTCGGTGTGTAGTGGATATGACAGATCTCACTGCATCTGGTGTTCACTTTCATTCTGTTTCTAAAAAGGGTTGTCTGGATAATGTCATGTAATCATGAGGCGTTGGTAATAAGAGGCATACTAATTACTTTGATTCAGTGGAGTATCTGATCAAATCTCAGTATGCAAATCAGGTACTAGGTTGAGCTAGTAGCATTGTCAACAAATATGACACATCTTTATGTGGCTTCAGTGTCTTGTCAATTTTTCTTTCACCATGGAGGGTGAAAGAAGACTTTAATCAGGCTTTGTGTTAGCGCTTCACATAACAGTTGAAGAGTTGACACAAACTAATATCTTGTACTGTTCTGACCTGGTTTTACATGAATCAAAGCCAAACTATGCCAGGTAGAGCTGTGTGTCATCGACATAGCAGTGGAAATGACATATTTATGGATTATATGGCCAATAGCAGATGGACAATAAACAGGAGGGGCTCGGGAGATCATTAGTAGTAATTAAAACTGGCTAAGATTTGAACTTTATGAATTAATGATGAGGCCTGTTTAAGGGCATGTCAATGATTCCCATAGAGATTTGTCTTTCAGCAAGTATGCTGTGTGTTTTAGTGTTACAGAGCCAGACATGGATGAGAACACTTAAGAGTCAAATGCAACACGTTATCCACAGATTCATTGAACCCGCAGAAGCCCTGTTTGAAGCCCCCGCAGCCTGTGAACCCCTGATATTTTAAATCCTGGGTTCGTACCTGCGTGGCTCATCCCTCCACCCCTGTGGCCGGATGGCAAACAAAGCCTTTGGAAGCCCCTCCAGACCCAACCCGGATAGGGCTGGTCCCACAGCAAACCACATATGGCTGGGCCCGGCCTGACCCGCTGCCCAAGCTGCCCGGAAAATGAGCTCAGCCTCTTCCAGGGAGCAGTACAGAAGGCGGACCTGGAGGAAGAGAAAAAGAGGAAGACAGTTGCTGCAGTGGGTGGATGAGAGAAGGAAGAGAAGAGAAGAGAAGAGGCAGAAAAAAAAGATTTTTCTTCCTCCCCATTTCTTGCTGCGTGGTCCTATAATACACTTTCATGATTTCTTTACTAAAATAGATTATATTCAAATATAAATCAAGGTACTTGGTACACTTACACATTCATACTTCACTTTATTTTTTCAGAACACAGTGAACTGCACTTGAAAAATGATGCCTCTTGGTCTGCTTGCATTTTCTCTTCATACATTATTAAAAAGGGGGAATTGAATGGAGGGGGGGCAACATTAAAGAGACAAAGTGAGAGTAAGAAAACACAAAACTCGAGGAGTGCGAGACGGAGGACAGCAGCTGTGTGTGTGGTTGATGAGGGCACTTCAGATGATTACTCAGGAAGCACTTTGGGAGAATTTGCGCCACAGTTTTGTAAGACAATTGAAGAGGTTATAAAATTGAAATTAGCCAAAACCAAAATGTGAAATGCTTTACTAACACACAGGGAGAGCAGCAGGCGAGTAGTGTGTGGATCCTGCCACATGCTGCACATTCACCGCCGAGGATGGCGAGATGACGCTGATCCCTCCTACTCAGTTGACAGCAAATGGGATCAAAGTCGGCATGAGGTCCATGCTCACACTCAGTCTCTATCAATCACATCCTCTGAACAGTCAGCATATATTTAGCCTACATATGGCATCTGCAAGCTCGAATTTTATCACTCTTTCTCTGAAATTAAAAAAGTGTTCTCCTCCTCTGATTTCTAAGGAAGAAGTTGACTTCCCTGCTTGCTGTCATCCCTCACAAAAAAAGATGTAATTTGTTATAATTTTCTCCCATCAATCACTTTGTTAGCACAGGTGACTCATTTTTCAAACGTTGGACATCTCATTTTGGAAGAGAACATTTCATTTAGATCCCCATGGGTCATCATATTTTATCATGACAGAGCTTAACTGCGTCAACATCCAGGTCGAAATGAAAGTCCCCTACAAAAATAGTGAATATACACCATATATATGGCGTATATATATATACACACACACACACACACACACACACACACACACACACACACACACACACACACACAATCATATTTTTGCAGTGCTAGTATGAGTAATTACTACACGACTTACCTACATACTAATAATCTCAGCAGTCAAAGTGTCCATTATAAAAAACAGCTTTCATCTACCTTAGCAGGACTACTTGGATGCCAATGCACTTTTATTTATTATGAAACAGTTAAAATGTTGTATTTAACACAGGATTGTTACGACATGTTAACAGGTTTCAGCTCATTGTTTAGGTTTTTCAGTTGCTCTTACCATTCTTTACTCTCACTGTGCACTGGATATTCTACACATTACACCTACAGGAACTGTCCAGCTATGAAAAGCCCTGACACAACGCTCCCAGCACACAATGCTTCTGCTGTTGTTAATGCTAGAGGAGGTTTGGAGTTAGGTTGTCCAGTCAGCACAACACTGTCCCTCAACAACCCCGCTCTAGCCAGAGTTTCCAGGTGACGTCAAAGCTACTGGGACACGCCCACCTGGCAGACAAAAACAGTGCTCTGGTCCTTTGCTCTGCAGCCATCCTTTGAACGTCTTCAAGTTTAAACTTGACCAAAATGCCTGATAGTTGCTGTCCTATCAGATACACTCATCACGCCAATCATTGCTTCTCCACAGCAACCCTGGCTGTCAGCGACGGCTCATTAAACTGTAGGATTGATACTCTGTCAGCTTTACTGTTATGACACTGTAAATGTCCAAGTCAACAAAACTAAAATTTACGTGTGGTAGCCCGTTTAAGATAGCTATGTAGTGCTTTATTTTACTAATAAATGAAGAACAATTCCTTGTTCTTCACCTCCAACATAGTGGCATTATTTACCCATCCAGATTAAAAATACATGTAGCTGTCCATACTGTGAAAGCTTCATCCTGGCAGCAGGTAAAGTCAGCAAATCTCTAGAAGATACCTGTAGATGTCACTAAACTCCAGCTCTGGGAACGACATCGCCAGGGATTTAAATAAAGCTGATGGGCAGAATATGGATCACCAAAGTTCCCAAAATTTGTAGTTTTTCTTCATGAGGTGAAAAGGAGAGGTGAAAAAACCCCTACTTTACTCCAGCAGTACTATCTACTGTTTATGCTTAAAGGTGGAGCACTGCTTTGTCTGCCAGGGCAGTGAGTCGGTCACGTGACTGAAAATGATGGATAACTTTCCAGTGAGCTGGAGTGAGTCTTAAGAGCACTTCCACTTTGCTGAATTTCTTCACACCTTGATAATCAATGATCAGCAGTAAGGGATATTATGGCAAACTGACTTCTTGCACTATTGCATACTACTGCAGTACTACGCTTGAATCCATTGAGCCCATTCTTTTACAAATGTCTGCAAAGGTGATTTCACTTGACAGATTGTTTGGCACTGCATTTGCCTCATAGCTGAGTTAGACAGTCAAATGTGGTAGTTTACTGCTGTTCAGAGGGTACATTTGTCCAGCAGCTGTGTAACGAGCTCACTGGGATGTTGTGGAGTTATAGGTGAACAAACGCTAATATGTCATTGTAAACATCAAGATCTACAGCTGTTGAGATCTGGGCTTTGAACTGACTTACTTTCAAACTTTTTTGCAAATGATATGTTTAAAACTAGCGTCAAATGCTAATGACTGATCAAATTCAATCAGCCCTTGATCTCTGTCCGTTCCCAATGTAAAGTCAGATCCATTAAATGCTAATATAGATCCATAACAATGGAGGCATCACCTAGAGATTATTGATGTCCATGTTATTGCAGACTTTAGGACATCAGAGAGGGGCCAATATAAACTTATCAGAAGTAGTGAACTTGGATTTTAAAATCACTGAAACTAACTCAGAAGATGGTCTGAGTTGTGGTGTAACATTTTAATACCAATATCTCCTCTGGCTCCTGGTCAAGTCACACATTACTCACAAGATTTTTCGTACTTACAAATCTCTCAATGCCCTGGCACCTCAGTATCTCTCTGACCTGCTGCAAACCATACACACAGTCTCGGATGCATTGGTCCTTCTCTGTTTTCTGTACCTCGCACCAACATCAGAACCTTTGGGCCTTCAGTGTGGTGGCCCCCACCCTCCAGAGCTCTCTCATATATGAGCTTCGCAATGCCCCGTCACTGGAGTCCTTCAAGAAACTTGTCAAAACTCACCTCTAGACTTTTTTAAAAATAATTTTTGCTACTCTTGTGTACAGTGTAATTTGGTTTCTTGAATGTTATAATTATAATAATAAATGAAAAGTTAAAAATAGCATTGCACGTTGCATTCTGTTGGTGCACTGCTTGGTTTGTAATGATTAGGCATGCAGAAGAAAAACAGCAAGCCTGCCGTCTCACTTACCAGTCAGTGAGATACAAATCCTCATCTTATGCCTGTGTTATGTTAATGTGCCGTGAACAATAACCCATGCAGCACTACAGCTTCAAAGATCACAAAAACAAAAAAGAAAAATGAAAGATTAAAGGCAGGTCACTGAGGTATATTTATGTTTGGGAGTGGTGGAATGCTCCGGAAGTACTGGAGGCAAATTTTAATTACAGGTCTAAAGATATACAGATTGTTCACATCCAGATACCATCTGCTTGCGAGACATGTTAATGTATGATGAGAGAAACAGCGAGGGAAACAAGCAGAAGAAAAAAAGAAAAAGAGGGGGACCAGGAGCCAGGAAGAGCAGTAATAAAAGCCTCAGTGGGAATATGCTGTTTATGAACCATCACAGTAGAGATTAACCTAATTTAATCAATAATTGTAGCATCAGGTGTGTTTGTGTAGAGTATTTCACTGGACACTCAGTCTTTTTTACCATTTTGTAAATGCCATTCAGTACTAAACCTGCACTACAAAACCACTACAGAGTCATTATGAGACAGTAACCTTTTGGATATCCACCAAAGAATTGAACATTTTGGGAGGATTATGCAAGTCCCACTAGCAGCATTTGGAAACAGCCCAGTGATGGTGGTGACAAGGTCTGAGCAACACTGCCCGTTACGAAGTATCCTACTATAGTGGAGAATTAATTACTGTGCAGTCTGTTGGCATAAGATCTGAAAACGGCAATCACTGTCTGGCAGATGATCACTTTTTGGCACAACACCTGGAGCTAGGGGGCAAAACAATCGCATGAGTGCTGCTGTTTGGCTGGGGAAGAATATAGTAGTCGTGGTAAGCCAATCACATGACTGCTTCAAGATGAGAAAGCAACAAGGTGCCAGTTTTTAAATTGTGCAGATAGGCCATGTAAAACCAGAGTCATGATAAACAATATATACGCGTTTTTTCCTTAATATTTTCATCACGTTTGCTGTCTAAGGACAGCGCAGCGAGCACTCTCTGCTTATGACCAAACAAAAAACAGCCCGTTTGTGTTGGTGGAAAAATGCACCATGTCAACCAATCAAAAATGATATGGCAACATGACATTTGGTTGTTTAGGAAGAGGGGGACGTTTTAGGAGCGATGGTGAGAGAGAGAGAGAGAGTTTTGAGATGTGAGAGATTTGTGACGTTTAGTGTGTTTGGAGTGTGTAGGTGATGTGTTGTCTTGTGTAGTTAGTGTGTAGTGTTGTGGATAGTTTTGTGTGGTGACTGCTGTCTCCAGGTAGAAACAGGAGTGATACACCTGCTGCTGTCAGACGTGCAGGTATCAGGCTGTGATGTTCTCCTTTATAGTGGACAGAAATTATTGGAGTGGCACAAATAATTTGTGTGGCATCTTATTGAATGCAGAACAGCTGATTGTTCTGTAAATAGTTTGAAATGGTTATTTATAAAAAAAAAAAAAGGGGGTAAAAAGGTAAATGGCTGCAAATAATTTTGTTGTTTGTAAAACTTGTGCATATGATTTTAAAATTGACAATTTATATTTGCATTTAAAGTTATAAATATGATTCATTAAACATGTTTGTGGTTGTTACTGTAAAAATAAAACATTCTACTGGGATTTGATGTTTTTTGTCTGATTTTAGATGAATTGTGTTAATACAGTATCTCAAAATGAAAACAAAACTGTAAATTCAGACACGTGAGGTTGTGCTGAAAAGAATGAAACCAAACAAGGCAAATAAACAGTTTTTAAAGGTGAAATGTAGAGGAAACATCAAAAGTAGTCAAAAATGGCCAATTATACCCTGGACCCCAGAGGGTTAAACTTTTTTTTTTTTTTTTATTTTTTTTAAGTAATGCAATAGTTTCGACTTCTTCTTTTGCTCTTGACGAAGGCGGTCACACTTTTCTCCTCTCCTCCTCCTCCTCTCCCTTAGCTTCCCTGCTTAGCCTCTTGTGTCCTTGTCTAGTCCCGTGTTTTTTTATTACTTTTCCCTGGAACACTCTCTCAAAGTCTGTTCTCTAAAACCTAAAAGAGGAATTATGGATTTGATCAACTGGTCTCTGAATGCTATTGACACCCTTTTCTCAGCGAGAAGTCTGGGCTTGGGTGAGCCTGAGTGTCCTGGAGGTACTTTCTCTGCCTGATACACGATGGACGGGTGGCATAACTGGAGGGTCGTGTGCCTGGCGGGACTGTCGATTGAAGACGCTGAAGATATCTACCTATTCGGAACCATGATAACAGGGTTCTTGCTGATCGGAGCTGGCTTGGCCCTGGCTTATCGAAGAATTACGAAAGCGGAACCGGCTGTTCAAACCCCCACAAGGCTGCGTGAGTTCTCAAAATGGGCTCATTGAGTGCAGCACGAATAAGATCTAGGAGAAGCTTACGGCTGCCGTGAACACTCAGAATAACACCTCTGAGTGCAAATTGGATCACATCTTGGAGAAGCTCACTGTCGTCGAGTTCTCAGAATCTGCTCTTTGAGCACAAGAATGACAACATCACGGAGCGTAAGGTTGATAACATCACGGAGAAGCTCACGGCTCTCCCACGGGAGATTGAGAGACCAGTGTCGGACTGTTAGAACTGCTTTGAAATTCTCATGAGTTGTTCGCACTAAAGTAAAAAGCACCATCACTTCATGCGGCTACCACTTTGGCGCCAGCTGCGGTCTCAATGCTGGAGCTGAACAACAACACCCTGATAACGACTGTGTTTAGACTGTTCTTCCCATTCCATGCAAGGCCACCTGGGTTGGCTGGAAGACTGTTTACTTAGCCTGGCAGGGCAACGGACACTGTCTCAGCTGACCTCTGGACACACACACACATACAGACACAGACATATATATATACACATGCAGATGTACACTCATCCCCCCTCCCCCTCCAAACGCCTTCCACGCTTATTCCCCTCCGATGCTGACGGTGGATCAAGGAGACCAGCGCTTATGCTGCAGGCCCGGATGCACTGTCTACACTGGCTGTCTCTCACCCTTTACCCTCCCCTGTTGCTTGTCATGTGTTTCTTTGGTGTATTAAGAGTTTTTTCATGTGCAGAGGTGTTTTTTTTCTGTTCTCAAACTGATCTCCCTGTTGGAGCTCAGTCTGGGGGGAGTTATTTTTTTCTCCTTATCTTTCCTCATGTGGTGCATTTTCCATTGTTATACCTCTCTGACCTGTCTTCCCCATGTGATGCTTTTGTGTAATGCATGTATGGTCGGAGGGTAAGGTGGCGCTGCCATTGCGTGCAATAGGTCGGCAGCCTTAACATGAAATTCCCCCTGTGGGACTAATAAAGGTATCTTATCTTATCTTAGTTACTTTTCAAGTCATTAATTACTTTTAGAATCTTGTAATGCAGTTACTAACTCAGTTACTTTTTTGAAGAAGTAACTAGTAACTGTAATTAATTACTTTTTCAAAGTAACTTGCCCAACACTGCTGGCAGCACACCCCATTTAATAGTGTTCTTTAAAACAAAGGGGACGTTAGTACTAATTCCATCTAATCCAAAACAGACTGACACGTATTAGAATATACTGCTGATAGTAAAAGAGACCAGATCACTTCGAGCAAGAAACAAAAAAAAGGAGGAGACAGAAAAAACCATCTATGAGCCAAAAACTAACTGGGCTGCTTCTAAAACACCCTGAAAGACAGTAAAAACAAGAGTAAGCTACTTTTTCCAAGGACGTGCACTCACATATTTGTTTTGAAAATAAAAAATTTAGATAGATGATACTAACCCTGGGACTGGGGAACACAATCCTCGGAGGGCAACATTTCAGTGAAAGTAATAGAGAGAGAAAAAAAAAAGATGCATGACCTTGGAGACAATCTCAAACTTTCCATTACAGCCCTGTTCGTATTTACTATTGCTGAGATGGAAGTGACGATTTTACTAAGGAAATGGGAGAAGGGAGTTTGGGGAGCGACTGTTTACTGACATCTGAATTTTAGCACTGAGGTGGTTTGTGTATCCAGTTTAAGCTCTTAAAATACCTTTAAATCCAACAGAAACAAACAAATGAACAACATCAACAAAGAGATGTCAAGTTTAAAATGAATGGCAGCCATTGACAGTTCTGTTAGAACTAAGAAGCCTCATTTCACAAATCTGGTGAAATGCTGACCAGGTGTTCATAGATATAAAAACATTTCAGTGCTTTTGCTTTGAAAAACACTGACAAACACTTTGTCACAATTTCTAAAAATATTCCTCAAACATACAGTCATCTCCTCAAAAAGCAAATAAATAAATAAAATAACTCAGAATATGTACATGTGAAGATCTAAAGGCCATTCGCTGCTACTTTGCTGTTCAAAATTTCGTCTCACTTTCATTAGATTACATCATGTTCACTCATGTTCATCCTTTTTCTTTGGTCCACTCATCCCGTCTACATTTCTTCCTCCCTTTGATGGACTTTATTTTGACAAAAAGTCATTGAAGCTGACAACAGTAAAAAAGATGAGAGCAAGGAATCAATATGTATGAACCGGATACAGTGAGAGACGAGAAGGACGGTGGGAAGAAACACAATCCTTGGGTAAACAAACTGATTTCCCCCTATCAGATGTGTTAAACCACAGCTAAAGTCAACTCAGAAGATGTCTGTTCTACTTTTTCTGTAGTTATCTGTAGGTGATGTTTATGCTCTTCAACTTATGTTTAACAGCAGTCCATTCATGGCCTTTTATGTTGTTCAAGGTTGAAAGTAATGCACAATATCACTCCTACTACATGACCAGACTAATTCCTCAAATCTATTTTGCTCAAGTTTGCAAACCAAGACATAATATTTAGCTTAATATATAACAGGAATGTGTTGCTTTTCCAAATGAAGGAAGGAGAATTTCCCTCTCTGGCTCTCTTCCACAGTGTGTCTTTGTCCTGTCTCCTCCATACCCCAACCAGTCGCCAGCAGATGCCCGCCCCTCCCTGACCCCTCCCTAAGGTTTCTTCCTGTTAAGAGGGAGTTTTTCCTTCTGTCACCAAAGTGCTTGCTCATATGGATTTTCCCTGTGTTATTGCATGGTCTTTATGTTACAATATAAAGTGCCCTGAGGTAATTATATTTGTGATTTGGCACTATATAAAGTGAATTTGGAAATAGCCTCTGCACTGAGCTGTGTGCACGAGCCTTTCAGTGAG
Organism: Simochromis diagramma; assembly: GCF_900408965.1. Lineage (NCBI taxonomy): Eukaryota > Metazoa > Chordata > Actinopteri > Cichliformes > Cichlidae > Simochromis > Simochromis diagramma. The sequence continues at coordinate 821,557 of NW_024386786.1, read as the reverse complement.
TAAAACTGTAGCAATGCAGAAGTTAGCAAAGCGATGATCCCGGCTGTGAAAAGAGCAGAGTAATGCAGAGCTGCAATAGCTAAAAGTTGTAGTTACACTACGAAGCTCCTATGTGTCTGTGGAGATGCTGTGTGGGTGGGTGTGAGTGGACCCCCAGGATATCACAGTAAATGAATAGCATATCCTCAGTCGACCCAAAATAGGGCTTTTACTGTAAGTGAAGGGCCAATTTTAAACGGCTCGATGCTTTAGCCTTCTTCACAAATGTTCAAAGAACTAAGTTCTGGGCCAGTGTTTCAACTTCATAGTTATTGCTGATATGCTGATCTGGGGGAAAAAGCTGATTAATCTGGATTTCTGTTTAGAAAGAAGTCCTTCTGCAGCTTATAGAAGAAAACTCATTTTTTCTTTGGGTATGGTTTTACTTGCATACATAAACGTGTGCCATGATCATACGAGTAATGAAATAAATAAAAAAATTCTTTCACAGCTATAATTACAGAAAGCGAGGGTGTCAAACATAACACCTGGGGACCAGAATCAGACCGGCAAAGACTCAAATCTGCCCCACTGGACAGCTTTGGAAAATGTGAGGGGGGCATCAATGTTGGACTTTTGTTTTAATCAAATGTAACTTTGTGAAAATATGTTTTACAGCTTTTCTTACTAAAAAATGGCAAAGTGCTTTACTCTTTACTACAGAAATAATAATACAAATCTATAGTAAAAAAGGACATGTTTTGTAAATTAACAAAAGCTTTGTTTTATTAATACAGAGCAGGCTGGCCAATAAGCTACCAGCACTTTTCATATAATTTTAAACATTTTGTACAGCATAAGAGTCATGCTGAAAATGTTTTCTCATCTACTACAGCAGCATTTTCTATCATGTAGACAAAGCTGTACGATGTAGCTTTGACTCAAAGGTGAGTTTCAGTGGTCTGGTCCATTTAGGAAAAAAGTGAGCCCAATTTGGCCAATGATGTAAAATGAATTCGACATTCCTCACATAAAGTAACTGTCACTGTGATGTGAGTGGGTGATTGTCATATTGGCTACATTTACATGAAGCCTAATGATTATGATTGGCATTTCTATCAATCATAATCACAGAAAAAGTAAATGCCTCAGTCAGACAATGCTGTGAAACCATTTTTATAAAGAGACAAGAAGAATGACTCGACCCATAGATTATTTAACCTGAATACCCATAAAGGAAATTTTGTTACATTTTATGTGACACAAGCACAACCACAGGTACAAAAAAAAAAAACCCGTATCCTCGCTTCAGGTAAATTTTACTTACTTATTATTCATACGTTTATTCATCAGTTAGTTTGGGTATCAGTAAACTAGGCTGTTATCGACTAAAGGTTTACTCACAATAGTGGTCCATATCATAAAGTGCATTTAACCCACAGTTCCATTCATCCATGACCAGTATTTGATGCCTGGGCACGGCTAAGGAAACTGTACCCTGGGCCAGTTCAAGAGGGGAAGCCAAGTATACATCTGGGTCTGAGAAACACTATCTATAATAAATGGTAAATGGCCACCCACAGCTCGTAATCTACCTGCACCTGAGGTAAAGTATATAACCCATTAAGGGCACAAAAAATAAAATCATAAGCCCTAATGGCTTTTGTGGTGTTCTACCCTGTCCCTGATTACGACTAAACATCCCCTCCGGTGATAATATATATGCACTGTTAAAAAATTAAAAGCAACACAAAACCATACTAAACAGTCAGGAAGTTGATCATGCATGTGTCCAAGTAAGCTGAGTATTTGCCATTGAAGGAGACGAATGCGGGACATATTCATCATTTAATGCACTGCACACAATTCTAACTAAGTGTGTGTACACTCATGCAAATAGTATTAGTGTTGCTAGTATTAAATCACATCCCATTTAAAAAGCTGACCACAGATTTTCAGTGTGAATGATTTCAATCAGACCTCCAAATGGCACAATGCAAAAAAAAAAAAAAAAAAAAAAAATCACTTCCTCCCCATCTTTAGTTTAGATCTTCAATGTTTTGTTTCACCTTAGCTGTTTTGCACTACAAACATCACGTTGAGGTCCACAGCAAGAAAAAAAAAAAGCAATGTTTGCATTTCTTATTGATTTGGGTGAGTAATAACCACAATCAATATTTATTTTTCAATAGTAGTTTTTAAAATATTGATCTCTACCAAACGGTTGAGATGTCACTTAATGGTAAAAGTATGAAATGTCATGCAAATACAAGTACATTAGATAATACAGTTGAACAAAAATCAATAAAGGGCCAAATTATAATTAAATTAATAACAAAAACTATCCAGAGCATTGGATACAGTTTATTTCTAGTAGCATGCAGGTGAACATTGCTGTTTTCATTCCATCACAGGAAAGTATTATCTCAAACAACAAAATACATAGTTTTCTAATCTGCAAATGTGAAAAATGTGCTACAGCACAAAATACTCACATTCAGGCCACTTCTGATTGAATGCTACTGTGCAAAATCATTTTTGTTTAAAAAATAAATTAATAAAAAAAAACAGTGCAAATCAAGCACATCTGCTTGTGGTTTTGGTCGTTGGGGTCTATAGCATTTATTCTGTGGTCTTGGAGAGCTGAATCATGGTTGTCCAACTCTAGATGCTGGCTTGTTAACTTGGTTCAGACACAGCCAGGTGGAAACCTTTTGAGAGCCATTGGTTTCTGAGGTTCTTTTATGGGTTTGTGTAACCCACATAAAATTAAGAAAGAACTGCATCTATAACTAAATCGGAATCTTAAGATTCCAACCGGAGTGTGTCCGTGAAGGCATCGCGACGCGTCATGACGCACGCCACGCCGCGAGTCTGCACGTGCCTGTTGTGACCAATCACATTCGCGAGGCACTATTATATGCCTTCCGGGTTGTCGCCTCGAAAAGACGCGGGGGAGAGGCGTTAGCGGATGGAAGCAACAGTACTTTGATACCGCCGCGGGTAGATGCGTGGGGGCTCGTATGTGACATCGCACGTAGTGAATGTGCAGGCTAGTGGTGCCCTGGAGAGACCACAGCGACACCACTACTTTGGATGGCGAGCTAGGCCCAACGAGCCAGAACCCCAGCTACGACTTCCTGCAGTCTGGTAGGAGGCTGCTGCGGCCTACACTCTCCCCTCTTGGTTTTCAGTCCCCTAAATCTCACTTCCGAGATTTCAGTTTTGGAATCTTAGTGCTGATCATCATACTTCAAATTTCAACCTGTCTAGACTGTCATACGCGTTGGACTTATATCACTCATGGAATAAACTTTATGGACATTGTTTGCCAGAGGTTGGACGAGGTTCCTGCACTGCCGTGCAGCGGATATTTTACAAGCTTGAATTGTTTTATCTTTTCTTGTCTGCAGATTTTGTAAAATATTGGTGTTTGGTAATTGCACTTTGTTTTCACTATAAATAACAATTGTAATCACAATATCTGTGGTTGTACGGTTATTGTACTTCACTCACCTCCTAGAGCCGAATCTGATATCTTCTGAATTAGCCCAACTACTCATAACCAACTTAAATTATTTTAGCTTATGTACTTGCTACATAAGATAAATTAGTGGCGAGCCAGCCAGGAGGTTGTGTCAAGTATAATATTGCTGTGTACATTCAGTCTCACCATCTCACCATATTACTATGAACATGGACTTGTTGGAGTCATTAGGTGTTAAAATACCAAACGCGGTATTAGTCAGTGGCATCCCCGCATGTGAGGTTGAGGAGGTTGAAGATTTTCTTCTCCAGTATGGTGCTATTGAACGCTCCGTGCCAATAAACTCACCCGGTTCTGAGTTTAATAATATGCTCGTCGTTGAGTTTAAAACGGGGTCTGCTTTTGATTTATTGGGTCCGATTCTGCCATATACATTTAAGCCCTTAAATAATGAATATCATATAAAAAGCTTGTCTAAAATCTATGCGGCTACTGTCGGGTGCACAAAGACTAAGACTTATTTAGCTGACTTAAAACAAGTAGCAAAATTGTCTGGTCAGGATTTTGCTGAAGTTCTTCAAGAACTAATGACCCAAATAAATGGAGCTGTTTCAGAATTGCACCCAGGAAGACCAGAAGGGCTCAAGCAGGAATGCACTGCCGCATCTGAACACAAAACGGCTGCCACTCCGGATCAACAAACCCACAACATGGCTATTCCTGTCACTTCTTCAGCTGCCCTACATCCTACAACAACAGAAGGACATTCTATCAGTATGTCTGCAGCTGAGTTAAATCCACCTGAAGTACAGAGGTATGTTGTGGAGCATATAGTAAAGAGCGAAGAGGTAAACATACGTTCATCCCATAGGCTGCGCATGTTTTCTGGGAGACTGCCACACCCACAGCATGAGGTGGACTATGATACATGGCGCTCTGGAGTGGATCTCATCTTAAAGGATCCAGCCATTTCAGAACTGCGAAAATCCAGACACATCCTTGATAGTCTTTTACCACCTGCAGCGGACATAATCAAGCACCTTAACCCCGACCTACCAGCAGAGACTTATATTCAACATCTTGATTCTGCTTATGGAATTGTACAGGACGGGGAAGAACTTTATGCGAAGTTCATGGACACACTGCAAGACTCGGGTGAGAAACCATCCGGCTACCTACAGCGACTTCAGGTGGTCCTGAGTTTAGCTGTCAAGCGGGGAGGAGTCAAGCAGGGTGAAGTGAACAGGCACCTGCTCAGCCAATTCTGTAGGGGATGTTGGGATAGTAACCTTATCTCTGAGCTCCAGCTGAAGCAGAGAAAATCCAACCCACCTTCTTTTGCAGAACTGTTACTCCTATTAAGAACTGAAGAAGACAGAGAAGCTAGCAAAACTCTGAGGATGAAGCAACATTTGGGAACACCAAGACACAGAGTTGCAGCTCAAGCTCAGTTCGCAGTAGAAGAAGAAAAGGGGGTCTGTGCTGCGTTGTCCACTCTCACCCAGCAGATGGCGGAGATACAAAAGCAACTTGCCGCCTTAACTGCTTCCCAGTCTCGTCAGGCCTGTACTCCTGTTCCAAAGCAGCACCAGAAGCAAAGAACGGATACACAGGGGACTATATCACCTAACCCCAAGCTTGGTTTCTGTTTCAGGTGTGGGGAAGATGGACACATTAGACCACAGTGTGAGAACAGACCCAATTCTGCATTGGTCAATGCAAAACGCAAACAGTTCAGTGAAAGGAAACCAAAATGGCAGAAGCGGAATTCATCAACTGGACATTTAAACTAGATACAGTTCCCGTAATGGGACGTACAGGAACTGTGCAGGACCCACATTGTCCCGCAAAGGAGGAAAGGAACAAGGAGGAAATTGTTCACTGTGTAGACCTACACACTTGTCCGAAGGCAACCACAATGTTACCTCATGGGTTAGTTGGGTCAAGATGCACAACAGAGGTGACCCTAGCAGGCCATCCACAGAAATGCCTGCTTGATACAGGATCACAGGTTACTACAATACCTGTATCCTTTTACAACAATCATCTTTATGAACAACAAATTCAACCACTCCATGATCTTCTCCAGGTGGAAGGTGCTGCGGGTCAAACCATTCCATATCTTGGATACATTGAGGTTTCCGTCAAGTTCCCCAGAGATTTTGTTGGTGAAGAATATGAAGTAACAACATTGGCTCTAGTTGTTCCGGACGTACACCCTGCCGTCCCCGCTACTGTGCTAATTGGGATGAACACCCTGGAACCCCTGTATGAACAGCATCTTAACCAGCATCCGAGCTATCAGCCTAGCACTCATGGGTACAGAGCGGTGTTGAAAACACTACAGCTGTCACACAAGCAGAAGGAGAATGGCAGCATTGGGAATGTGAGGCTACTAAGCAAAGCTCCAGTGCGTGTTCCGGCCGGCCGCACTATTGTCATCCAGGGCTCTGCCAAAGTTTCCACCCCATTGTTTAGCCAGAGTGTTCTCCTACAGCATCCTGCTTCCACCTTACCTGGGGGTTTGTGCGTCAGCAGTTGTCTCATCAACTTCCCTGTTCTTTCTCCATACAAGGTTCCCGTGGTTATTACAAATGAGTCGGAGCAAGATACCTTCATTCCACCTCACAGTGTCATTGCGGATTTGGAAACCTACCACTGCATCTTGTCTGAACATCGCGTGACCCATCTTCCAGTCAGGAACACTATCACCAGCCTGAATTTTGATTTTGGTGATTCCCCACTGTCACCTGAATGGAGGACGCGAGTCATAGGCAAGCTGAATGACATCTCGGAGGTCTTTTCGCATCATGACTTGGATTTTGGATGTACATCAGCTGTCAAACATCATATTCCACTCCATGACAATACACCGTTCAAGCAACGTGCCCGGCCAATCCATCCACAAGATTTTGAAGCTGTCCGCCGCCACCTGCGTGAGCTTCTGGAAGCCGGCATTATAAGGGAATCATCGTCTCCTTTTGCTTCGCCTATTGTGGTGGTCAGGAAGAAGAACGGTGAGGTCCGGCTGTGCATAGACTACCGGAAACTAAACCTTCAAACCATCAAGGATGCATACCCCTTACCTAATTTGGAGGAATCCTTTTCAGCACTCACTGGTTCTAAGTGGTTTTCAGTACTCGACCTGAAGTCCGGTTACTACCAGATCCAGATGGAGGAGGAAGACAAGGCAAAGACTGCTTTTGTGACTCCTCTTGGGTTCTGGGAGTTTAACCAAATGCCTCAAGGTGTCACCAACGCCCCAAGCACCTTTCAGCGCTTGATGGAGCGATGCATGGGGGACCTTCACCTAAAGGAAGTGCTCGTTTTCCTGGATGACTTAATCATCTATTCAGACACTCTTGAGGAACACGAACGAAGGCTGCTGAGAGTCCTGAACCGGTTGAAGGAATATGGGCTGAAATTGGCACCGGAGAAATGTCGATTCTTCCAAAAGTCAGTAAAGTACTTGGGTCATATTGTCTCTGAGGAAGGAGTTCAAACAGATCCTGAGAAGATAGAGACCATCAAGACATGGCCGGTTCCCCAGACTCTGAAACAATTAAGATCTTTTCTGGGTTTCGCTGGTTATTACCGCCGGTTTATAAAAGACTATTCCGTCATTGCCAAACCCCTCAATGACCTGACTCGTGGATATTCTCCAGTTCAAAGATCAAAGACCCTGAAAGCTCACAAGATGCCCACCTACAGGCCAAATCAACCCTTTGGTGAGAGGTGGAATACCAACTGTCAAGTTGCATTTGAAACCCTGATTGAGAAGTTTACAACTGCCCCGGTCCTTGGGTTTGCAGACCCGTCTCGCCCATACATTCTGCACACCGATGCGAGTGCGACCGGACTTGGAGCTGTGTTGTATCAGGAGCAAGAGGAGAAACTCCGGGTCATAGCTTATGCTAGCCGCGGACTGTCGCAGAGTGAGAGCCATTATGCAGCCCACAAGTTGGAATTCCTCGCCCTTAAGTGGAGTGTGACCGAGAAGTTCCAAGATTACCTGTACGGGGCAGATTTTACAGTGGTGACGGACAGTAATCCATTGACCTACGTTTTGACAACAGCTAAACTGGACGCTACTGGACACCGTTGGTTGGCTGCATTGTCAACGTACTCCTTTAAACTTCTGTACAGAGCTGGCAAACAGAATTGTGACGCTGATGCGCTCTCGCGACGACCTTACTCCTGCTCCAATGATGAAGTTTCTAATGACCATGAACTCATTCGTCAGTTCATTTCTCAACACACAGCTGATTCTGATGTCCTTCCAGAAGAGACTGTGAGAGCAATCTGCCAAAGTCATTTGGTCAGAGCCACACGGCCAGGTGACTGCGGTGAGGTTGGCTTCACACTTGTCGAGTCTTTGTCAGTTCAAATGGATACCATCCCTGACAGTTACTGTTCCGAGGACTGTCATCAGCTGCCTGTCGTTTCTACTCTTAACATCAAAGAGAAACAACACTCAGATCCCTGCATTCGAGAGCTTATTCACCAGCTTGAGACGGGGAACAGGGTTCCACCAACAGCTAGAGCTGAGCTCCCTAAACTTCCGTTCCTGCTCAGAGAATGGTCCAGGTTGGAGCTGGTGGATGGAGTCCTGTACAGGAGGAGACGGGACAATGGAGATCTTTCATACCAGCTTGTCCTTCCAGAGGAGTTGCGACCATCAGTCCTGAAAAGCCTCCATGAGGATATGGGCCATATGGGGATTGAACGTACACTTGACCTTGTCCGTACAAGATTCTACTGGCCTAAAATGGCAAAGGATGTTGAGCAGAAGATTAAGACTTGTGGCCGCTGTGTGCGCCGAAAGGCCCTGCCGGAAAAAGCTGCTCCACTTGTCAGCATAAAAACATCTCGACCCCTTGAGCTTTTATGTATGGATTTTCTTGCTCTTGAGCCTGACATTAGTGGCACTCGTGATATCTTAGTCCTAACTGACCATTTCACCAAATTCGCTGTTGCCATTCCAACACCCAATCAAAAGGCAAGAACTGTGGCGAAGTGTTTATGGGAGAATTATATCATTTATTATGGCATTCCTGAGCGAATTCATACCGACCAAGGGCAAGATTTTGAGTCAAGACTAATAAAAGAATTGTGTGAGTTTGCAGGCATTCAGAAGAGCCGTACAACCCCTTACCATCCGAGGGGAAATCCAGTGGAGCGATTCAACAGGACGTTGCTGGCAATGTTGGGGACCTTGGAGACAAAACAAAAAACAAGGTGGAAAGAGCATGTGAAACCGCTGGTTCACGCCTATAATTGTACCAGGAACGAGGTTACAGGGTTTACTCCTTACGAACTCATGTTCGGTAGAACACCTCGTCTACCTGTGGACCTGGCGTTCAATCTGCCACTGCGGGAATCCCAGCAAAAGAGTCACTCACAGTACATTAAGTCACTCAAATCGAGATTGGAGGAAAGTTTCAGTATTGCCTCCAGTAACGCTACAAAGGCTGCCGACCGAAATAAGAAACGCTTTGACAATCGTGTGATACCATCAGCATTGGAACCAGGTGATCGTGTGCTTGTGAGGAATGTCCGCCTTCGAGGGAAGCATAAACTTTCAGATAAATGGGAGGAAGAAGTTTATGTGGTTGTCCATCGGGCTGGGGACCTCCCGGTCTACAAGGTAAAACCTGAGAACAGCGATGGACCTATGCGGACCCTTCACCGCGACCTCCTCCTTCCATGCGGCCTCCTCACGGGCAGTGAGGTTAACTTGGAATCACCAGAGCAATCGCTTCCGCACAGACCAAGAACTCGAAAGCAGAACCCGGATTTAAATTTCCTCACAGAACCTCTGGTTGAGGATGAGGATACAGGAAGCTTGGTTTCATTGTATGTTAATCCTCCAACGTTGCACTTCACTGTGGAAAACCAGAATCAATTTCCCGATTCATCTGACGGTGGGAGCCTAGGACCACTGATTTTGGATCCTTCAGTTGAAGTGGAAGTGCAAGGAGAACCAGCCTCTGTGTCCAGTGTTCTTCCTCCAGCAGTGGAGTCTGGTGGTGGGCAATCTGACTCTGATGTGGAAGACATCCTACTTGAACTTGTTGGAAGTCACCCTGAAAACAGAAATAGCTTACCTGAAAACTTACCTGGAAATGGAGACATACTGGTCAACATTCCTGTCGTTGCCATTGAAGATTCTCCTGAAGAGTCTAGTGTTATTGAGCAGGACGCTGACATAGGTGACGGGCTAAGACGTTCACAACGACAAAGAGCACCACCTGATCGACTTCACTATTTCACTCGTGGTAATCCTCTGATTTCCGTTGTCCAAACGATGTTGCATAGTCTTTCCGATGCTTTGGGCCATAATGCTAGCTGTCCCTCGTCTGTTCACGTTGTTTAGCGTTTAACATGCGACGGGACGTGCATGGTTAAGGCGGGGAGGACCTAATTTGTCTTATGTAGCAAGTACATAAGCTAAAATAATTTAAGTTGGTTATGAGTAGTTGGGCTAATTCAGAAGATATCAGATTCGGCTCTAGGAGGTGAGTGAAGTACAATAACCGTACAACCACAGATATTGTGATTACAATTGTTATTTATAGTGAAAACAAAGTGCAATTACCAAACACCAATATTTTACAAAATCTGCAGACAAGAAAAGATAAAACAATTCAAGCTTGTAAAATATCCGCTGCACGGCAGTGCAGGAACCTCGTCCAACCTCTGGCAAACAATGTCCATAAAGTTTATTCCATGAGTGATATAAGTCCAACGCGTATGACAGTCTAGACAGGTTGAAATTTGAAGTATGATGATCAGCACTAAGATTCCAAAACTGAAATCTCGGAAGTGAGATTTAGGGGACTGAAAACCAAGAGGGGAGAGTGTAGGCCGCAGCAGCCTCCTACCAGACTGCAGGAAGTCGTAGCTGGGGTTCTGGCTCGTTGGGCCTAGCTCGCCATCCAAAGTAGTGGTGTCGCTGTGGTCTCTCCAGGGCACCACTAGCCTGCACATTCACTACGTGCGATGTCACATACGAGCCCCCACGCATCTACCCGCGGCGGTATCAAAGTACTGTTGCTTCCATCCGCTAACGCCTCTCCCCCGCGTCTTTTCGAGGCGACAACCCGGAAGGCATATAATAGTGCCTCGCGAATGTGATTGGTCACAACAGGCACGTGCAGACTCGCGGCGTGGCGTGCGTCATGACGCGTCGCGATGCCTTCACGGACACACTCCGGTTGGAATCTTAAGATTCCGATTTAGTTATAGATGCAGTTCTTTCTTAATTTTATGTGGGTTACATTTGCATAGTGTTTTTTACAACTTTGGCCCCTTAGATGTCGCTTCTGTTCCTTTTTACTGAGGGGAGCACTGAAGAATGTAGATCCCCATGATATTTGTGATTTCCACATGTTGTTCTTGATTTTTACAATATTTACTAATATTAACTCAGAAAGTTACAAAAATTACTTACTGAGGAAATTATTTCAACATATTCTTGCTGTGCTAACACTTAATGTGATTTATCAATAGCAATGGATAAACATGGGTCTAGTGGTCTGACTTTATGGCAAATAATACATTTTGATAACATTTAGGTTATGTTAGCATTAGCACCATAAAGGGACAAATCAACCGTTTGGTTGACCACTTTTTAAAAAAATTATTAAACATTTAATTTCACTTTTTTTAATGCTGTCAAGTGACATACATCTGTTTAGTAAGTCCTATAACACTATCATATAATCAAAAAAATATATCTTTCTATCAAAAACACTCAAAATATGTTGGATGTTTTTTTTGTTTCTGACTTCCTGGTTTGGAGAGGTATAAGAAGAGCCAACAGTTTCCATTCACAGTGCCTTCTGGAGGATTTTTTTGGCATTACAGATGTAAACCAATTGGTAAAAAAGACTCAACAAGGTAGGTCAATTTCAGTGACAGCCTCAGTTAGATATAGGGCCTGAAAATGTGCTCTACAAATTGGTTGAGCAGAACGCTAAAGGGTTGAAGGCTAGTTAGCTAAATAAAGAATCCACAGTATGTGAACAGTTCAAAAGTGTATTTTGCAAATGTCAAGGCTGATGATTTTAGATGAAGAATCTAGACCTCTCCATTGCTGTGTACGTAGCTAAAATCTTCCTCACATACTGCAATGCACTTTTAAAACTGCTGAAGGCCTAAGCGAACAGTACAGCCTTGTAGTGTGTGAGACATTTTATCTGTCTAGGGGCAAGACCATTGAAGGTTGTGACTTTCAACGTGAACCTAGAAGCTGAAAGCACGAGGTTACATTAACAATAGAGGAAAATATCATTTTTGAGGGAGAGATCACCATCTGCTTCTTCAAGGCTTGTGGAGCCTTCACAGATCTCCCCCACCTGAGCCTCGGGCTACAGAAGTGATTTCAAGGTTGGCAGCTCATCAAAATGAGTGGCAGGTGGTACAGATATCTTTCGTTAAATATATTTCTTTGTATTTTTTTTCCTTTTTATTTACCATAAGATAAATGAAACCTTTTTCATGGATGTGTACAGCAGGAAATGACATTTGTGTTTCCAGCCTTACCTGGGCTTCATTGTCCTTGAGCAGTCGTTTCGTCCGTGCCCCACCGGGGTCGTCCGTTACATTAAGAATCACCACACTCTTCCTTTCCCAACCAATGAAAGAGCCATCGGTCATACCCTCCACCATGGCCAGGAAGTCCTCATAGCCATGGTGACGAGTGGTCACTACAGAGAAGGAGGTCCAGTCATACTCTTCAAGCACCTCGAAGATAACCTCAAGCTGGAGCAATGTGGAGCAGGTGAACTGGAGGTAGATGGAACCGCTCTCCTAAAAGATAGGAAGGAGACGCCATGAGACAGAAATTTATTTGAGGACTTGGACAAAGCAAACACAGAATTAAATGTCCGTTAATTAAATAATAATATTATAGCTTTAAAAGGTCCATTTAGTGTCAGCATCATAATCGGGAAATGGCATCTTCTTTAAACACGCCTGACAAATTAAATGAAAAGCTAAACCCTTGACCCCCCACACTAAAGGGGATCTTGTGTTTCATTTACACATTTCTGCTGGCATGGATTGACACCACTTGTCCTTTTCAGGGAATGGCCTCTGCAAATTAATACAAAGTTGACTCATCACATTTATCTCAAATCATTTTTATGATGATGACGACCCATTCATAGGCATGAGATGTAATGTTTGCCCTCTGAATGGTCTGAATGTGAATATTATATCAATCATACACTCTGGCCTTCTCAGTGACCAGATCTCAACCCAATTGAACAGATGAGTGATGTTAGGCCAACATTATACAGTGTTACTTGTAATGTTCATGTTCGGCAAAAGTTAAAAGCTTTAAATCTGGCAACAAATGAGTGGCAAGTCTGCATCCACACACACACACACACACACACACACACACACACTCTCTACCAACTCCTGAAGTCTAAACCAGTGCCTGCATACTGCTGAGCTGAGGAGGTAGTGCACAGTGGGATTTTAGGGCTTTCTTTAAAAAATTAAAACAGTTTGCTGCAGCAGGAAACATCCAAGATGAAACCAAATCAGTAAACTGCTGGACCAGAAGAAAGTCTTGTTTGTACTCTCCTGACAGTAGAACCACCGCCGTGAGACATGCAATTCTGTATCTTTTTTTTTATTTTTTTTTTTTTTTATCTCTTTTTCTATATCGTGTTAAACACAATATCAGTCATTCATATACCATCAATTCTCTGCTGCTTATCCTTTTTAGGGCCATGGGGGGGGCTGGAGCCTATCCCAGCTGACTTGGGGGAGAGGCAGGGTACACCCTGGACAGGTTAACACAGACAGATTCACACCTATGGGAAATTTAGAGTTTCCAATTAACCTATCCCGAAGCAGTCAAAACACATCTTAGATATTTTTTGGCCAACAATGAATGACCATGTTCTTACTTTCTGTGCATCTACTGACACAATTTCCTGTTTTAAACACGAAGATCCGCGGTTAAAATCCACACTGCTTAACTGCTCTGGATGTAATTCAGTGATACTGGACTGTAAGTGTGTAAAAGTGAGCAAATTCATACAGTAGCTGTCTAAGCAAGTTCTCTTCCAGCTTAGCCCTTTTCTTTGTGTGAGACTGACTTTAGTCCTAATAAGAGGGGAGCACTCAGAGGAATAAGACAGTCTGTCAAAAAAGTCCTTGGTTTCTGAATAAGGCTTTCAGTGTCAATGAAGGAAACAATGATGGCCGCTCTCTCTGCTTCTCCACTCATGTTTAATCTGGACAGATGAGCTACTCAGTGAATTCTTTTCTATTGACTTTTGTGCCATTGTATTTTTTGCTGAAATGAGAACAAAGTATCAGGATGGGAAAATCCATAAAGGTTGAGAGTTGGAATGAATGTGAGCTTAAACACTGAATATATAGTAAAAAACTTATCATGACAGCGTGCATATTCCAGCGCTCTTTTGCTGTCCAAGGCTTTTATCGGTTTAGCTTGTACTAATTTTGGCTCTTTCTCAACATTAAACAAAGAGGTAGAGGGCATGTGTTTAAATTAATCATCAAGGCTCTGCATCTGCGGGTACATGTGGATGATCAAAGAGGAAACTTCAGGGCGTAGCTTTCCACTCATCCATGTCGACGGGGCTCACCTCAGGTTGCGCTAAACTGAACTAGGTCAAATATCAAACCAGCAGCCTGATTTATGATGTAAGCTTGTCTGCTTTCTTTAACCCAGCGGAGAGTAGAGTGTGCTGGGAACGTGCATCGAGTGAGCAGTTGGGTGGTGGTGTATGAAACAAAAATCAAAGCGCATGTGTCCCTTTGGAAGCTGGAGCAAAAGAGAAGAAAGAAAACTTGCACTCTTGTAATTTAAACACTCTCCAGAAACAATGAATGACTGACGTAGTGTCCCAAATCACAGCTGTAGAAGCACTTGTGACACAAGGTTGATTAATTCTTAAAGCGTATTAGGAAACATGTTTGACTCAGCGTCCCGAAGGCAATTAAGAACTGATTAGAGTTTACTTATCAGACATTTCTCAAATGCAAAGCTATACTCTGGAGGTAAAAATACCCATTTGTTGTGTTAAACCTCAATTGGCGGGGTCAAACAATCGTGGCTTTTCTAGATACCATTTAAATCAGTCACAGTGGAAAAGGCAAGGCATAAGCTAAATCCTAGTACAGTGCTAGTAAACTGCAATGTACTCTTGTTAAATTAGCCTTACTGATTTCTCAAGTTCCAACCAACCAGCATGCTTCTACAAGCACAGATGCTGTCACTTAAACTAAATGTATGCTGTATACTGTTTTAAAGTCTGTTTTGATACACAAACTGCCAATTAGGTTCCCAGACCTAGATAGATACTTATATTCATAGGGAACTTAACATCTCAATATACCAGCAAACTATTAGAAGCAACATGCCAGGTTAAGTCTCTAGGCCCTTAAACGCACCACCTTAAATTGCCCCATGGGCTCTGCCTGGTTGCCTGGCAGAAAATCAAGAACTAAAGTTCATCCAAGACATGAAAATTCAGAGGGATGTTCAACATAACCAGGGGTGCACATAAGTAGTCCGCAGACACGCACCAGATAAGAAGTTGCAACGAGTGTTTGCGTACATAAGATTTTCTGGAGGAGGACAGACATTTGTTTAGAACTGTTAAAGATGTCGAAGAAGCAAGCTCCTTTAAGCAATTACTTTGGTGTTGTTGTGGGATTTCTCTTTAATGTATTGTCTTGATGAAATGCTTTGATGTTACTTAGTTTAGTATGTCTGGTTCACGCCTCATTCACGCTGGGAAACAGACGGTGAGGACCTGGTGAATGTCTCCCAGGAGACGGAAGCTCACACAGGAAGGCTTGGCCCCACAGTGGGGGAGAGTCTCACAGGTGATAGAGGGTTTTCTGTTTAGAGCCAAGGTGTGAACCTCAACTGTAAAAGCCTTTTGTTCTGTGACTGTGTTTAAAAGGGACCTGAACTGTTCATTGTCAGAGACAACTCTCAGTGCCCCCTGACTGACGTCTCTCCTCATGCATGGGAAATAAAGTGTTGGGTTTTAACTGCTCATCGTGTCTGCAGGCTTTGTTAATAAGTTTCCACAACAGTGTTCAGAACCGCAAAAGAAGCGCGTATTCTCGTACAAGTGGTTGCAGGAGGTGAGCTGGCTTCAAACAAATGATGCTGTGAAAATTCCACTCGAGCGGACAAAAACAGTGCCTTTTATATGTACGCAAACGCGCTTTGCAACTTCTTATCTGGTGCGCGTCTTTTATTTTGACAGCGCATGCGCACCTGCGGACCACTTATGTGCACCACTGAACATAATGATGCTTTCTTTGTGTCAGGTAGCTCAACAAAATCCCCCAAAAGATGAGCTCAACGATGTGGTATCACCCTGCTTGTCAATCAAAACTATTTGCTTTAAGTTTTGTGTGCTCACATAAAGAAGATGTTCTGGCATCATTCCATTCCAACACACAACAAAATGATCAGAAGCATATGACACATTCTGTCAGCTAAGAATCTATTTCACTCTTAGAGCATAATGTCATGAAAAGCTGGAACTTTCAGCAGGTTTTAAACTGAAAATATTAACATAACCCCCAGAGCAGGTTAGGTGTGCATATTAAGTTGCAATGATGATCCATATGCTTTCTTACTTAACCCTTTAAGACCTACCATAGAACCAAGTCCGCCAGAGCTTATCTTATATTTTTACATGCTGTAGTGCCATTTTGGGGAGCATTTCAAGTTACTATACATCAATACAACCATTATAGCCCAGATTTTATATGCATTAAGTCCATAGTAACTACATAAATTGCAAAAAAATTCAATTAAGTACAAACAAATTGAAATTTGTTTTTGTTCCATATATTTTTAGTTAGAGAAATTTAAGAGGTTTGTCCCTCAAAACTGTAAATACAAAAAAGTTGCACAAAATAGGTTAAAAAAAAAAAAAACAAAACAAGAAATTTATTTTAAATGTCTTCATAGTTTTATTTTTGAGATACACCAATTTTTATATACTGCAGGAAAAATGAAAATAAATATTATAATCCAAATTTGCAAAAAAAAAAAAAACACACACACACACACACACACACACACACACACACACACACACACACACACACACAACAACAACACCATACGCATCAAAAGAAACTATTTCCAGCAGTGCAATTTGAGTTTTAAGCATCCCAGAAACTATTCAGAAAAGCATAAAGTCAAACAGGAAGTGTTTTGAACAACAAACAGTTTTTGATCGGCAGAGCGTGTTTCTGGAATATTATGTTTTTGTTGCTGCAAGTGCTTTTTATGCAGTTTTTGCAAAGCCATATGTGGAAGGAAACTGTGACCTAGGACAAACTTATGGCATAAGATGTAAGTACAACTCTTCCGTTTTCATATACAAAAAAAAAAAAAATCATTGCGCTAGCTGATGTTGTTCCGGTTTACAAGGATTTAAAAATAGTTACGCAAAACGGAGCGTGCCTGCTCCGACCGGTTTTAAAGGGTTAAACAACTTAGGAAATGCAGGGTACACCCTGAACAGGTCACCAGTCCATCACAGGGATAGCCATTTTAAGAGAGAACTGTCTTTATTAGGCTAAAAGCTCTGACTTTGCATTCAAAATAACTTTCCAACTCATTAACCTACTTTGTTTTATCATTCTTTTATTGAGTCTGTTTTATCTTTTTGTTTTGTGGCCTGGTTCGGTCAGACCTCCATCACAGAGAAAAGCTCACTGAATCAGATAGTGAGATGGTCCAGTCGAGTCACAGCCTTGTTTAGCCTCCCTGTACTCCAAACAGTTAGGCTGATGGATTTATCAATTCTTAATAATGGTTCCCATCCTCTATAGCAGGGATGGGGAACTCCAGGCCTCAAGGGCCGGTGTCCTGCAGGTTTTAGATGGTTCCTTGATCCAACACAGCTGATTTAAATGGCTAAATGACCTCCTCAACATGTTGTGGCGTTCTCCAGAGGCCTGGTAATGAACTAATCATTCGATTCAGGTGTGTTGACCCAGGGTCATATCTACAACCTGCAGCCTTGACCTAACCCTGCTGCCATCACTAAACTTAATAGGAACTTTTTTTTCTTTTAATCTGACTCATCTTGTCTAAATACCAAATATATATCTGTCAGGTTTTTATAGGAGTGTGTTTTGTGAAGTGATGCCAAATGCTATCATGTTTCTGTAAAGCAAATTTAGCTATGGGTATAAATAAAGTAACCTTGAACTTTAACCTTGGTTTCCACTATAGAACTGAAGTAAGAATACCGTTAGCAGAAAATGCCATCAGTGAGCAGCCAACACGATAATTCTCATAGAGCACTAAACATGAAAGAAAATAAACAACAATTGAACATGGCTGCTGGTTGATTACAGGAAGTAAAAGACAATCTGGATCTGAATAAGGGAAAGCTGCAGCGTATATATGTGAGTGACTGATTAGCTGATTGAGCACAGCTGTGTCATATAATTGACAGGAAACGGAACAAAGGGCAGATGTATGATGAACTGAAGCGCACGACAAGCAACATTTATAAAGTAGAACAGAGTGAAAGAAGAAGAGAGTCAGAACCATGACTCCTGACGATGAATAGTCTCTTCTTATCTCATTTTATCAACTGGCAGAGGTTTGCAGCAGCTCCTTTTCTTTGATTGCCAGACCACAGATTTAAAAACCTCAGGTCACTGAGTCTACAGATAAGATTATTTAAAAGGTAAAATACATATTAGACTTTGTAAAAACCCAAGCGTCCATATTTGAATTAGCAGCATAAACATATGGAGTCTTTGCTGGCTCTGTAATGATTCTGTACCTTGTGCTACTTCAAAGGAACCTCACAGCCTTCTAGAAACAAAGTTGCTTTTGATTACGAATATGCTGACAGTTCAGTGCCTGAACGTGTATCATCAACCAGTATTTATATTCATCTACTCACAGAACTGCAACTGAAGTTCATTGATGTAAAAATCACAATAACCACATCGTATTGTCAAGATGATCCACTTAAAATAAATTGGCCCACTTATTACACATCACACCTGTCGCAGTGAACTGCTTTGTTAGCTTGAGCTGCTTATCGCTAATCACCGTCAGAAGGCATTACCTTTTTGCCACACTCAGATTAACTAGCTGGAGAGCAAACACCAAATAATTGGCCTACAACAATGAACAAAGCAAAAATAGTTTTAAAGAAGATGCCACAGTCATGGTTACTAACAGCTTCACGAATTTCACCACTAAAATGGTGATCAACACATCAGTGGTGGGGAAAAAAATATAGAAATAAACATAAAAACACAGTTACTGCAATTACTAATCCACCACTTCCCAGCTGTATGATAGTGGATTGCATTGTTACTCACACAGTCTGCTTCTAATGTCAAAAATCCAACACATTTTTCTTCACTGTGAAACCGCTGATGCTGACAAGCTCAGCAGCAGCAGCACCAACAAAAGTGGAGCAGCCCGAGCAGACATTTGCTTTCTCTTCATCATGCTTACCAAGGAGATCAGAGGAGCAGTTTTCTGACTTTTTAAAGTATTTAGAAAATAACTGCCTCCTACGAGAGACTCGTAGGATAGAAGTTACATATTTCTCACCAGCTCTATTTTTTGCTACCGGAAGTATGACATACACCCGACTTTTTCATATAGAGAGAGTTACATCCATATTACTCACACGCCTAGATAATTTGTCAACTCTAAAGCTTTTTTTTTTTTCTTTCTAAAAGAGTTATGAGCATTGAATCAAGTCTGCGCCAGCCCTGCTTCTACAGTATGCTGAGACCAAGGTGGAGAAAAGAAGTGAGGAGAAACTGTACACTTTTAATAACTTCTCAGATTTCATGTCTGGCTCATCTACATAAAAGGTGCCATGCTGCTCTAATTTATATTCTTATATTAACAATCAATCAAATCACAATAGTTGCCATCCCTCACAGTGCCAAACCCGCAGAGAGTGATCACAACGTCGCAGTACCGCTCATTAAGGTTTTGAGCTTCTTCGTTTTGGTTTTGCAGTTCACAAATTTCTGGTTTAGTCTCACTGCTTTTATTAAACTCATTTTCCACCACAGCAGGCAGCCATCAAAAGACTTCCAATAAACCTATTATACACCACCTGCCCAGCACCAAACGGCAGACACTAAGTCGGGCTGGCAGTGCAAACTTACTGGAGGTTTTAGGAGCTAATGGACTAATATTTCCCAGCTCCTTGAATCACAAAGTGGAGTGACATCCTTCGGGTGGCAAAAAAAATTCAATTCAATTAAAAAATAATATTTGATGAAGTTTCAGCTTTGAGGGCAAAACATTAATTTTCTTGCTTGAAATTGCATTTTTAATTATTTATCAAAGTAAATGTTTAAAAACTAATCTGCCAAGTCAATAATGTAATTTTCATAAAGAGAAAGCTCATTAGGAAAGCGTTCTTATCCAGTGTCAGATCGCAGAAGGTGTGATTCTTCACCCACTTAATCAGAAGCAAAAGCAAAAATGAACAAATGTGCCAGTAATTTAGTGATCATACATAATCTAATTAAAAGACAGTGTAAACAAAAATGGCAAGTAGAGCTTTAGCCATTACTGAACCATAAATATGCTTTAAGTTAATGGATAGATTCATGTTTTCACAAGTGAATTTTAAAGCAGTCACATCCAAATATAGACACAATCCCTGCTTTGCTTTTCTGTAGCCCACATTTCTCTGTTAAGCTCCAACAAAAACAGGAACTTTGTCCCAGTAAAAATGCATCTTTCAAGGTTATCCACTTCATCCATGTCAGACTACTTTTTTTTTAAAAACCTTGGCTGATTAGAAAACGAGACACAGGTGAAAGTGATTACACACATGAAGAGGAAGTAAAACTGGTACCATGAAGCCATGAAAGGAAAACTGTCCTTCAAAGTAAAACAGGAATAAAACAAAGCTCTGAATCAAGAGGAATCCTGCTCGACATCACAACAGAGAAAATGGAAAAGGCACAGAAAGACGAGACAGAAAGGCCTAAAACAACTAAACATGAACCATGACACTGGAAACATCTCGACTAAATAACCATATGGTAACATCAAGCTTGAAAGATTGAAAATCACATGAACTAAGACTCACAATATGCCAGAATCAGAACAGGGACCCAAAAGCTCCACAAAAACAAAACTCCAACTGTAGAACAACAGCAAACAGAAGGCAAAATACAAAAGCACAAAACAGTGGAAGCATAACAGGGTCAACAGCAGCCTAAATGCTAACTAGAAAAAAGACATACCAGCCATTTATTTCACTGGTGAACGGACTCCAGTGTTTACATCGGTGTGTGAACGTTGTCTTAGTAATAAAAAACCTCTATACTACAGCAAGAGGTGAACGTGAAGGCAGACAAGGCAGCCAATCAGATGAAACTCAGGGAGGGGAGCCCTTAAACAGACAGGAATAAAAATGGCTGATGGAAGTGGAAATGAGCATTGCAGAAAACTGTAAACATGACATGATTGCACGATACTACCAGGTCTAAAAGGCACAATTTGAACTTCTTTTCATGCAAATCACTAAACATTTTCATTGGTTCTAATTTTGGTTTCATTAAATATAAAATATAACTTTTAATTAAAAATACCAAAAACTGTTTCCTGGCCCCCTTCAAATGGTCTGAGGTGAGGAGGCAATTATCACTTGGCTTATTTCTTAAAGTGTTTCATCTTCCAAGCCACAGAAAGTTCTTGGTTTAGTTCAAATGAAATCAACTGGGTTGGTGATGCAATGATAGGTAATCCATTTTTACCTGTGGCTCTCTTCCCAGACTGGCTCCTCCCCCAACGGCAACAACGGGAACCCCTGTCTGGGCAGAAACGAACTCCAGCATCGGGGCCAGAGGGGCGCGGTTCGGCGGTGGCGGTCTCTCTTCCTCAAACACTAAACCCTGGAAGTAAAACAAAGGTTGCACATTGAAACCTGGCACATCAGACGGAAGACATTACATCAGCCTCATTGAGAAGCAATTTCATAATCATCTCACCAGAATTATATTCATCAAAGCCATTTTTTTTTTTTTTTTTTTTTTTAAATCGTGGCGCTCCGAACCCCGAGAATAATTCAAAGACTAACCAAGTGAGCAAAAGTTAATGGAACAATAAGTACATTCACATGCTGGTCACAAAATTCCTGATAGCACTTCATTCTAATGAAGACTGTATTTTCTTATCCTGCTAAGAAACTGAATCTCTCCACTTTCCGAAATTTAATGAAGTCATGAAACATCTATCAGATGTTGGGCTTTGCTTCTCTGCTTGGCAATCAGTGTTCAGAGATATAATCAGAGTTAAATCCCTGCAGTGGACTGGCATCCTGTCAGGACAATGGGGTGTGTTGTACCTGTGCTGCTTAAGCTGCTTCACACCACAGAAACAACAGATAAGCTCCTGGCTTATGGGCCACCTCAGCTCCTGAAGGGCCTGCTAGGTGTGGCTGTTGCATGCATGCTGAACTATTTCTGCAAAATCTCTGTCTCTCTCACGATATATATGATTTCTTATTGAAATCTGTGTTGCTAATGGTGTTTTGTGCGACTATTTTTTTTTTTTCTAGAAATCCCTGTCGCATTATAAATAAAATCATGAAAAATGCATGAACTTCTGGTGAGGCTATTGCTTTACATAATAATATGAGGTGGAGCTATTGTGATTTGAAGTTTGCTTGATGACTTAATGCTTGTTTTCTTGTAGCGATTCGGGGAAGTGGATTGAAGTTAAGTGTAGATGACAGCTCAGTTCTCAAAGGGAAGCATTTGATATGCAAATAGCTTATAAACAGGACCTGGAGATAGGGTGGCAAGTGTTATTTAATAGTTAATATCATACTTGATCGAAGACATTCATAACAAGACCCTTCACTCTGCTAACATGAAAACAGACAGAGACACAGATTGGATACATGCATGCATAATGTATTTTTCTGTTGATGAATGGATGGATTAATATATGGCCGAGTAAATAAATCAGCAGTATAGTATGCAGCACATTTATTACCTCTCTGTATGGTCACAAGCAGCTCTCAAGTTGCAAACTCAGATCTGCTCCCATCCACAAGAGTCATACTATGAATGAATGAGTGAATAGATGAACAGTGAATATGGATGAATAAAATAAAAGCACAAAACACCAAACCACGACACTGCCCTAACGACCTAACACAGTTAACGCATTTCTCTACTAGAAACCTCTGTGACGCGTCACAGTAAGAGTACCTGAATTATCACATACATGGTCCCCATGCATGAAAAAGCATTCACTGATTCATTTAAAGCCACATGACCTATCAAGAAGGTAAATGAAAAGAACCTCACGCATGCTTTCCAACAAAGTCCATCTGACAGTCACAGCGCTTCATACTGAGACTGGCCAACTGTGCAGATGTGAGTAATTATGCAGGATTTGGAGTTCTCCTTTTATTCTTCCTCCGTAACACCTTTTGTCAGAGTGCATCACTGTGACCAACTGGTAATTTCAATTAAATGAATCCTCATTAAATCTAATAGTGATAATTACAAAAGCTGCAGTGATACAGAATCCTTTGTACATCATACAGATGATGATTATCATAGTACTGAAGAGCCATTCCAAAACCGATTAAGGCTACTCAGATTACATTCAGTCTGAACCAAACACACTGCATATAATCTTAATCTTTCTTATCTTTAAAAAACATTTTCAAAGTTAATTAATTTTCTTGAAGACCAGCATTGTTTACATCAGTATTTCTACATTTGAACTGTTGTTGCATTTGTTAGTGCTTTGCTGTCTTTATCGCTCTGCCTCTTGTGAACTAAATTTGTCTCAAAAAATGATTTATAGGGAACAAAAAGTCATGTACATTATCATATATAAGATGCTTAAGAGTAACCACATTGGATCTTGACATCCAGCCATTATCACATTTTGACCTGAAGGGAACTTATTTTTTTTATCACTATTTATGATCATTTTGTTCCAATTTTGGCGATGTTAACAGTTTCTCTCTTACAGTCTTTGGGAATGTAACAGTAGGTTTTGTGTACTTGTTTGTCTACCTGCAGTGGTGTTGTGGCCAGCAGCTCACACAGCTGCAGCAGCAGGGTCCCGGGACTGCTCTCATTCACAGCCAGGTAGATGACGTTGGCCTGACCCGAGGGCGTCATCACCGTCTCCCCCACGAGCGCGGCCAGCGACAGGTGTGACGAGGAGGAAAATGAAGTCATCTCGGCCACTTCAGCTAATGAAGCTGTCTCTGTTACTCCCCTTCCTCCCCCTCCTCCCGGACCGTTTCCCGGACCGGGCCCCGGCTCCCCGACCCCCGCACCTCCCACCACCGGCGTCTCCGGGAGCAGGGAGGAGCCCGAGTGGACCACGGCGATGTTGACACCACCTGAGTCCCTCTCTCTCTCCCGGGGCCGGAGAAGCAGGGGGGGCGAGGGGCGCGCGGGCCCCGTACAGGCCAGGACAGCCAATAGCAGTGAGAGGGCGGGCCTTGGGGCCACCATGGGGTAAAAGGGGGGCCAGTTGCAGCTGTCGGAGGGAGTTTGGCAGGTGGGGTTTGGGGATTTAAGGGTAGTGGGTGGTGCCTCTAGGGAAAGAGGGGAGGAGGAGAGGAGGGAGGGTGGTGAGGGGGTCGGCGGTTCACAGTGCTTCACCTGATGAGGAGAAGAGACCCTGGAGAGGGAACAGAGAGAAGAGCGTGTTTGAATGAAGAACTGCAGCTGACCTGCTGTCATACAGCTTCTCTAACCATAACACGCATTTCAAACAGTCACTTATTTTTCTTTGTTATATATCAAGTATGCATTTATGCATTATCTCAAGTGGGACGGCTGATTTATGTAGGCGTTGTGAAACACTTATTCTCCAGTAAACAATGTACATAAATGACACAGAACACCTACTCATCCTTGAATTTAATGCTTCTGTTCCGACATCCTGCAAGTCTGTAAACAAAGGAAGGATTCAGGCAGGCAGAAGCTGCTAATTTTCTTAACACCGCTTGCATCCCTAACAGCAAAATTCTGCTGACATTTCAGATTAAATAGGACAGCACATAAAAGTTAAAAGATTCACATTTGTCAGAGTGCAGTGCAAAAACTCCAGTGACTTTATCATCAAAGGTGCCATATCAAAACGAGGATCTCGTGGATTAATTCTTATTCCAAATACAACATGGGGCTGAAGTCTGGAGAGGATAGTGGCTTTTATTCTTGCATTCATAATGGAGCAACAGAATTAAACCAGAAAAATCTCATTAAGCAAAACCATCAAATCCTCTCTGTCTATGGACCAATAAGAAGACACCGGGTGCCTTGTTTCCTTTATATTTATCAGGCCAACGTTGCATCTGAAGTCCTTTTATTCAAGTAACAAAACATGTCTAAACTCAGCAGTTTAGTGTTACGTCACTGGTCTCAGTGCCAGCTCATGTCACCTGCCCTTCTGCCCATCCCGCAAATCACACATGCATGTCACAAAATGACACACCAACATTTAAGTGGCTATAGCCTCACTCATGTTGCTGCACATCTGCTACCAGCTTTGCAACTCGTCTGCACCTTATGTCCTCTTTGTCATGATTTGTGTGAATAAATGATGAATAATCCTGAAAAGAACCATTCCAGTGTTTAGTGTGGAATCCAGCCAAAGTGAAACTAGAAGTGGAGGAAAAAAGCACAGTAAGCAGGTCAGGTCATTTCCTCCGAGATAGAAAGTTCAGAAGACAGGTTTTCATCTCTAACAAATTTGGATTGTTTTTCAGGGTTTGTTTTTTGCACCTTTCAGCAGAGACGGAGAAGTGAGTTGGAGCATGGCTTTGTGGGGATGAGCCCAAAGGAACAAGCAGGAGCAAGAACACAGAGAATAAACGGAGAGAACAACTGGAATAAAGAAACAAAGAAAAACCTGCAGGTGACAATGGTATAAAATATGAACTGAGGCATGAAAGGAGTAGAAGAGCCTCAGATAGAGGAGTGTAGATTCAGCTGCAGAGAGAACATGCCGTTTGTGTTTGTAAAGGAGAGCAAAAGGGTGAACAGCGAGACCTCTGTGGATTTATGAAAGTGGAAAGGAAGGAATGTTAGGAATATGCACAGAGCACTGGTGTATATATAAGTAGGTGTAAAAGACAGAAAAAGAAGGGCCAACCAGTGCATCAGTAGATGGGCAATATGGTAAATGGCCTGTATTTGTATAGCGCTTTACTTAGTCCCTAAGGACCCCAAAGCGCTTTACACGTTCAGTCATCCACACATTCACACACTGGTGATGGCAGCTACATTGTGGCCACAGCCACCCTGGGGCGCGCTGACAGAGGTGAGGCTGCCGGACACTGGCGCCACCGGGCCCTCTGACCACCACCAGTAGGCGGTAGGTGAAGTGTTTTGCCCAAGGACACAACAACCGAGACTGTCCGAGCTGGGGCTCGAACCGGCAACCTTCCGATTACAAGACGAACTGCCAACTCTTGAGCCACGATCACAATATGACTGCAATGAGCTGCATACTACTGTATATAATGATTTCTACCTATAAAATAATAATAATAATAATAATTTGTGCATGATCTAACATTATGACCAAAGTCCAAATGTTCCAGCTAAGCTGAAATGCACAGAAAAGGCAATCACAATAAAGACTCTGCTGCAAATTCCCTCCAGAGCTACCCTTTGGCACTGTAGTTGATGGTTTTCCAGAGGAATCCTCGGGGGAAGTAATGATTATTTTCCTCATATTTCCCACTACTAGTTGCTTAAGATGTTGATTATGCAAATGCACACTTTGAAGTTTCTGTATACTACAGTCTAAGCTACGCCACTGCCAGGAGGACTACCTGCTTGCATAGTTGCAATGAATGAAAACATGTTGACTTTTACTCTGACAAAAATGAAAAATCTGACACTTGTCTCCTTTGCAACTTGACAACATTAACTGTAATATAATTAAAATTATCCAATATTGAAATACTGTAATAATTCAAATCCTTAAAATGCAATAGTCTTTGGTGAGCAGGTGATCTTTAATTTATTTCATGAAAATTGTTCTATTTGAGTGAATTTTAAAACTCTAAGTCTGTAATTTTTTTTTTTTTAATGATCTAGATTTCATACTTCATCAGTTGTCTCATCTTATAAGTCCTGTGATTGCTGCCTATCTTTATACTTTAAACAAAATTATTACCATCATGAGGTTACCCAGATCCCTGTATGTCTTAGGTCTGCAGTTATAAAATAATCAGTCTGACAAGGATTCGTCTTTGCAAATATGTGTAGGTAGGCATTCATGGGCTCTTAGAAATACCCAATTGGATAAATCAACTAAAGATAAGCCTTAACAATATACTAATATGCACCACTGCAGCTTGCTTTTTCTCTCAGTGTCCTTTTGGTTGGTTGATGTTGGCTCATGGTAGATGGTGAAACAAACTGCTTGTCCAATCACAAAATGAAAAGCAACTATTCGTGTGCCTACCCTTGCCCATACAGGTTCCAAGGACAATTTCCCAGATGGCTCTGTGTAACAAACCATCTGGTGTGTCAGGTTAATCATCAGGTATCCCACCTGACAGTCATGTACACCTTTCTGCTGCCTGTTGTGCACTTTGACCACTTGATGATGATAATAATACAAAAAGAAGCCACAATTCAACAGCTGACGAGGAACCTGTTTGTTGGCTGCATCGCCCTGAAGCGTTGCACACGTTCACACATCTAGGAAGTGCCCAACACACACACACACACACACACACACACACACACACACACACACACACACACACAAACATATCGACTTAGTTGTTCCGGGTTAAACAACTTGCTCGAGGACACCTCAACTGTAATTGCTGAGGGAGTCAAGAAAGCTGTTTTTTCAGACACAGATTAAATTTTACAATAGTTTGATAAGACTCTGTACACTGTGCTCAGCTCTACTAAAGATGTCCATGTAAGAGCTAAAAGAGGTAACAACACTATCCTGCAGCAGGTTAACATGTAAGTCTGCCCGACCGAGGCACCACAGACATTTCCTCCCCTCTCACTGTCTAGTTGAAGTAGGTAGAAGACTAACAGGCTGATTCTGACACTATTTTATTTCCACTTTTTAACCAAAGGAAAAATGTAGAGATCAGAGATTTGATCAGGACAGCTGACACAATAATATGTGGATGAAGATGAAGCATCTAAACAGCATGATAAAATAAAACATTAGCTTAGAGACCCGTGAGGCTGGAACACAATGATCATTTACAGTATATATTCTATGACATATAGACAAAGTTTGCGTGAATCATATTACAGAATCATTACCACAGTAAAAATACAACTATTGGGTAAAATAATTCAAGCAGCATATTCTACTGTGAACTGATCCCTTATTAATCACATACTGAACATAGAAAATAATAATTTAAGATGTTATAAACAGACTTGTATTAAATACAAAGAGTGATTTGAGTACATAGAGATACACCTACAGAGAAATCATGAAGCCACGGCTCTCCTTGGCTCTATAGCTTACAGCCAGTTTTAGTTTATTGTTACAGCTGTGCCTTTACTTCACTTGGTTTTCTTTACTGTCACTCTCATTGTTTCATTTACGTAAGGAAGACAGCTGCTTTGTGGAGAAATCCCACTAAGCAAAACGTGGCAAAAAGGTAGCGAACGTAGGGGGACATGGTTGCTACAAGAAAGTGAATAAAAAATTTACATTAAACAGACGCGACTAAGATTACAAAGGTGATTCAAGTGTCTGTGAATGTGATGTTTTCTGGTGCCAGATGGGCTGGTCTGAATATTTCAGAAACTGCTGAGCTAGTGGAGTTTGTAGAGTTTACAGTGAAAGGTCTGAAAAAGGGAAAATATCAGTGAGCAGCATTTCTCTGTAACAGAATTCCTTGTTGCAGCCAGAGGTCAGAGAACAGTCTGACTGTTATGATCTAAGGTAACAGTAACTCAAATAATCACTTGTTATCACTAAGATATGCAGAAGAACATCTCTACACACACAACACATTGACCTTTGAAGGTTACGGCAGCAGAAGACCACACCAGGTGTCACTGCTGTCAGGTAAGAAATTAAGGTTACAGCTTACAGCCTCTCTGAAATTAGACACTAAAATACTGTAGAAAATGTTGCCTGGCCTGATGTGTCTTTATTCTGATTTCTACATTTTGGAGGGTAGAATCAGAATAAACAACATAAAAGCATGGATCCATCCTGCTTTCTCTCAGTGACTCAAGCTGGTGGTGCTGTAATGGTGTGGGCTTTTTTTTTTTCTTCGTGTCCCTTAATTCCAAATAAGCATTAATTAAACCCGACAGACTGACTATTGCAGCTGACCACGTCCATCTCTTTATGACCACACTGTACCCTCTTCTGACGTCTGCATCTAGTGTCATAGTGTCTATGACCTCCATGGACTGTGGAGATTGCAGTTCAGAGCACCTTTGGGATGTGGTGGAACAGGAGATTCGCATCATGAATCTGCAGCAACTGTGTCACACTGTCATCACAGTCTCGACCAAAATCAACGAGGAACGTTTCCAACAGCTCTTTGAATCAATGCCTCAAAGAATTAAGGCTTAATAAAGTGGCAGCTACGTGCATTTCCTAACTCTGTTGTCTCAGAGTTCATAATTGTACACAGAGATTTAATTTAATCAAGAATTTGCATATATTTTATATATTACAGTACAGAGCACTGTGACCTAGTTACACCACCTCCTATTAATAAATGTTAATGTGAGCAGTGTGCATTATCAGTACTATCCTCTAGTGGATAAGATATTAAGACATCACTTATCTACTCTACATTAGTGCATTACTAGGTTGCTAAAATGTCTGCAAGAACTGATTTCCCGGGTGAGGACAGAGAGACCCCAGTTGTATCTTTCACATAAAAATCCAGCTTTAGTTTCTCTTACACTGTCAAACACCATCAGTCACACACTTCAGTACATTCCAGAAGTTGATAAGTGTTGTAATTTTCTTTTTGGGTGTCCCCTCAGATAACCTCTTTTCAGTAACAACATTATCTGTTTTTAGCTTTAGGGTTAAAATTGGAGTTAAATCTAATGTAACTGACTGAAAAGGGGAAAAAATGTGATCTCTGCCACTAAAGTAAATCCTGATTCTTGTGCAATGCTGCCAGTGAAGGAAAAGGCTGGATTGTAGGGGATCATGGATTTATATTACAGTTTCATAAAGGGCCATGTGTCGTTTCCAAATGGATCAAGAAACAGCAGCAGGAGTCATTTTACAATATGTGAATATGTGGATGTGAAATGTAGTACCTTCAACTGTATTTAAGATATACAATATTCATGGGATTGCATGCGTTTACTGCAACTGTTCCTGTGAACATTCCGCAATATACTGACGGGACTGCAATGCACAGCACAAAACAAAGCTTTAAACATGTCCCTTCAGCCTGAGTGCTGTGTAATATACTGCCAAGAGCAGTCCAGCAAACAGAAGCTTTTTCTAAGCATTACGGTGAATGTGAGGATATAAAGTATATATTACGCTGTGGTTCCATATTGTCTCCAAACTCAATTTTTTTAGCATTTCATAGCTGGTGAATTAAATTAATGATATGAAGAAAGACATAATTGCCTTTATTAAAGTAAACCTATTATGCTTTAATATATTCTGCCACTTACATATTTTTATAGCGCTGATGGTCCAAATTACCAATAAGCAGCCCAACGTTTTTACGATGTTGACTGAGAATGTCATTAATATGATCATATCAGCTTCAGAGAAGCTAAAATGGTTTGTTTCATACTGTGAACTTAATGTCTTCACATGCAATGAGCTGCACTATATGAAAGTAGGGTCCACAAATATAAAATATGGAGTTTAGCTCTCCTTTAAATGCAAATTTTTAATTTTCTGCTTTTAATTTATTAAAAGCAAAAACGAAACGAGCCTATGAGCATGTTCTTTAGTAGCCACTTTAAAATTCTTCACATGACAGAGGCTTTGTTTCTTCCATGAGGATTAGTGTTTCATAGCATACAAATTGTTCAATAAAATAAAAAGTGTATGTTTTATTTTAGCAAGATCATCTTCATAATGTGTTATATTGACGTGCATTTAAAAAACATTAAAATGATGTGCTCATGTTTGAAAATTACAAAGATACATTAAAATGTTGTTGTTCATTAGATCGTAAAAAGCCTAAAACTCAGCCTGGTGAACACCAGACAGAGTGTGACATTGCAACCGTCACATATGGAAAACAGAAAATAGAGAGCAGGCGTGTAACGAGACTTGACGTTCTTCCAAAAGACGTTGGCAAAAAGTTGGTAAAACACTAAGTCCTGAAAGCTTGGTGTAATACCTGAGACGTAAGCCTGACCATAGGTCTTATCATCCTACCTCACGAGTGCAATCTGAAAATTTATTCAGCCACAAAGCAAAGATTTGTGAAATACCTGAAGCCTGAAAACTGGAGGTGCTTTATAAGAGCAGACCAATGCAAATGGTTTTATAATGAAACGTTTAGCAGTCAGACATGAGTGGCTTGATTGAATGTTTATGACTTTCTTTAGGATTTAGGTTTTTTTTTTCAGAACTGAAAAAAGTTGCTCAAATTTTATTGCAAGTGTATGAAAAATAAAGCAGTAAGGTAACATTTTTCTGTGTGAACCATCAGAGTCGCTCTGCTTAAAATGTAATGAATGCTGAAGAGCAAACAGAGAGACTGCATGTGAATCATACCTGTTATGCTACATAGTCTTAATACCAGTCATTAGTCATGCTGTTGGCCTTGGTTATACTGTATATACAGGCTCAAGCTGTTGACACTTATCAGACTTAAATACACGGAGAAAGGGAAGCAGTCTGAGGACTGCAGGCTGCCAAACAGCAGACGCACAAAGCTGTCAAGACACCAGCATTATTACAGCTTTCAGTGACTGTCTGTTTATTTAAAGTAAATGGTAAATGCTTGAACCAAACCTGTCCATTTAATTTAATTTATTTTATTTTCTTGCCTGCACATCTTAGGGACACACTTCATCATGTGGCACACATGGATGCAGCAAAGTCACCTGTGCTACTTTATGCAATTTATAATGTAAAGTAGCCTAATACCCCATACTGTAGAAAAGCTGTGTCTTTGCACATACAGAGTCCTTTAAGAAAGGAAATACTTTGAAGCTATTTTTGGCTGAGTCTGATCAGTGATTTGATTAATAATGATAAAGGTCGCTTGTTATCTTTTCTCCAATCTTCACTGTGTTGTAGCTGTTATATTTTCTTCAATATTGCTCTTTGCTGCTGCAGTGACCCACTTTCCCATCGGCATCGTTAAAACTTCATCTTGTTCTATGTTGTGTTATCTTTTTAGAGGACAAGATAATCTTCATTGTATCGATTAAAGTTAACGTGTGCCACAGGGCAGTTGTGTAAAGAGAAGTGTGGAACTGAAAATCATTTAGCATCCCGTACATGTAGCAGGAATTTTGACTTCCGCAGCCTTAAGCCTGCCTTCAAAGTGACATCAACTACTTGATGAGCTGTTCTGGAGTTGTGAATGGTAAAAATACAGTAATTTAACCTCGAATCCAAACGGTACACTACCACATATTCTACCGCGAATCAAATTTTTCTTGACTCCTTTGGAGGCTGCAAATATACATGAAATGACGTGGATCATTGTGCACTTGTCAAATGCAATAAAAGAAATGCTGAAAGGTTTCAGACTTTGGAGGAAATTACTTCTCTTTTAGTCATAGACTATATGGTTATAGCAAAGAAAGAAAGGACGAATGAAAGGCAGAAAAGAGAGTGCTAGAAAGCCGGAGATACAGTGGCTACAGTGCTGGGAATTCATAGTTTTCTGATGCATCGAGGTTTACTGATTGGCCTCTGCAGTGAGAGCAGTGTAAGCATATGGCTTTAACCTAGAGGCAGTATCTACTACTCGGCACACAGAGCAGCAAACAACACATGCAAGTCATGCAGCATTCATGGTCCTGTGTTGGTGTCTGTAAAACTGGAAATTCACCTGAATTAGACCTACCAGGGCTAAACCACACAGCTGTGTACAGTTCTTCAATGAGCCAACAGGAAGTAGCCCGATGGCAATGATGGCACGCATTGGTTGCAAAGTTGACTTGAACAGGAAAGACAATGGCAGCACAATAAAAGAAGAATGGACAAAACAAAAATTCTAAGCAAGGAAAACTATGTTTGGTAACTAGGTAGGTTACCAAAGGTAGGTAGATAGCAGGTTTTTCCCATGAAAAGCAATTATTACTATTACCTGCTGCCAAGTTACCTATATGTTACCCTGTTTTAGGTGATTATGCATAAATTATGACCGATGGGTGGCACAGGAAGCCATAGAAGAATAAGAAGCCCGGAAGCTCCTGAAACTTGTCTGTCGCCATTGCGGATAGCCACCCATCAAGGGTTGATTC
Organism: Simochromis diagramma; assembly: GCF_900408965.1. NCBI lineage: Eukaryota > Metazoa > Chordata > Actinopteri > Cichliformes > Cichlidae > Simochromis > Simochromis diagramma. Next base: position 788,640 of record NW_024386786.1, on the reverse strand, counting down.
AGACACATCAAAAATCCTGAAAAGGGTACTTACATAAACAGTAAGATAAAAAGTTCATGCCAGTTTTTCAAGTTACACATTTTTAACACCACGCCTATCTTATATCTGACTGTGAACCATCTCATTTTTCTGGAAGGGAAAATGACCAGAAGATTGACCAGTCCAATACATGTAAGTGTTCTGCCAATGTTGTGGTTACATTTTAAATTTTGTGTGAAAGTTTACCAAATCTGAGACTTATTCAAGAATATTTATGCTAATTTACTTGGCCTCTGTTAAGAACTTAGCTGATTCTAACAGGTCCTATATCGATTTAAAATAGTAAAAAAATAGTTGCAAATGAACCTTTTTGTTGAAAATCTTGATATAAATAATATGAAAAAGCACCTCTGATAAAAAAGGAAAACCTTGTTTGTGGAATTAGGATTGTTAATTATTCCTTTTTTATTGAATGTGCTTTTGTTGATGCTACCGGAATTGACATTTAATAGGTTTAATTTAAAAAAAAATATGTAAAAAAAAAAAAAAGGCATGAAAAATCTGAAGTGAACAGCTGTGGTGGCAGTAAATGTGTCAAAACCTGGATGCAAATTAAGCTGTTGTTGGAAAAACAAATTGCATCCTACACAAACACTCTCCGGAGGGATGAGAACAAGAAATGTCAAAGCGGCGGCTTGTGGGAAAGATGCTAGAGCACATTGTGCATTTAGCACATTGCAGTGCTGGAGAGATGGATGTTTTTCTGTGCCTGTGTGAAGGCTGCTAATACATGATTGATTATCAATCAGTATTCTGCTGCCTTAGAAACCGTGGGATGCACCAGAAGCATTGGAACAACTGGAGCTGTGAAAGCAGACACCAAATCTTGTACGTGTCAAACCATATATGTTTAAATTTTTTAAATTCCCTGTATGACCAACACAACAGCTGTGCTCAAACAACGATCTGCAGGTTGAGGTGTGTGTGAGTGTGTGAGTATGGTTATGTGTGTACAGAAATAATGACTACTAAAAGAAAGATGAAGATGTTCAGCAAGAACCAAAAAGAAACCACACAGACAGAGAAAAGGTGTAAAGAGGATATGCAGAAATGCAATGGCAACAGCGTCTGCAGAGGGGGAAGGCAGACGAAGGGTGGGGGGAGGAGCGGCTGGCAATGTACGCAACGATCAATCAACATCACTTTAAGTCAGCATACTCACAAAGTGGAGTACAGTGTGTTTCCTTAGGAGCTACGAACCTCCGGCTCCGAGGGCAGAGCGAGCGTGGCCACTCCCCTGTGTATTGATTATGGCTACTTATGGCACCCACAGGTTTCATGTGCCTTTTCATTTTTCTCTTTTGCTGCGTTTCTTATAGAACATACTGCTCTCATGCTGGCAGTAGAGCCAATCACTCTCATTCCACCGAGTGCTGCTACAAAATTAATTAACTTTACTGCACTCTGCCTACATTTTTAGCTAATGCTAATTATGAGAACTTTTCATAGATACATCACGCTAAGGAAATTGGATTCTCTTTGCCAGTATTCCAGTATTTTATTTATTTGAGGAAACGAATAAAGAAATTATATTTTGTAGTTTTGTTTGTTTATTTGTTCTGGTAATCTCAGTGTCACACCTTAGCTAAGACATTAGACACTAGGGTCCCACATGTGGTTACTTTAAGTAACAGACAAACTTTCATTATTATTATTAATTACAAATAATTATAATAATTTGTAATAAACTGTGACAAAAAGATTATGTATGTGTGTGGATGATTTATTTATTTAAAAAATAAACTTTTTTTAGCATAGTTGCTTACTGTGTTATGAGATCAGTGTGGACTTTGATTCGTTTTTAAAGTAATTAATCACTAATTATTTAATCACTCGTGATGATTTGATGTGGACCAGTATATGCTCTCTGATGTAAAAATAAATGTTTTGCTTGGTGCTGTATTGTCTGATTTGGGCTTTCATGTTCTGCAAAGAGGCAGAATGGACTTGTGCTGTAATTGTGTGCTTAGAGCAATACAAAATGATACAGAATGGGAGAAGCTGATTGACAGAATGATTCAATAATTGCGTCTTTGCTTGCTTTGTAAAGAATGTGAAGAATGTGTGTAGGGCACAACGTTAGATATAAAGAAGAACAAGGAAAGTTAGCAATGGGAGTTTTGATTGAAATTGAAAGAGTATGTTATTAAAAGCAGGAGATTAAAAAATCTACCCTTTATTTTTATAACCATGCTGCTACAGTAAGAGGCATTCTCACTAGTGCAATATGATGTACCAAACAACAATAACTAGGATCATTAAAGGGGCCTATTATGCTTGTTTATATATGTTTTATTTTTGGACTCTATCTTACTCTTATCTTATCCCATAAACCTCACTTCATCCTCTGACTGCAACATGCTGTTTTAACCCCCCACCCCTTTTTTTTTCACTCTTCTAATTGGCTGTACTGTGCAAAAAGAAGATTTGAACAAGAGGTGGGCGGGGCCGTTTTACTCACAGTTAGTGTGGGTTTTCCACTTTTTTGACATTATACAGAAAAACGGATTTTAAAAAAACCCTGTTTGAAACAGTATTTAGAGCACTCTAATGTTGCTGTTCTACACTCAATAAAATATTGCACCTGCCACTGTGACCGTAATAAGATAATAAGAAAAAAACACAATAGATTTAATTTAACAGTGATTTAATTTATGATCTATGCATGATAGCACTTTAGTACAAATTGTGACTTTTTTTTTTGTTGAAGTCAAATTAGTAATAAAAAATAATTAGAAATTAGACAGATTTGATGTTCAATAGAATAGCAATTACAGCAATACAACATAGCAATTAAATGATGTTGCTGAGTGTGTGATAGTCAGATGAAACAGATGAAACCATATCAGAGCTTTTTAATGAGAGTTTTCCAAGATTAATCATTCAAAACTGATATGGAGAGAAATATCTCAGTTAGGCTTTTTTAAACTATGTAACACCACACTTAGTTAACCCAAATGTGTCTAGCTGTAACAGATTTTATACAGTCAGGATGTACCTAATAAAGTGGCATTATTAGGTACATCCTGCAATTACTGAATTGGATCTTCTTTTAACTTCAGACTTTTTAATTGAATTTTATTTATACAGCAGCAAATCAACAACAGTCGCCTCAAGGTTTCTCAGAACTGCCTTAGATTCATTTTACCAATGTTACAAAGAATTATCTTCTGTTGTCCAATTATGGCCAACGTGTACACAACCTGTGCAAAATGTAGTCTCTGTTCTTCTTACAGCAGTGGCACCCAGTGTAGTCTTCTGCTTCATAGTTCAATGTGTTGTACAAAGAACTGCTTATAGACTATTTTGACTTTTTAGTTTGTCTTCTCCTAGTGATGGTTGTGCAGGAAAATCCCAGTAGATCAGCAGTTTCTGAAAAACTCATACCAGCCCACCTGGCACAACCAAGCATGCCTAGTTCAAAGTCATGTAGACATGGCGTGTGATTGGTTGATTATACAGTTGTGTTAACAACCTTTTGAATAGGTGTACCAAACAAAGTGGACAGTGCATGTATGTAACTGTCAAAAACAACAACCAAACAAAAGAAAACAAGCAATAAAATAACTGCTCACTTTGACGATGGAAGAGCTTATACACTAGTATTGTCCGTTTTTTTTAAATGTGAGGACCAAATTGACTAAACCCACACATACGTGGCAACCTTCCTCATTTTTTCCTTACATTCTTTTTCTTCCCATTATCACTTTTCCTGTCATTTCCACATATTCTCTCCTTTCTTTACATCTCCCTTCCTCTCCCTCCTACACTGCCTCCTCTTCATCTTCCTCCTCTCTTCCTCCCCTTTCTCTCCTGTGGGCCATCAGAATTCATTACAGGCTGAGCTGATTCATGGCTCAGTCCCACATCATTGGAGAGCATGGAGGCATGCTTATAAATCTACACACGACTGAGAGACACATGCGCACAAACACGCACCGTGTCACAAAAACGACACTGCATGCATACTTATCAGCATATCAAAGACATGGCTAAATGAACTTAGTGCATGGACATGTCCACTCACTATTACACACAGCATGCAGTTACACATGCACATCGCACAGGCTCATCAGCAGAGCGCGCAGCCTTCGTCCTGCAGACCATCACAGGCAGCAACCTGCTGAGCATCCAGCTCTGCACATGTGCAGGAAACTCCTCTTCCAGCTTCATAACAAGCAGGAGGACTTGAGGTCTCTTAACTGTGTAGATACTCTGTGCATAGAGTCACAGTGAAAATTGCACAATTTAATGCGTGAGAGAGAAATCAAGTATAATTCCATTACTAGGTAAGTTGTAGGTTCTGTCTGTACTAGCAGCATTTTTGCCCTCTTTCACGATGCTGTTTAAGTATTAAAAATAAGAAAAGGATGCATGAGAGTTTCAGTACATTCAAGATGATTCAGTAACATGCATTTCTCTCTCATTTTTAGCTTTGTTACTTGACATGAACTATTTATGATTGTGAAGGATTAATGCATTCAGACAGAGCATTACATTTGTGCATGGATCAGTGATGCAGGATCAAATGCTTCATTCATGCTTATCCATCAGGGCCTCGTTCATCAGTGTCTTGGCTACCAGCTGACATGTAACATCATATTACAGGTTACTGTGCTGCGCAATTCATGCCAATGCTTTGCCTGAGGTGGTGGAATAGCTGATGCAGCAGAGGTTTTTGCTTTTTGGGGGGTAGGGAAGTAGGGAAAAGACACCGAGGTATAAAGAGAAACTGATTCTGATTGAAATGTGTTTCGATGCTTTGGTTGCAGGGTCCCAGTATTATGGATGCTGGCTCACTGTTATTTATTCACCAAATAACACCTGTGCTTTTCCACTGCTGTGGAAAGGGCCTGTTGTTGACTTCATGCGACCTAAAGTAGCAAATATTTTGACATTTTCCTGCACGTGCTAAAGAAAGTTTATGAAGTTTATTCAGGACCACTATAATGAAATATAGTCAAGAGACTATAATGATTATTGACATTTCCTTCTTTGGCAGTCTGGCACTGTTCTGGGGCATCTCCATTCCTCCATGCTCGAATAATAAAAGGTTGAAGGGAAGGTACAAATGCAAAACTGAATCACTGTTCAACAAAGTTATGTCTTTAACTGTATCTAGAGACTGTTGAGGCACATACTACCACACATTTCAGCAGTGGGAAACTGAAATTCAGGATTTGCAACAATTTCTCTGACTTTTCCTCTCTGAAACGGTCCTTTATGCCCATCCATTTTCACAGGAGGACACTCTGACATGTCATAGCTGGGCATTCAGTGTTTCAGTTCCAGAACAAAGAGAATTTTTGTTGTTGTTGTTGTTTTGCATGCTTACTGAGTTTCCCAACATCCAGGGATAATGTTTTGAAGGTAAAAGGTTCAGCTCAAGCCATCATCTTTCACTAAACACAACCAAGTGTTTTTTGCTGCCAAACTTCAGCAGAGAGTTAAAAAGAAAAGTAAAAACTGAATGAAAATGAAACAAATCGGCAAATAAAAACAGTGAACGCGAAGTGAACATGAGCAAAAATTACCAAAAGAGTAACCGGTAGAGTCGCTGGTTCCTGGCGGCCAATAAACTGAATGCAGGTTTGAGGTACTATGCTATTTACTATACACAGCCTATATTACCACTACATTTCATTTATGAAAATCCCACTAATATCATAAAATAATCAGTAACTTTGCACTTTACTGGACAGCATAAGTACACATAACTTACAAATGTAGGTTCACTGAGCACAGGTCGAATCAGCCAGCAGAAACACAGTAATGTTAATGTTGTGTATGTGTTTCCAGGTGGTGTTTATATACGTGTATGCATTTGTACTTACATCGGTCTCAGTATGTGAATGATTTATGAGGCTGGAAGCGAGTTAACTGAGAGGCTGACTGGGTGTACTAGAACTTGAGACATAAGCAGTACTCGTTGATGTATCATCTTCACGCACACACGCTTTTTAAACATCACCTACACACATCCTCCATCTTTCTTTCTTATTACCTTCATTACAATCTGTTACACACTCCCTTATTCCAGTCACTTTCTTTAATTAACCCCCCTCCTTCCTAGTTTTCCCTTCAGGCTAGCACAGAAGTATGCCAAAGCACTGAAATGCATTTTCCTTATGAAATAGCACTTCTACAGACACAGCACAAACTTTGCACCACACATGTATATCTGTTAGATGAATGTAATCTGCAACAGGAGCCACAGATTTACTATCCTGATATTAGTCCTTATAGTGAAGGCATGGTCTTTTATCCTGATATAAACATTACACATTCACATTATGGGAGAATATATGACTGTGGGTTAAAAGCCTTGCTGTGGCATTTTGGACCGCTTGAAGGTGATTTAAGGAAGCCCTAGACAGACAGGAAAAGAGTGCGTTACAATAGTCTAACCAGGAGGAGATGAAGGCATGGACAAGCATCTCCAGTTCACCTTTGGAGACAACAGTCCTACATTTAGCAATATTTCTTAAATGAGAAAAACAGGAGCGGGTCACAGATTTGATATGAGCATCAAAATACAGAGATTGATCAAAAATGATCCCAAGATTCCAATCAGCCCAGTAGAGCATCTTTAACATTTAATACAGAAAGACCCACAAACAAGCAGCAACTGAAGGTGGCTGCAGCATGAACACAGCAGTCACTGACTGCAAAGGATATGTAATTGCTAAACAGTGCATGCTTTTCCTTAAACCCCTGGAATTAAAGCTGAACATGTGCACTTCAGTTACGTTGTGCTTATGAATAAATAAACAAATACACAAAAAAGCGTCATTGTAAAAAAGTCCACATGCAACAGATGTTACATTTTCCTTAGCATCCCCGTGCTGAGGAAATAGGTTTTGCAGCGGTTTGAGCTAAGATTTTCAAGTTATTCACAAAATGAAAACCTATACTTTGTGCCAGGCGAGAACTCCATTCAAATGCATGTAACAGCGAGAAATCCAATCCAATCCAATCCAACTTTATTTATATAGCACTTTTAAAAACAACAAAGTTGACCAAAGTGCTTTCCAATAATAAAACAGAGATAGCAGTTAAAAACCATACTTTAAGCATACAATAAAATCAATAAACAAAATAAATATATAATTAAAAAGATAAAAATAATTCAGTGTATATATTAAATATCACAACATGAGTAGAATAAACAATAAGATATACAATGAATAAGATTAACAAGGTAGAAAGATTAAGAATGATCAACAGCTGACTAAAAACTGACTACAAACTGACTCTGGTAATACTCCTAGAAAGCCTTTGAAAAAAAGTGTGTCTTTAAAAGTGATTTAAACATTTCAAGTGTTGGGGCCAGCCTGATATGGAGGGGCAGTTTGTTCCATAGTTTGGGGGCCACAACAGCGAAAGCTCGGTCCCCTCGGTGTTTCAGTCTCGACATGGGGACAGCAAGGAGTGACTGGTCAGATGATCTGAGAGATCTTTGTGGAGTGTATTGGTGTAAAAGGTCTGACAGGTAAGACGGAGCCAGGCCATTTAAGACTTTAAAAGCAAGCAATAAAATTTTAAAATGAATTCTAAAATGGACAGGCAACCAGTGTAAGGAGGCAAGAACAGGGGTAATGTGCTCATGTTTGCGTGTCCCTGTCAACAGGCGAGCAGCAGCATTCTGGACCATTTGCAAGCGTGATAGTGAAGCCTGATCAATACCAATATAAAGTCCATTACAATAATCAAGGCGAGTGGTCACAAATGCGTGCAAAACTCTCTCCAAGTCACAAAAAAAGAAATAAAAGGTGGGGGGTTAAACACATTAACTTGGTAAAATAAAGCGTTTTTCATCAACTTCATGAAGATAGATGTAACTTTTGATATAAGACTCAAACACACATATTCATGGCTTTGCCTCCTAAGGGTCAGTGCACGCATGCCCATCCATGCATTTTCTTAAATGCTTATCCAATTCTGTGTCACAGGTATAATCGGAGCCGATCCTAGTTTTTTTTTTTTTTTTTAATGTTTCATTCATATCACTTATATAATATTATAATATTATATATTTTTTTCTAAGTGTAAGTTTAAACTGAAGTTAAAAGTATATAGTATATACAATGTGTGCTTACTGAAAAGCACACAAGTGTGGATGGTATGTACACTCAAACACACTCCTCTGGCTGCAAACACACAATCTCACACACAATCCATAACTGTCACCTTCTCCCATATTGGCTGTTTTCCAAACATCACTTATTGCTTTGAACAAGCAGGCTTCTTGACAAAGTCTGCCTCCCTCACTTTCTCATCTTTCTCCTTTTCAACTCTCCAACCTCTCTCCTCCTGTTTTCTCCCCTTAATTCCGTTTCTGCATCCCTTATCCTGGCTTTTCCAGTCTGTGAGGAGCCTTAAGAGTGAAGAAACAGATGGGACACAGGGATTAAGGTGATGAAAACTTCTCATTTTGGAAATTAAGAGCACTAACCGCAACAGATGATGAAACAAGTACTGTAGCTTTGGGGAAAATCTAATAAAGAATGGTTAAGATATGCTTTAGCCAAGACAGAGAGGGTGACTGATTGAAGAAATCAGAGCAATGGCGAGCATGTTCACATGAACACATTTTCACTCACTTGCTTTGCAGAGAGGACGAGCGAGCCCAAGAGCAGAAAGAAGACGGTTGGAGCAATAAACTACAGTAAGTGCAGCATATAATGAGGAGAGCAGCAGGGGGAGAAGAGTGAGATACAGGAAATGGAAGGCAGGGAGGGAAAAGGGAGAAAAGAGATATTAAGGCGACAGGAGAAAAAGAAATATTCCTGATATCTCTCGCCGAGGCTGTGCCAGGCGGCGAGGCCTGGAATAAGGCGAGGAACGACTCCTGGTTTGTGAAATGCCTTTGCATTATTCAGGCAGATATTAAAGGACTCACACAGCCGTTGGTCACGATGGGAGGAGATGGCAATAATGGATGTGTTTGAGTCTGTATGTGAGAAAATAGGGGAGCTGTTATTCCTCAACTCGCAAAAATACCGTCGTTCCGAGCTGAACCAATTTACGAACATAATTTTCAATTTTTACCTCAGAGCGTTTCATCCACAAAGTTGAAGTGTTTCATTGTAAGCGTGTTGCTTTGTGATTATGCTGCAGAAATATTGTAGCTCAGTGTTCATTAGACAGCATATAAGAAAAAGAGCTCAGGAAACATCACCTTGTAGAGTAGAGCCAACGCTGCATTTTTAGGCCTCTTCTTTCATTTCACTTCAGGTCATTACACTTGTTTGGTACCTAATGCTTACCAGACAGTCTTATACAGAAGAACACTTTGAACTTTCGAGAACTCAAATTACACAAAGCATCATCTCAGTTTACAGTACTGTAAAAAATATTGTGCCACACCTGATTTTTGTTATATTTTGCTAGGTAATGTGACATAATGAGACGCAGATATTAGCTGAGTTTGTACAGTTCTAACAAGCTTTAAACTCAGTATTTAAACACATACTGAACTCTCTTAGCCAAATTTGCTTCTAATTTCTTTAAGTAGTCTTCAGGAGGTCCAGGCTGTGGGGAGGAGTCTATTGTGTGCTTTTCTATTCAGGCATGCTTTTACTGCATAGTTAGTGTGTTGGGGCTCATGCTGAAAAATGAAGCCATTGTTAAGCGGATGCTTTTAGATGGTACAGCATGCTGGATGAAAATCTGATGGTATTTTTCTGTGTTCATAATTCCCTCAGTTTTGACCTGAAGCCATTGGCTGAAATGGAGCCTCACACCAAGACAGAGCCTACGCTGTATTTTACTGACGGCTGTCGACAGTCACTGTTGTACCTCTCTACTGACCTACTTGAACAAAAAAAAAAGTAATATTTTAGATTTGTTACTCCATAAGACCCATTTCCACTTAAAGTTATGATTTTGTGTTTATATTTTTAATGCAGCTGTTCAAACCGACCACATTTTACTGGATGGAAGTTGGGCCGTTTATTTTTTCGAACCAAGCTTGATTTTTCTGATCCGAATAAACAAATCTCACCAATCAGACCATTTCATTTGTCAACAAGTTTGATCATAAGTCAAACAATTTACACAATGAGATGTAAATAGTTAAATGGTACTATTTTACCTCAGACACACTGCTAGATGGTGATCCAGGTCAATCGCCTCCTCAGATGTGGTCCTAACTCTACTAACAAGAGTTCAAACTGTCCCACAGACATCCCATAATATGCACAAAAGCAGTCGGGATATAGCTTAAATTCTTGTATCGAACCATGAAATTCTCTCTGCTGTTACCTTTTTGTGAGGATGAACCCATAATCAAAGTTTCTTACGTTTCTTGTTTAGAAACATCAGGATCACGACGCGTTTGTAGAGTAACGTAACAGCCATTACTCTCTTCCTTTAAAAGGTTTGCCACTCTTCCACTGTCACCATTTCTGATGAGGCTTCACTGAACAGTTAATGGATCAGCTGAAGGGCAGATGCATCTCTCACGTCCCCTGTTTTTTGTTTTTGTTGTTTGTTTGTTTTTTTCACTTTTTCTTTGCATTAAAAGCTTTCAGGCCTCCCTTTTTATCCTTCTTTTGTCTGACACACAGCACATCATGCTGAGATATCTCCATATCTTGGGCATTTTTCACAGATACAGCTAAGAAATGGGAGCAAATAATGTGTTTTTCCAGCAGGCTGCTGATGGAAAAACACTTAAACAAACTGCCTAAATAAAAAAAATAGATTGTTTCTTTGCTAATCTGTTATTTGTAGATGACACCAATACTGGCTCATCCTTTGAGTTGGGTGCTTAAAATTCTTGAATGATTCACAGGTCAGTGTTAAGTAGCCTGAATAACAAATAAACAAATAAAGAAAATGCATTCCTTTGAAAATGGTCAGATACAAGGTCTGGACTGAAAAATAAATCAAAAGTAGTCAATGTCCAAAGACAAACTTTGAAAGACCTTTCAGAAGCTGGGGAACTGTGAAGACAACTTAAAATATTAGAAGAAAATCTTTACTGTGGATGAACAATATAAAGAAATGAGAGGGGGGGGGCTCAAGACTTTTTGCACAGTACTAACTGTCATGAAAAATATTTAACAGGGTGAAAAAATGAGCAGAGCTGGGTGTAACTGATATGAGCCTGACCTGGATGATATCCAGAGCATTTCCACCAGGTTATTAGGATACTTTATGTTACTAGGCTACTACAAATGCTACTTTCTGTCTTTGTTTACACCCTTTTCCTGGAAAAAGCTCCTTCTTTGTTCGTGTCTTAAAAACATCACACACTGAAGTATGTTATATTATTATAGTTTGCCATCTAATGTAGTTACAAAGTTACAAAGAGACTCGTTGATCTGCTCAGAATACGTTTGGTTTGTCATGAGAAATCGATTTCTTAGTTCCTCTTTCAGATATCTGATCGATTACAGAAATAATTTTAGAGTAATTCGATTTTTCCTTCAGTTGCCACAAAACAAACAAACAAAAAGAACATGTTCAGTGGGTTTCTTTTGGCAAAAGCTGGAGATAAACAAGCTTGTTGCTGGCTATGAAGGGGATGCTCCCAATTCCAACTCAAAATGAAATTTAGAAAATAATTGTACAATACACACCTGGAAATAGAGGCCACATCGACAGGAAAGTACAAATCGGTGTTTGCTTTTAATGATGAAAAGGATACATCACTTGGGCTAGTAGATAACTTTGTCTTTAATGTCTGTGTACACTCTCAGTCATACAGGTCATGGTAATGTAAGGAGCTTGGAAAGAAAAGCCAGGTATCCCACTAGGGCTTAAATACCTGGGAGTCTCCACCGTTTGCTCTTAGAACTGATGGGAGGTGAAACATCTTCAGGAAACTTAAAGAAGTCTAGTCACTTTTCTTTCTAAGATCCTTAGATTTGTCTATAATCTTCATCATCATAACTATAAAAGTGCCATCATCTGTTGTTAAAAAACAACTTAATTATGCAGAACCATCTTGGCTGATAGAGCCCATAGTTTATTTCTTGTCTTTCTAAACTCCATCTCTCCCAGAGCTCCAATCCTCCCAGATTGTTTCCAGCATCATGTAAGTTGTGTAAATATTTAACTCTGTGGCCATTTTTACTCCACACTTCTTGCACTGACCCTACTCACTGAAGAGCAACTGCAAACAGTGAAGAACAAGCAGAAAGGCTGTAATTGCTGTTTACTCCACAGCCACAGAGAATACCTGTGTCTGTTACACTACCAGGTGTGTACAGATACTGCATATCGGGACACCAGAAACATCACTGAACTGTTCTTACCCTTGTTAGGTCCCTTTTCACACGCTTATGTTTTTTCACTGTACATCCATTTGCAGGAAGACAAACAATTTCCAAAATAAAAAGTGACTTTCCCCCTTCTGTTAAACCAGCTGAGCATCAGAAAAATAGGTCACTGGATTTCATGGGTCAGAGTTTAATCAGATCCAAACACAGTGCCACAAAATAATATGAAATAATGTAAACAGTTAGCTCATGAACATAGTTTAATTTATTGTTTACTTTATTTTAAATTAGATCTTCTCTATTTATTGTCTTTTTTTTAACTCAAAATGTATTTACATGTGTAAAATAAAGTAAAACAAAATAAAATTACACACTAAATCTAATCAGGCTTGAAACTGCAGGAGAGTGCTGTCATATTACATCATTTCCTCAAACAGCGACTGGCACATTGATTTAGTTTAGGAGCAGAAGGGAGCCGGGCGTACACTTCAAGCAGGCTTTCATTCCTGTGCCCCACTGTTCCACAGGATGAATTGATTACCTCTGATACACTTCTATTTGCTCAATTTAAGTTACTGCCTCATACTTATTACAGCATAACAAACACTGACTAGCATATTAGATTGGAAAACCTTCCGCGAGCAAACCTATCACTTTATTTTTAACAAGGAGCTGCACGTTAATCCACTCGCAATCATCTGCATCTACTAACACATTGCACATTTCAGTTTTGCTTGACTTACCGGACATGCCAGGCTGGGATACTGCGATACAACCTGAAGACTTCGTGTGACCATTCCCAAGTTAATTCACTCATGTCAGTGAAAAGAAAGCCTTCATTTATTAACAATGATTCTGTTATGCAGAATTTGCAATCACACCATTTGGAACAACAGCCTGACAGGATTAATTTTTGGTTGGTGCTGGACTGGATAAGCCGGATGGCTGCTCTGTTTCTACAAACACACACACAGAAAGTGAAACTATGAAACATTTGCGAATATATTGAAGTTTTCAATAAAACAATTTTAATTAGGTAGGGGCATTCAAAGTCTACTTTTTTAATATTATATTTTAAAGTTGCAAAGCTGCAAAATTACAGATTTTCCAGACTTTGGTTCAGTTCTGTATCAGAAGCAATGCATCTTGTTCTCTTCCACACAGAAATCACTGATGTAAAATAGGATTTATGCGATGTTTAGACATACTATCACAGGAGAGAGAAGCCAAAGAAACGCTACCAGCCTGCCAGTGTAGAGAAGCAATACAAATACTGTGGTGCTTTAAAAAATTGAAACAGTAAAAATAAAGTGTAAACATAATATTTAAGGGTATAAGTACTGACCCTGTGTGGGATTCAAACTGTCTCGTTTATTTATTTATTTTTTTTTTTAAATTTAGGATTATTTCACCTCCACCACATTTTGCCACCAAAGAGGAACTTTCAGCTTGTTCAAGCTGGAAAACAGTTTATGGCCAAAATATTTAGAACATTTTTTGTTAATCAGTATTAAGATCACACTAATTAATCATTATTATTCAGACTGTTTTGTTACACTGTCACAAAAATACCACACTATGTAGAACAAGCTTAGGGCCTTGGTGTTTATAGCTTTGGAAAAACGAGTGCACATCGAGTTAGCATCTTTTGTTCAGTATGTTGAACATTTTTTTGAAGCCTCCATTAGTCACTGTGTTTATTAGACACAGATCTTCGGCTAAATGCCGCTGGTCGGTGATTTCAGTGTGTAACGATGATATGTTACATAGGTGTGCTGAGGATATGTTTGCCACTTTCTATTAGCAACCATTGCATTGTTTTTCTTGACCTTCATCCATTCATCATACTGCAGCCTGTAGTGTTTTTTCAGGCGGTTGAATAATTTGGTTGTTTGCTTTGCAGCGCAGTTACTACATCACTCTTTGCATATGATTTGTTCTTGATTAACATCACTTGTGCTAAATCCAAAGGATTTCTAAACAACAGAGGATGATTTACTTGGAGGGACAGGCTCTTCTCCTTATGCTGTGCCAGACATTTGATTTGTATCTGCCTTTTAATGTCATGTTACTTGTCCAGAATACGTTCAAGAAACTTCATGGGTGCAGGGTGCAGCTTTGGTTGCCTCATGCACGCACAGGCATAAGATTTGCTTATTCTTTGCATTTTCAGTACTGGTTAATCATATTACTTTAATTGTGGACGGCAAAAATAATGATTGCCATTAAAATTCAATTGACTGTGCAGCTCAACTGGAGGCACAGCAATACGTGCCCATGATCATGAATTGATACATTTATAACAATTTAACAAACTTCCATTTCTGTGCTGCAGAAACTGTGTCTGCAAACATGAGTAACACAAACTAACATCAAATATGTAACATTTTGTGATCAGTTCAGGAGTTGCTGTGTTGGAAATGTTTTTCATAGAGGTCACAACAACCTTTTTGTCTTCGAAAATGGAAAAAATATTTCAACTGTAGTTACCCAGTTTTCTAACCACCTATCATGATGACTATCACTGACATGCCAGTAGCTGCTCCAAACTTTTCTGGGTTATCCTGCTGGCTCAAAAAAGGGAAGTAGGTCAGCTAATCAATACAGCAGCATCCCTTAGGCCAATAAAAGCACGATAGATGTACCTGCCAAAATGCTGAAAAGCCCAACATAAAGGGTTTTTAATAGGCTAACACAGGCCACCCAGATGGCTTCAGTGAGTCCTGACTGATGACATCAGCTCATTCTCTGGTGGTTGTCTTCAAAGCAGAGAGAGGAGGCTTTGCTTCTCCACAGGGATGACTAGATATCACACAGAAGCCTGAATTAAACATGACAGAAACCCCATTTCCATATAAAGACAGCCTTTATTGACTGTGCTAACGCTCAGGCTGTAGAAGATGAAGTTGGGTGTCTGAAATGTTTTATGTAAATGAATTTCTTTTGAGATTATAGTAATCAAGTCTTATCCATTTGTTGCATGGTCTACTGAGGTATCTCTGTTCATTTCACTTCAGCCAACAAGAAAAATTAGTATTTTGTTGTGATCAACACAAACCTTTGGGAAATTTGCTGTGTGAGCAGCTACTGACAGAAATTGTGTGGTGCTTTTTTGGGACTGGACACATTTTTAATTTCATCTTCCTCCTTCTCTTCCTCACTCCTCCACAGCTGGTGCTAACAGCAGCAGCCTTGCGGCCTAGTTGTTGCTGGTACTACTGTTCACGGTGCTGCAGACCCAACATGTCGGTTAATTTGACACATTTTGTTGCATCTATTATTTGTTTCTTTTTATTGTTTTCTCTCATCTTTCCAGCTAGAAAATTTCACCACTTAGCCAGTAACTGAGAGAAGTGTTTGTAGGGCCTGTGCAGAGGGGACCTTCAGGCTGGTCCAGGCACACAAAAGTGCATCAGCCCACCAGAAAAATGCCCAATATACCAGTCCATCCCTGATGATAGTGCTAGTGAAGATGGACAATGCTGTGGTATAAACCACTTAATCTGTTTGGGAGCTGGTAACTGTTCATTCTCAAGTCTCAAGGTGGCAAAAACATAACATGTTTTTTACATGTTACAGACAGATCCGGTTAAGTCATGTCAACATATGCCAGCAGTGGAAACTTACTTAATAAAAATCATATGTAAATCAGAGTGTGAAGTTGCTTTTTAGACATATAAACAGAGCTTGTATGTGCGATTCATTTCCTGTGAATTAAACAGGGCAGTTTCGAGTACCTTGCACTGATATTAAATAAGATCCTCAGATGAATTCAGCCTTTGCTCAAGCATACTTGCTCCACTGTATCATAACTGCTGATTCTAATATTTGTCTGTAGTGATATGTCTGTCAGTTATAATTCAACTCATCATCTTTTCAGTCACAGGAGACTTCTGCTTCTCACTGAAACTTTGTTAGCGCCACAAGTGTGGTAAGAACACAAACATTATGAGAAAACTGATGGAAAGTTTAATTGGGTCAAAATCATTTCTTTGAATTTTAGGAAAAACTGACCCAGATCAGCAGGCAGAATGGAAAAAACGTGGAAGATCCATTGCTCCTGGAATGCACTTAATGCAGCCTTTAAAGTAATGTCAGCACTGGAAATAAACAGTGAATCTATGACCTTCCTTTCCAATTTACCAACCTTCCACGCATTCTGATTCATTCCACCATTCTTCCTTCCCTGACGCTCTGCAGTGCACCATTAACCCACTCCATCCCCCCCCCCCCCCAAAACAAAAACAGGTCTCCTGCTGGCTGTCAACTGCTATCCATCGCACTTTTACTGTGAGGTTTCCCCATGATTTGCTAGTGTGATGAGATGCTGAAGGGGGGCATTCCTGTTTGTGAGAAACGGCGTTCTGGCTCCCAGGCTGGTGATTGTGTATAAGTGTGTGACTGAGAAGTTTCTGCTTTATAGGCTCTGGATTGTGAGAGAAGAGATCTGTGCCTGCAGTGAATCCTGTGTGCATAATGTGCACTTGTGAATTTAATGCGTACTTGTGAATTTAATGCGTGTTGTGTTTTGGTTCGAAAAAGGGAGTTGCAATGTTCAGGGAACTGCCAACACCGGAGGTCTTCTTTACCCATGTGCAGGAACTACAGAGAGGTTAAAGTCACCAGTAGATAAATTATAAGTGTAGAGTTTGATCCCTAGAGGAGGCAGAAATTCCTTGGGGGTTGCATCAGAGAGATTGTAATACAATCTTCCAATTCAAACATGTGGTGCTACTCGCTGTGGCGACCCATTGTGAACAGTCGAAAGCAGCATTAAAGTACAGAGAAGTATAAACTAAAACCATCGGCTGAGATGAGATTGACTTTGTGGTCTGCCTGAATCAGCACTGGTGTTTTTCATTGACTACTGTCCACATACACTGCAGTACTGCCATATTTACTATTCATTCCACCACCACCAAGGCTGGACTCTACTTAACAGGCAGTTAATAAGAGGTACTTATACTTGCTTGAGAGCAGAATAACAATCAAGCAAGGAATTTAAATGAAAATTGTCTTCCTTTTTCATTACTGTACTCTATGCAGTGATAATATATAATAATCATTTAAAATGATGGCATTTTTAAAGACAAATTCTGACACCGTGCTTCAGAATGCTCACAATAAAGAAACATTTTAAAGCACGTGTCTTTTCAAGTGTTCAGACATGCTTGTGAAAGAACGTATGCTGTAGCCAGACGTGAAGCAAAGCAGACATTTAAATAAACCATCAATCCGTTTCCTTCCTGGACAGGTCCCTAGTCTATCACCGTCTATTACGGGGCTAACACAGAGAAACAAGATCAACTGTTAACCACTCATGCTCAGAATCACCAATTTAGATTTTTTGCAAGTCTTTGGACTGTGAAAGCTGGAGTACTCGGGAGAAATCCCAAGCTAACATGGAGAGAAAATGCCACTCTACAAAACTCCATAAAGAAAGCCCCCAGTCAGCCACTTGGTGAATTTGGACATTCTAGGTAACAGTGCTAATCAATGGGCCGTTATATTGCCCACAACCTTGGCTAGGTTTAAAATAAGAACATGAAACAATGAAAAGGTCTTGATCAGATGATTGGAAAGACTGACTGGTGGATCCTGTAAGCACTGGCCTGTCAATGCTTTGTGCTTTGTATATGATTAATAACATTTTTAAAGCAATTCTAAAATTCCCTGAAACCCACTGAAGGAGTAAAAGAGTAACCAGAATGAACTGCATTGCAAATATAGAAAGATAAGTCAAAGGGCACACAAACACTACACCTATGTGTTGTGTTCCAAAACCACAGGTAATATAATAGTCTGCTTCTGTGACAGCCCTCAGTCCTCTGAGAAGATTTCCCACAAGACATTGTACGCTGGGATTTCTTCCTGATTACTGTAAGAGCTTTAGGCCACATTTATAATGATTCTAGTTCCCTCGTTCAGTTTAATGGACCCATTCCATCAATGCCAATGCAGAGAACTTTGTTTAAAAAAAAGCAGAAAAATAGAAAAAGTATCTAGATTGCAGCCAGTGTTGTTATTCATTCAAACAAAACTTCAATACATAAAATGTTGATTAAAATCATAAGCCAGTCAATTCCAGGCTTTGCCATGTTGGTAACATTGGTAAGGGTCTTACCCATCTATTACCACTAAGCTGGAAGTGCTTCACAAAACAATGGAGCTGCACATCATTTCAACTTTGTTTTTTAGCAACATGCTGCCAGCTCTGACAGGCATCAGTGGTCCCTTTTCACCAGCTTAACTCAGTTTCTGCCTTTCATTCATAACAATTGTCTTTAAATGAAGTCCTGTGAGTGATTCTTCTCCTATGAAGATTTTGTCTTGGAAGCAACCATGAGTAGCTATTGCTTTAGGTCACATAGCTCTTGGGGTCACAGAGGGGGTGTAAACCTCTTCACTCTCTCCTTTTGAAGATAGGTTGGGAAAAAAACTCCACAGAATGTGTTCAAAGAAAATGCTTGAGGTAGTTCAGGATGCTTTTCTAGGGTTGTTCAAACAAGAGACACCAGGGCATACCCAGAACGTGCTTCAGAGATTATACTGTATTTCCATGCCAGCGCTTCAGTGCTGCTGGACCCTCTAACTGATTTGCAGGCAAGTGAGCGTGCAAGGCTCTGTGCCTCTGGAAGCAGACTTTACAATTTTCAACTCCATCACAGCACACTATGTGACCATGGAAACTACAGAAACCATAGTGAGGTAGACAATACATGAGCTGATTTCCCTGCATTAGCATGGCATACTGGCTATGGTGAACAGAGCCAGCTAAAAGTAGTGCTGTGCTGCTGTTGATACAAAGAACAGAAGACTAATGCTGCTGGCTGCAGCAGCTGCTCACTGTCTGAAACTTCACTCAGAGTTTTGTTTACAAAAATTAGGAATTAGCAGTTTCTGGCAAAGCAGCCAGTAATCCAAAATTGTATTGCTATTGGAAAAAAACTGACTAAAGCCCCAACCGTTGGCCATATTTAGAAGTGTATTTTACTACACTGCAGAGGTTAGCTGAGCATACATGCCGTTTTACACCCTGTTAGCAGTTCAATCAGCATGCTAGGTATCTTGACAGTCTTTGGGCAGGCCTCTTGCTGTTAGTCGAGCTCAAGAGGTTATAAAGCAGCCCTGTGAGATCTTTTCCACTGGTCGGTTGACTGACTGACTATTAATGTGCACTTGGTGCCACACATCCACATGCTCACATATGCACTAACCATTTACTCATACTGACTTGCTGACAGGCAGTAGAGGACATAAGAGAGATGGCATGCAAAGACTCCGGAACTGAGATCGATGGGAATTTTTTACAAGCAGCAAAAATCATGGAAGAAGTACAGATTTCAGAAAAAAACTAAAAACTAAAATAAAAATTGCAGCTTAGAGTAAAGTCAGCAAACTCTGGATGTGGTTTACATTGAATATGACTTTATATGAAGCCTTCCAGACACACTTGGTAGATGCAAACTGCGGCTATCTAAATAACTAAGAAGACTGTTTGGTCTTCCTCAAACCTCATCATGCATGTTACGGTTTTAAAGACATAAACCCACCCCAGCAAATCGTCATGACTAATTAAACTAACTTATGTTTCTGATTACACCTTGATACAACTGTCCCCAAAAAACAAACATGTTCTCATTTGGATTTTCTGTAAACACTCACACAACACCCACTCTGTCAGATGTTACAATTACCCTTTTGGTTATGGTTCTCAGTATCTCCTTGGCTCTGCCGGCCTGCCAGTGACAGCTGAGATATCTTGCCAATATCTTGCCAGATGTCTGGCTCCCGGCTCTGGCAGCCTGCATTTCAGGATTATGAATACATTTTGTGCTGATGAATGCCAACATTATACATTCCATTTGCCACAGAGCTGCACAATTGATTTGTAAAAATGGACAGTGCGTGTTAAGTTAGCATAATTGGTAATTGCAGAATTCTGCATCATATCGCATCACGCATTAAATGACATTTCACTTGACTCACAGCAGCTGTGGTTGGAAAAAAAAGTCAAGATTAGTATAATAGAGCAATTTTAGCTGATTCACTGAGATGGATAATCACAGTTAATACTAATGATCACAGTATGTTGAGTCTAATACATTCAGCTTGATATTCTGCAGCCAATAATCAGATGTTCCCTTCAGGGCTGATCAATGGGAAAAGCAGCTAGAGATCCTATCAGAAAAGGCTTTAATTATAATTTAAGCTTTTTGCCATCAAGTCTGTGGAGGGAAGATTGTAGGTTCAATTCCTGGGACAGGAAATGAGTAAATCAGTCTATTTATCAGAAAAACTGGGTGTGGTGTTACTCCCAACTCGTGGCATAAGGGCAGGTCTGCTTGATTTAGACTTTCAGAGAAACGGTATCTTGGAAGTGTTTTTCAACATGGAGCGTTTCTGTGTAAGTCCCTGAACACTGGAGATATAGGCAGCATGAGAACGTAGCCAAATATTTTCTACTGATGGATTTGTCTTGGGATTCTTCACCAGTCCACGCCAAGTTGCTTTTACAAACAGTTACTGAAGATGGAAAGTCAAAAATAAAGCCTGAAGATGGCAGTCATGCACAGGATTTCAATCAATGACTTTGGGGTCAAACTCAGTAGTTTTTAGTTATTTTGCAGTGTAGTCATCTGGTTTAATTTACCAAAGCAATTAAAAATAAACAAACAAGAGTGCAACACTAACAAGTGAATACCTCCCTTTTATAACACTACTGAGTAAATTACTGTGCTTTTCTACTCCTGGTAAGAGAAGTTCTTTGGACTTTCTCGTGACATTTCCTCTGCTGACCTGAAATGTTAGCAGTACATTAAAGGTGTAGAAACATACTTTTACCTTGGAGAGATTGGAAAGTTCAGACTTTTCCACTCTCTCGAGGCCACTGAAGGACTAATGCATGCTTTTATCGCAACCAGGATGAATTACTGGAATGTGAAAACACACTGTCACTGAGTGCAGCTCATTCAGAAAGCTGCTGAGAGTTTCCTGAGATTCAGCATTAATCAACTTAAGCAATTATGCGGATGTAAAAACAAAGATAAACACCAGATGTCCATTATATTTGTCTCTTACCTTCTTAATGCAGCCTCATACAACTGTAGTCACTTTTTACTGATTATTTAAAAAAAAAAAAAAAAAACACACACACACACACACTAGGCTTTTTTCCACTAGCTGACATTAAAAAAATAAAATGTCAGAGCTCTGTCAGAAATTAGGCATTATCCTCTGTTTGCCTTTTCAAACTTTTAAATGTCATTTCAAATCATGAGTTTGCAGTCTTTGTGGCAGCTCTCCAACTGTCTTTACAATACACCCCATTTGTTTGGAGAAACCTGAAAACCAGATTCTATAAATTGTGTTTATTTACTGCATAAAATAAACAGCAGGCTGAAAGCCTGCAGTGAGTATTTATGTTTCGCTTTGTCAGCTGTTTCCTGCAGGTCATTATACACTTTGTTCATTAATTATACTTTCTTTACAATCACAAATACAACAGAGATTAAATATTTATGAAGGGTTTTAATATTTTCCATTTGACTCGTTGAACTCTTGGTGTTTTTTTTACTGAGTTTCACTTAGAGGCACTAATTCAGCATTCGTTTTGAAGAGGTCTGTGACTTTTTAGTCCTGTTGGTGTTAGTGAGTGCTGCAGGGATACAACAACCCCGGTGAGAAAATGCATTTTTTCACCTTTGTTCATATAAATGTAAATGTGAAAATGAAGTACTTACACTTGAAATTTAATTTAACCCAGATATCTTTACATTTCAGAAATATACACCATGCAACGTCATGTTGCATCATGGTTTGAAACAGAACTGTAACAGATAACAGTAGTCCATCCATCCACCCATCCATCCATCCTTTAACAGGTATCAAATTCAGGGTTGTGCAGGGGTGGGAGGCTGGAGCCTGTTGCCAGCTGCAATAGGACGAGAGGCAGGTGCACTCTGGACAGATCTAATAACTCCCAGCATTATGTTCTATAGGTCTTCCACGGTTAAGACCTATGTAACCATTCCCGAAGCAACATGTACCGAGGCTTCCAACTCACAACACTGAGAAAGTGCATATTAGGAGGCTCATTCTCACTCATTCTCACCTCCAAGCACCCGGGCTATTAAAACATGGCCAGATGATACTCTTCTACCGGCTACTGTTTTGATCTGATAGACTGATCCATCTATAAACAGCAGGACCTGGAGACCTTCGCTCAATCTGTCCTTTTCTACATTAATATGACAGTGACCAAACTCATCTGGGCTTTTCCTAACCGAAAACCTTGGACGACAGGCGAAGTTCAAGCTCGGATGAGAAATCGTAACTCAACCTTCTGGCTGAGGGACATTTCCCTGTAAAGCACTGCCAGAGCCAACCCGAGGAGAGGCATCAAACAGGCCAAGGAGGCCTATCGGAGGAGGATAGAGGGCTTCCTCACTGATAACAACCCTCACCAGGTGTGGAGAGAAATCCAAGCCCTCACCTACTGCAAAGGCCAGAGCCCCCCCAACCCTCGACAGCAGCCTGAAACTCGCAGAGGAGCTCAACACCTTCTTTGCTCAGCACATCCTGCATTCTCAAGCCCCTGCTGTACGCCCAGTAAACTTATGACTGCACACCAACCCACCCAATCAACATCATTGCCAATTAAACCACCATGGACGGGCTCATCTCAGATGGATGGGGCAGAGGTCAATCAGGTCCCACACCTCCAGACTCACAAATAGCCTCTTTCCCTGGGTCATTTGGGCTCTCACCAAACCCTATGTTATAGTAACCTTCATCAGTCATGACACTCACACACTCTTTTCTTTGCTCTACCTCTGAGCACTTTGCGACTATTTTGTTTTCCAGCATGTTTTATTTTATTTTTGTATATATTTCTCTTCTTTTGTATATATCCCTCAAGACTGTATATAGTTCTCCTGTTGGCTATTTATTCCTGCTGTCTACTATTAATATTTTACTCCAGCACAGTTGAGGTGGAGCATCTTCAATTTTGTTGTATATGTACATTAACAATAAAGGGGTATTCTTTTCTATTCTATTCTATTCTATATGCACTTATAGGTCATAATAAAAATTCACATGAAATACCCTTGTGGGTGAGGACAGGTGCACACTTTCAGATCTAATCTGCAGTGATCCTTCTCTGCATCACCAGCTGATGTTTTGTAATGTCTATGGAGTGAAGCAAAGTTTTCTTCAGCCATTTGTTTACTCTTCTTTTCTAAACTCTGCAGTCTTCTATCTTTTACCTGCATGTGGGACTCTCTAATTTACTAACCACCAAAGATCTCTGTTACACCCAAAATGTTTGACTTTCAAGCTGATCCAAAACCCTGCAGACAGGAATAAGACAGAGATCATTTCCCCCCCACACTAGCTTCTCTTCATTGGCTCCTCTTAAATTTGATCAGATGTAATCATATCTTAAAAACCCTATAGTGTCATATTATCCTAATACAGGACCCCCACCCCAAGAGTAGTCTGGGAGGTATAGCCTCTAGCTATCACGTTTCTGTCTCTTGTCTCAAGTGACGACTGATAATTAGAAGCTCTTAGAAGAGACTCTTAGGATTAGCCTGAAATCTTAATGTATACAGTTGAGCTACCATAGGGTAAAGGTGCTGAGGGACCTCCTATGATGCACTGAGCACTTCTCCCTCCCAATGGTTTTAATGGTTTTACTCCCCATGCATGCATAAGTCACCAGCATATTTAATTAACTACACCTTCTCGCTCCCCTATGGTGTGTGCTCTATAACTCTAGTAAATGTCTACCAAACACTTGCTCTAAAATAAACTCGTGTTTATCTACTGTGATATTGTTGGTTTATTTTACATATAAAGTGCTCTGAGATGATTGTTGTTGTGAACGATGTTACGTGATTAAAACTGAATGGAGCTTGCATAAATAACTCTTGCAGTCATAGCCGGCATTTGGTGCCTTGTGAAATTCTTCGCTGCAGGTCTCGGTGACTGCTCTGCAGATCCAGCCCATGCTGGTCTGGTTACAGGACTATATCTGTAACCACCAGACCAAGCTGGGACCCAAATATTGACCACTACATGGATTTGCTCGTGGGTAGTTTGTGTGGCCTGAGTTAATCTGCTCAGTATCAGCCTTCTGTTTGCATTTGAGCTTCAACAGGCTGGCAGCGACAACAACTAACTTAACAAAACAGCTGTGCGGTCATGTGAAGTTCAACACACTTACACCCAAGAGAAAGCAGGAAATTCTTCACTCGACACACTAAATCATCAAACACACACACGCACACACACAAACCTAAAGTCATAGCAGCTTTTTACAAACAACCACATAGCTGAACACTTCTGTTAGCTAAATTCTAGAAACACTCACACAAACACATTCACACAAAGAAATGTGACAGTCCCAGAGTCCCTGAAGGACCACTCCCTGGCAGTAAACTGAACATATCCAGCAGCAGCAGATTGGATTATGGCTTAGCAAGCAGCCTGGCCTGCACCATACGCTGAGGCAGCTGTTTCCTTATCTGCATGTGTGTCTATGTGTAGATATATATGACAGCGGCAAAGCTATAAGCGAGATTTTATGCTATTGACAAAACAATAAAACGTGTGTGTGTGTGTGTGTGTGTGTGTGTCTGGACCCTTGACCCCTCATCCCTATGAAGTGCTCGTGAGAAATGTCCTCTCATCCTGTAAAAGACGTATGGAAATCAATTTCCATTTTAACCCTTGATAGATATTGACAGTTTGATTAAACTGCATTAAAGTGAAGGGACTGAGAAACAAGAGAACATAAAAAGAATGAATAGCTGCTGCTGGTTCGTGCACTGCAGTGCAAAACCAACTTTGTCTCCCTGACTCCTACCTTAAATAGTTTCACCTAATTTTAATTCTCAAGTCTCTTCTCTCAATAGTCTCATTTGAATTCCACCCCCCAAAAAAAGAACTTGGAAACCAGCCTCCAGGCCATAACAGATTTATCATTTTGCGCATTTGTTTATTGGCAAGGGAAGAGGGGGATCGGCTGTTGTTTGGGAAGCTGATCTTGCGTGACAGTTCAATATTAAATCCTCTGAGGAACACATTATTTTTATGGTTGGACACATTCCTTAACTGAAAGCTGAATGAAAGAGACAATTTCATGACATTTGTAAGGAACAAAAGAGGTCAGGACACATAAAGGCAATTAGGGAAACCTACAGATAAGTTATTTGTTTGGACTGGGTTTAAAAAATGTAAAAAAATAATGTGTTGTGTGTGTGTGTGTAAGATGGAAGTGGTCTACACTATTCACATGAAGGTGCCTTTTTTTTAAGTGGAATTCTGATATTTCACACTGAGGGATCAACGTCACTTTAAGCATGGATAATAGGAAATATCTTTGTGGTCTTTGCATATCTTACTTCTGTCACTCGGGATGATTTGGCGACTCCCTTTGTACCTTAATGAAAAGTAGAAAACTTTTTAAATATAGGATTCACATTTTTGGAACCAATCATGCACTTGGAGCTTAAAATAAAGGGACTTTATATGATGTTGTAACAAACTGCAACCACTAAGGGTAAAACTGAAAAGTGCTAAAAACTGCAGTTCTTTGAATGGTCACTTTAGTTTCTCCAAAATCAAGTCGATCTCCAGGTTTTCATGTTAAAATGCCCAATGTTACAGCTGGAATGAACACATTTAAAGACTAGTGTCTGGATCACATTCATATATCATTCATGTTTTCTTTTGTTCTTTTTGCACCTGTTTATTTGTTGCTGAAGCTTAAAATCTGCACTCAGCCATTTGCTCGATTGAGCTACACTGCATGACTATTTCTATGTTGTTGGTACTTTTAGACATTATAACAAAGTTTGCATGTTGTTAATACTCCTAAAATCCCCTAAGAAGTCTTTTCAAATGTTGTTAGGTGAAAAAAATGTTTAACAAAGTGCTTTGTAATGAGTTGTAATTAAAGCTAAAAAAGGAAAGTCAACAGAGCAGAGGAGACCAAATCCTATTCTAAGACATATAATTCAATAATGGAGAGGATTACTCGATGTGGGTTGTGGAGGGGCTCCTACCCTAAATAAAAGCATACAAAGTTTGGTTACTGACAAAGTCCACTGTCCTCATAAAAGACTGGGTGGTGTGAATGCTGGTTCAATCCCAGCATCTTTCTAAAGAAGCTGGAAAAAGCCCCATAGCATTTCTAAATGTTTGGGTGTCCAACATTGCACAATAACTGTGGCTACTCTCCACAGTTCAGTAGACATCCTACATCACACCAAAAGCACAACAATCTTAGTTCATGTGTCAACCTGAACCTGAACCCAAACATTATTATATGTAAAGGAAAAAAAAAGATTGCCAGAATCCTGGAAATAACTCAGCTGACATGATACATCACGAACTGAAATTGTTTTGTAATCCTCCAAAATTGTTCCTTATCATGAGTGTTGGGGTTTGTTGCTATTAAAGAAGGTTCGAGAATTCTTTAAACTTTGGGTCTAACTTCAAACACCTTGGTGACCATTCCAAAAATAACAGGTATCTTATGATCTGCAAACTGCATCCTCAGGTCTTGTAAATTGTAAGAACCTTAAACCATTTGGTTGAGGTTAGAAAAAAGTAATTGCAGTAAATAATAATTTTTGTCAGGGGATTAAATGTGAACCAATGTCTCGTGTGTCTAAGTAAACGTGTAATCATCCTTCTTAACCTTGTCTCCAGAGTCTGCACTGGCTTAACATGGCACTACATCCATCTTGGCTAATAGCAGAAACAAAATATTTCATCTTTTTCATACATATTGTTGCATATGAATCTATTTGAATCTTGATTCTTTTTTT
The DNA here is from genome assembly GCF_900408965.1 of Simochromis diagramma. Classification (NCBI taxonomy): domain Eukaryota; kingdom Metazoa; phylum Chordata; class Actinopteri; order Cichliformes; family Cichlidae; genus Simochromis; species Simochromis diagramma. Next base: position 761,528 of record NW_024386786.1, on the reverse strand, counting down.
TTTAAATACAAGGAAAAGACTTGTCCTCGGTGTGTTTGTGCGGCTGGTGCACAGGGGAAGAGCCAGCTGTATCCTTGACCCTTCACTGCTGCATGGCTATCCATCTCCGTCTACGATAATGGCAACGTCACTGGCTCACACAGGCACCACTCAGGAAGGCTACAGTGTATGTGATCGTGCAGATACACACACACACACACACACACACACACACACACACACACACACACACACAGACAGAAAATACAAGTACATACACACATACAGATTGGCATCTGGAGGATTTTGTACTCTACACACAGCTGTCAACTGGATTAATATATTGCATGTAAAATATTGCAGTTCACAAAACAAAACCCAGATGCCACATTTCACTCTGAGGAAGACCTCCTCCCTGAGGGCAGTGGATAAAAGAAAATAAATAAATAAATAAATAAATAAGAAGGCTAATACTGTGGTCATCCCAAAGCTGCAGTCCAAAAGATACTGGACGTACTGTAGGCACTTAGCCAGCCTAAGAGACACGACTCTGAGCCGTGAGCCTACGCGCCCAGACGCTGTGATTATATCCAGAATTTCTGCCAGCGAACGTGTCGACATGTTGAAACACACTCTGCTCTCATCGAAAAGAGCAACAGAAAGCTGTCTGGCCTGTCTCAGTGTCTGCATGACTGCTAACGCACGCACACCACTGTAAAAACGTGTGCACATACTGTCACAGTTGGTGTCTGCCTAAACAAGGACATGTAGTTACGAAGATGCAGGTGCAAAAGACATACTGTAGAATTCTAACATTGTCAAAAATAAGCTTCCATCAAATGGCAAAGTACAGTAGGGTGGAACAGAATGGCATTCTGGCACTCAATGAGCATGTGAATGTGATAGGCTGTTTAAAACAAAATACCGTACAGCAAGTTCATTTTTCATGTTTGGTTCATGCCTGGCAGTCCTTCCAGCAGATGCCACAGAGTCAGTTAAGTCACTGCATGGTCCTGTCTGCACACATCCTTTATTTTCTTCTTGGCCCTGTCATATGTTCATGCATGCAGATGTCAGTAAAGTCCCATTAAACTACTTCCACATCTGGACAGCTCTACTGAACAAGACTGAGCATAACATGGGGAACTATGTATGTTTTAAATCCAAAATTCCATCAAATATAAAAAAATTGAACTCAGAGATGAAGAAAGTTCTAAGAAAGAGATGACAGGAGACTGAAGATAAGAGATCATTTTGAAGGTAACGACTGCTCTGTGAGTGACATCTCATCTTTCCTGTAATATCCAAAATCACTTAGCCTTCTTTAATCAGACAGCGAATCTGTGCATGATGTTCAGATTATTTCATATTGAAAAATGTCTGTTATTAAAAAAAAAAAAAAACAACCTTAAATGATAATAATATCTTCTCATTCATAAATGCAGGACAGAAAGTGCAGGCTAAACTGGGTCAGTTGCAGGGTTGTGGTACGGCTCACAGTGATGGACTGATGCAGTACAGACTGTAGTATCCACAATCATTGCAGAAAGCATAATAAGACATAAAAAAGCACATGTGTACAGTCAGCAAACCTATTACCATCTTTTTTATAAGGATATTAGAAGATGGATATTCTGAATATGCAGCTTTTAATGTTGAATATTGAGTTTAAAGTTAAATTAGATTAAGGTTTAAAATAAATGCCCAAATAAATCCTCAGCTGTGTTTCAGTATCACTACAGAAAAACAGAACTCACAGAAGTAATCAAATTGAATTAAACACATTTATGTTCTTTTGTAACACTTTCCAAATTCCTCCTTCCTAGCAGCTTTACACTGGCTCTAGGCTGGAAAGCAGCCACGATGACTCATGAAACATGTCCTTATAAATTGTAGAATGTATTTGATCAAATCCACAAAGAGCAATACACTCAGAAGCAGGTTAAATATTTGTCTTTCAAAGTGCTGGAGTTCAAAACAGTGCTGCATTATGATGCTTCCTTACTCGCTGTAGAAGGTCATTCTGAGCTCTATTTATTGCATTACCTTTGTATTTCTCTTCAACAGGTCTGTTTGTCACAGAACAGTTAATAATGCAAACCTCAGGCTTCACACTAAATCATATACATCTCTATAAGCAGAGACACATGATGTATTTGTTTTACTCTTCAGGTAAAATCAACAGCAAAGATTGTGGAAAAACAGCCCAAAGAGATCTTAGGAGGAAAAACACTGTTATGGCTACACTGACTGCATTATAAAAAGATGTATGGTTAGCATTGGAGGCTTCAGTCTTGCAGAGTAGAAATATGGCTGCTCCTTTTGTTTTCTGTTGAAAATCGAGCTTTTAGTTGGCAGAACGTTGGTGGACAGTAGACTATCTAAAGATGTGAAAAGCATGTGTGTGTTGCATTGACGTTGGATCTCTACAGTGCCATACTGGACAACCTGCACCTGCAGGAAAACCTCTGAGGCCTCTGTTGAATTGTTTCACATGACTGTGTTTTATGGTAAGGCTGGTAAGCTAGACGATCACACAGCTAAAAGGAAACAGATCGCACGTCTTTTCACGTAACACAAAATATGACAGAGAAGATGAGGAAAACAATTTAAGTTTAAATGTTTCACAGCAACCAGGGAAAGTCCAGTTCTTAATACCGCTTTATTTACTAAAAGGCTAAAATCTGCTAATGATTTTTCCCTCACATTTCATGATGAGTTTGGCTGAAAAAGTCTTTATAGAGGAAACATATGGTGGCTACAATAGATGTACTAGCTTTGAAACCACAGAAACCACAGCAGTGCAGAGAACGGCAGCTGTGAAGCTGCCTGTTTGAAAGAGGAAACACATCCAATAATCCATCATCCTGTTCCATGACCCCCTAAACGCCAATGGCCTCCTACAGTCCCGCCTCCTTAATAATGTACCAAGACAACGCCAAACCAGCCACACCCCCAGAAACACAATAGCACATAATAGCACACGTGGAAGGTCAAACATCCATTACACACTCAGTGTTACTCACTCTCTTTTTCTCTCTCCTTCACACACACACACACACACACACACACACACACACACACACACACACACACACACACACACACAGCAATAGATGAAATTCAATTATATGAGTGTAAACTGCTTTTCATGGACATTCATGATCCACATCTGCTATAAACAGAAATTTAATACACTTAAATAAATGTTTCAGTAATGCACATAATGATGTTTTTGACCGACTGCAGACTTCCTAAAGCTGTCATGACCAAAAAACAGGAGCATCGGGGGGGTTTCCTGCATTGCTCAAAGACACACCTGCAACTCTTACCAGTATAACTAATATAACAAAGACATTACTACTATCTTGCCTGCTGACAAGGCTACATCTTCACCTTTGGGCTGATGCTTTTTTTTTTAATCAAACCATTTCAGATTTCATAGACAAAAGAAACAGGAAAACTTTTCAAGCAATTCATTCAAGTCTTCCTAAATACTAGTTGAAAACGTTAGTTCTGCCAGGAAAGACACAGTCAAAAGAAGACTGTTATTTCCAGTGGCTGCCATTTATATTTGGTTCTACAGTATACTGGGTACCAAAGTGGCTTGCAGTTTGTAGGCCCAACGCTATGCTTAATCGTTTGGACTGGTCATTTGAAATTTACAACCTAGATAAGGCCACCACTGGCTTCTGGTGAATGATAACAGCGAAAACGTTGTTGTCGTATTGGAATAATGTCAGCTGGGGCTACTGGTCTGTGATTAGTTCAACTTTGAAAATCCAAATAACACACGTTTATTGTAATTCTGCCAGTTTCACACCTGTTGGTTTAAAGCTTGTGAGACTTCCATAGTTGTCTTCATTGAGATTAAGCCTCCCCCCCCCTTTTCCCTTTTTGGTGGAAATTTCTGGCCACATTAGCAGCGCAGTGATGAAGTAATTGAGACAGACTCACTGCTCTTTGACCCTAACACACTGTGCAGCTTAGGGGTTCTAGTCCACACGTGACTTTGCTAATCAAGTGATGCCTGGACACAGTTTTTCCCCTTATTGAGTCTAACTGTCTGACAATGGCTTTCTTTTAACCCTGCGTGTTTTAACTTCATCTCACCACCCCATTAGTGTTTGACACTGCTTAATAAGCACACCAACAGAGTGAACTCATGGAAAACAGGGCTTTGAGTTATTTCTTTAGCTGTAGCTCTAAGGATGACAACTCTGGTTCAGCATCAGAAGAAATATCTGGTCAGTGTTGGTTAATGTTTTTAGTGATCTGCTCAGCTGTGACTCCAAAAGTCTTACCTGATATTAAATGGATTATGACATTTATCACCAATATTAGTGTCCTATATATTGGAATAATCTTAATCAGTTGGATTTTAAATTTCGAGTTTATCTTACTCATTTGTTTCATCATCAAATATACTCAATGATATGTTTTGTTATGACGATCAGCTGAACTAAGGAAGTGAAACCAGCTAAAATGTAACTGAAGCCATTATAAGCAGTAGTGTGGTTCACTGTGACAACGTACGGCATCAGAGCTATTAGCATGACTATAGATTTGTATTTTTACCTATAATTTATAGCAATTAGATTATTATGATTTTATTATTGTTACAAATAGAAAAATAATCATTCTTGGACACATGAACACTCGGTGACACTCTGCTCCCTTTCTGAGTCCATAAAGAACTGAAATGGACACAAGGAGCAGGAAATTAGACCAGACAGGCTGTTTTATTCATAAGTAGTGCCGCTGATGTGTAAACTGGCAGCTCAATAAACCAGTTGCCTGCAGCGATGTTACCCAACTAATAGACTATAAAGTGTTGAGCAACGCTTTCTCCGATGCTCTGCTAAAGTAGCTGCTGCATATTTTATAGGGGCAGGTGCACTGATTAAAGAATCCAAATCCTTTACTTGCAATTTGTATGCAAAAATATTTATATTCCTAGATTACATGACAAGTTACAAGCCAAAAGCCTAGTGTATAAAGACCATCGTGGAACTGTAGCTGTATTTCTTGCTTAGTTCGCAATAACTGAAATTGGTTCTGTCACTTCGATGTGTTTGATTGCTTAATAAGACCCCTAAAGAAACTACTAATGAGTCTGCCAGAACTGCTCTGCATCCAGCCTTTGCACTAATTGCAATGTACAGACAGAGAGGTCAAACAAAAAGCCATCAAAAAGCTTCATTTTACTTTTCACATTTTAGACAAGGTGATGTGTGGTCTTGTCTTGGAATCTAGAAAAAATGTCTATTTGTCCTCTTTTCCTATAGAGTCATTCATAGAGTTGAAATACTAATGCAAAGCCTCCATTGACCCCGTCGACATACATTGATTAAGTTCAGCCTCCAATTATCTGATCTGTGAACATCTCTCCACCTTGAGCCACTTATTTTTGCATTCATTTGCCATTTCTTCTTAAAAACGTACACGCTTTTCTTCTCTCATGTCCTATTTTCCACCTTGCAGTGGCAGTCTCGGTCGTTGTGTCCTTGGGCAAAACACTTCGCCTGCCGCCTACTGGTGATGGCCAGAGGGGCCGATGGCGCGATATGGCAGCCTGGCTTCTGTCAGTCTGCCCCAGGGCAGCTGTGGCTACAACTGTAGCTTGCCTCCACCAGTGTATGAATGTGAGAGTGAATGATAGTGGAATTGTAAAGCACTTTGAGGGCCCCAAAAAGCGCTACATAAATGCAATCCATTATTATTATTATTATCAATCCTCATTCACTAATATGTGCATGGAAATGTTCTTACCCTGCAAAAGAATAAATGAACAAAACCACCTCTGGATTCATAAAATGTGTGCACCAGCCAGTTTTGTCCTTACTATCATACGTGTTTGAGTGAATCAGAGCAATTTTGAATCAACAGCCTTGCGCCTTCTACCTCCGATCTGTCTACTGCCACGGTCCTATTTCTTTTCATGTGGAAACACACTGACATAAAGGGTAAAATCCTGAAAGTGGTGATCATGTTATACGAGCGATCCCTGCACCGGAGTGACTAAATACCTTCATGTGAGACCCCTGCTGCTGCTCAAATAAAAATCATTTTGAAATCAAAGCTGATAAAAAACAGAGAAAAAACAAGAAAATTTAGTACTAGAGTCCATCTTCAGTCAGGCAAACATGAGAAAATCATGAAAAATATTACAGACAAAAACAAAAAAAATCCATATTCTCCATGTGTGGGAAGCTGGGAAGGACGGAGGATGTAAGTCATGGCTAATGAATAATAAGAGAAGATACAATAATATGAGGCATTTAGTGTTTGTTTCATGTAGCTTTAAAATCTTATTGTTATGTATTTATTTCAAGGTTTTTTGGTCATCATGATGATCGGCTCATGGAAAACTAAATAATGAACAAACAGATGTTTTATTTTTCTTCTGCTTCTTCTTCTGCATTATTGTAATTTAGGGTCTTTACCTTGCAATATGAAGTACCTTGAGGCAACTGTTGTGGTGCTTTGGAGCTCTATTAGTAAAACTGAATTAAATTAAATTATTTTATTACAACTATCATAATATAATACACCAATTATTTTTATTGACTTTGAGTTATTAAGTAAGTTTTGACAAAACTAAATGTTAGAAGAAAAAAAGTTCAGAATTTTGAAATACCAGGAGAACATTTCGAGACTCCTGGAAAGTAAAAGTCAGAATTAAGTCTCTGCAATGATTTGTTACATTAGTTCCACCAAAATTAAACTAACTTTTCTTCCAGTTAGTAATGCATGCAAACCTAATGACAACCCTACAATAAAAGAGAAGCCAAAAATGAGTCATTCTTTCCAATTTTCATGCAACTTAATTTGATGCATTATTAGAATAGTCCTGTAGGCTGTAAATCCTCATTATCTGAGAAGCAAATGTAATCTTTTCACAGAAGGATATGAGGGTATATTAGGACTATAATTTCTCACATTCATTAAGTTTATTTGGACCACCGAAAACTATTTACCACCTGTATGGGCTCAAAACTCCCAGTGCAGAATCACGGACTGGTTCTCATATTCTGTTTACGCATGTGGTAACTAGTAAATGTGTGATACTAAGTGATTGATACCAGGGTGCTATATGTAGAGAGTCTGACAATTCATGAGAAAAGTCCAGATTCCTTGAAACTTTAAAATTTTATTAATTTTTTGTTTTCACCCGACAGCACAAACAGCATCAGCAAGCAGCTTAGTCTCAAGCGCATTCATTTTCCATCACATCCAAAAATGACAAATGCTCAGCTTCATAAACAATCAACTGAAATGCAGTTATAGCAGACCAGCAACTGAAATTAATAGATGTGCCAGCGATTATGACAAACAGTGTTTGTGATGCATTTATCCCTTGAGTCATTATGCAAACCAGACTGATTTAGTTATGTTGTCATATATTGTCATCTTATGTGTTGGAGCTGTTTTTCAACAGGTTGAGTATGTCCTAAAAATAATAGTTTTTCTCAAAAAGACATCCATCCTAAAAATGTGTTTTTCTTCGATTTATTCTTGATATTTTAACTAGCTTGTTCCAGTTTTGAGGCCCAGTTACCAGTCCACTTTAGCCCTTGCCTCTGTTAAGTGTTTAGTTGTCCTGTGGAGGCTGCACACACACATCTGTGCTTCTTTTACCCTGTAACAACTTCACCAGTGGGGTGCTACACATTCATGTTGCCCCAACGAGTTATGCTTGTTGTGTGGTGCTCCAGTTGCATCCATTTGCTTCAGTATTTGCCTGCAGAGCCAGCAGAAGGCTCCTGACAAATGTGCTCCCGTGCAGTACTCAAAAAAACCCAACAGCATGTTGCTCAGCAGAGACCTATGTGTGTAGTTTAAATCTTCATTGTTTCAAGTGGAACAGAAGACTGGGACATTTTTTTTTAAAATGACGGCCTGAAAAGTACAGACAGTGACTACAGTGGACACATTGTTTCTAACACTTGGTTTCATTAACTTTGCTTCTGTCTGCAGTTCGGTGATGGTCCAACAACAGTACAAGCAAGAGTAGTCCACAGATCAGCCCACTACACCACATACTTTGGACACTGCCTCTATCTGGCCATAGATAGAAGCAGACGGGGTATCTGTGGCTCCCTACAGTCTGCCAACAGAAAGCCACATTCAGCCGATTACACCCCAGTGTGGTAAGGTCAGGTTTTTACTCAGTCCATTCTTCACCCAAATACTGTTGTAACGTTTATGTGCATAGCTTAATAAAAAAGCACAAAAAGGAGGGAGAGGGTCTGTTTTTTCTTATATTTCTTCGCATCAAGAGTACAAAGATACAACAGAGACATCGTTGTTGGAGTTCCACAACAGCAGTCCTTTTAGATCTTCCAGTGTAGACATTTATAAACACTTAGTCAGTGCTGCTTTGTTTTATCATTATTACATTTTAATATATTCAGGCTAAGTCAATTGCTTTTGCTTTTGGATGCTTTCCAGGGTAATATCTTGTTGCGTGAACTAATCTTGAAAGTTTGGCTGTAATCCTTTCTCAGAATTAGACTCTGACTAATTTGTGAGTGCTGTCATGTTCCTGGCTAATATCAGAGTGAATCTTGCATGTCTACAAATCTACCCTCTTGCTATAGAGAGTGAAACCCTAGGAAAAAGAATTAAAACAACTTAAAACCAAACTAAATGAGGTCATGAGGGGCATATAAATATTCCTAAAATTGTAACAAATCAAGGTTAAAAGTGTCAGTTAAAGCCACACGGACTGAACACAAAGATATATTGTATACAAAAAGAACAGACATTAGATCTTATCTTTGTCATTTAAACAAAACATTGTTCCTTTCTTCAGCTGTTTCCAGTCAAACTGCTGTCCGAGTCTACAGCATCGGGTCTAAAAGGCATAAAAAGGCTTTTAGCAGTGAAAACATGTCCCATCTTCATTAATGTCCACTCTAACTTCTTCTTGCTTTATGCAGCTTTTAGTTCACAGTAGTTACCACAAAGTGCTTTTGGCTTTTAACGCAGAGTTGACATCTGCTGCTCTCAAATCTTCCACATCTTCTTCCAAAATGCATCAGTCCAACAAAACATCTAACTCTGCAGCTCTCTCACTGATTGCACACATAAATACCGCTTCTACAATTATCTGCAGGTAATTAGCACTTTGATGTGAGGTTATCTTTCAGTTTATCATTGCAGCCACCAAGCTTGTTTCATGTTTCTGTATCTGCTGTTTACAAAGAAATGACTTTTATTTGCAGGTTGGAGTCAAAAAACCTCAAGTCAGAAATCTATGGAAACCAACAATTTGAGAGGAATTTGAGTTTGCAATATCGAAGAAAGAACAAACGGCCTTACTCAATGCAGCACAGGCACAAGCACAAAAAAGAGATGTGACAGGGCCCTTTTGTGATGGCTGTAGTTACACTAAATCACAGCACTCTGTGGTAGCAAAGGCAACAAGAAATAAACTTCTAAGACATAGAGGTCTGTTTTGACAAACCGTTTCTGCTAAATAGATCAGAGTTGATATACTGCAAATAAACTAATACTATCACTGAAATTGTGCCTGACAGTGATGGCTAAGATTGAAAACTGAAGCTCCAATTTCCCCACAAAGCTCCATTTTCCTATCTGACTGGCCTGTTACTAAATGCATCAAAAGCTGTCCAGAGGGGAAACATTGAAACATGAAGTGAGAGAGAGAGATGACAGCTATATGAGGATGGGAACAAGACTAACTCTGCTGCGACATCTTAAATTAGTCAAAGTGATGCTGAAACCGTTTTAAACAGTTGTCAGACGGAGCAGAGCTGATGGTTCTTAATGAGACATTCAAAGAGTGAATGTTGTTTAATAATACATTCAGAGAAGATCTTCTGCAGTTTAATTTCAACTTCTTTTCTAAAATGAAGTTACTTTCCACCACTTGTGTTCTCGCCTGCATCCAGCATTGATTGTTTATATACCTAAAGAACTATTTGTAACTGTTGAGTCTTTTAGAAGATTTTTCCAGTGTGAAAAATCAATCAAACTTCAAAAAGCAGTAGAACATTATTCTGTTTTAACATGTTTTTTTTTTTCACTTCTATTAACTGTGTTTTAATTTTCTATTCGATTCTATTAAACTGTTATTGTGATCCTAACCCACTTAGTGACTTTGTGTCTGTGAAAAGTGCTCTATAAATAAACTTTACTTACTTAGAATATTTTGTTAAGCTTTCAAGTCAATATAAAAAAAACCCAATGACATCACTGCAGATAATAGCCACATAAAAAATTCAAAATAAACCAATGTGACATAGATGGATGGAAAGTGAACACAAGCCTGCTTTTAACATCAATCACCCTGTAAAAACTCGAGCTCATTACCTGGGACAACACTGACTCAGACTTGGTTTTTATAAAGAACCCGATGTCTTCTTTTCTGTCGCATCAGTTAATAACCTGGGGTGGCTCATCTACATCTTTAGCTGAATATGATGTGTTATTAGTCTCCTGTTATATAATGAGAAGGAGGAGGAGGTTTCTGCTCCACCCTATGTCCTAGATTATGCATTTACAAACGATTATTACAGTAAGAAATACAAGATTTATCTACAATATCAGCTCATGAGAACTTCATGTTTTTTAGTAGTTCAGGTCTGGATGATGATGATGTGTTGAGTATGATCCAGTAAAAAGTATACGATTATTTAACCAGTAGGGTTTACTATGAAGCAAGTTCCACAAACTTGGCCTGACAGAGCCTAAAACCTCAACGACTTTCTGCTTTGTACAAAAGGAGTTGTTTGATGCACCACTTGACTCTTCTTTTGCACAAACTTGATCCAAGCACAGGGTATTTCAGTCAGAGAAAAATTAAAAGGAATAGCTGAACTGAGGAACAGTGAAATGCAACACTGGTTCTGCAATTAAAACATGAGAGAAATACTACAGAGAATCGTTAATCTTATGAATTCATGGTCATCGCAAGCACGCCGAGCAGGGAAAAAAGGAAACATTATCTCAAGCTACAATATTTATTTTACCACTTAGTGCACTATCAGTGATGCTGTTTATTTCTACTGTGACAACTGCACATTAGAACTGTGAATTTTAAAGCCGGATACATTTAAACATTAAACGTTACTCAGTGTGTTCAGATCTGACAGTTTCTCATAGCCTGATAAAAGAGACACCAAAAACACTTTAGTTTGTCACCAAAGCAAAGTGAAATAAATTTTATTGACTGAATATTCTTGGTGATTAGTAATCTACAGCTACATGAAAGTCTACACTGAAAATGTTAATCTGTGTTCGTGTAGCTGCGATTCCAACAATGTGAAATGGACCGAGCAGCAGTTTAAGATCACTCATAAAAACACTCGTACATTTTTCTGCATCAGCAAATAAATGTGTGCAAATGCCAGGCATGCAGTCTGTATTTGCATTAGCTTTACATCTGGGTTTCATTTGGTATTACTACTGAAAAGTCTCAGGAACACTGAACTTCATATTAATCATGAATGATACAAATATCTTTTTGTCCAGTGAGAGTTTACGACAGCTTTTATTAAAAGAGGAAAACAAAACAGAAATGAATATACTGAAACAGTGGTTTGTTTGAGTAAATAATGGTAGAAGCTGTATGTATCGAAAGAATGTGTGAGAACACATTTTTGGGTGTGATGTTAGACCATAAAATCTGCTCATGTTAGACATGGAGAGCATCACAGTGCTGGAGAAAAAAGGCACATCCTGAAACAGAAATCATTACTAATGTTCAGCGATTTTATCTTACTTGAATTATTGTGTGGAGATATGAGGTAACACATACAAAAGCATACAAAAGACCACTGTAGCCATTGTAAAAAGACCACTGTGGATAGATAATATGGCTGGTTATGTGGAGCACACACACCTATTATTCGTAAAGTCCAACATGTTGAAAAGTGTGAATCAGGTAAAAGCAGTGAAATAATGCACAGAGCCAGAAATAATCTCTTAACAACAAATATTAGAAAATAACACTTTCAGACAGAAAGTGCACTTATGAGCTGAGAGGAGAGCTAAATTTAAAAAATACTGTATTATATACTACAATTGTATATACTGAAATATTAAAGTTAATTGTTAATATATAAGTATGTATCTGTTAATATAACAAGGGACTGTGTATTCAGTGATGCAGTTTCATTTGTTTTTTACTTGTATTAACACGTGTTACTTACTGTATATGTTTAATTAGATTCAGATCCCTGAAAAAGTGATTTTAAGCCAGACTTCACTTCATCGTAGATCCTTCTGATCTAAACTTTCTATGAAAACTAATTAACATATGTTTGTTGCCTACATCACAACAGAAACCTGAAGTTTACGTTCATATGAAAATTACGTGCAAATGAATTATAAAAGGAGATGTTTGTTTGTGACTTGCTTGTTTTTGTTTAAGAAAAGACTTCCACCTCTCTTCTATAAGTGATACAGAAAAACAGGGAAGCCACTATTTCAGTGTTTGTTTCATTACAGTATTCAGATTTCCTGAATATTCTACTCCAAAACACCAACATTTGATGGAAGAGAGTTGATAAACATTCACTAAAGCCTCCTCATGCATTTGCTGCTGACTACTTTGACATGATATCGTTTTTTTAAAACACTTTCTCTAAAATCTAGATTTATTTTTATTAGTTTTATATAACAACTTTGGGCAAAAACATCTCCTGTGCTATTTCCATCTCCACTGGTTGCACTGCTACTTGAATTAAATTTTCTTTAAAGAGAAAAAAAACCTCCTGTGGAATGTTTGCAAAACACGTAACGTTCAGTTTCTTCATGATATGAAGTTATAATTATCATGAGTGCTTCTCGTGTGGTTCAGAGCAACCTCTCATTCCTTGTGTTTTCAAATAAACAGGTAGCCTGAGGACAGCATGTTGCAGCAAGTAAAACTGTTTATGAAACATGAGTTGCTGCTGCACACAGTGGCTTACATTAACATCTGGTGAATATTTAACAAAGTGCCTTTGGTACTTCTGTGGGTTTGGACTTTTGCAACAACCGCAGCATCAACACACCAGAACAAACTGAAACACAAACACACTCTGTTCACTTTATTGTAGTTATGACATGAATGTGATTTCAAGTAAGTTTAGTTTCTTTCTTTTTTTAACACTTGCCTTCTAGTGATCCATCTTCAGTTTGAAGATGGTAATGAAGACATCCTGCTACTGTATGTCTTCATTACCATGTTTAGAATCACTGCCTAGCTGTCGAACTTTGTAGTCAAGAGAAGCTCACATTTTCTCATTCAGTGTATTGTGTCCTCTTTCAGTCTAACTTTTTACAAACCGGATGTTTAGAAAAAAAAAAAAAAAAAAAGATCTAAACTCTGGTAAAGTCGCAGAGATGAGCCAGCCTAATCTTTAATTCATTCACATGATTTAAATCTTCTCGTGCACCAAGGACTGCAATGCAGATTGGTTCTTTAAGCCATCTGAACATAAATGTCATGCTAATTAATCTTAATGACAGGCAAACATTAGTTTATAGGCTGAGGATCTCTGCAGACGTTTCACCCACTGGCTTAAACTCTTCTGCTTATTTCATATTCTGATTTCAGATTATTATTTTTCTCATGTAGCTGGATCCACATCGTTGTGTTTCACCATCTTTGCATGAAAGCAATTTTGGCATTGGAAATGGTGTCAGAGAGCCAAAGCCGTGCATGCAGAGCAATGTGTTAGGATCTATCACGAACAAATGTATGGATGACCGTGCAGGCCAATGTGAAATCCTTTCTTTTGTGGTTCACAGAGAACAAGGCTGCCTGGGTGATGAGAGCTGAATGACTCTAAGCAACTTGAAAAGGATGCACAATCGAGCATTTGCACAAATCATGAAAAGCAAACAAATGGGTGTCTTTTGTGCACATATTCAGCTCTCAAACTAAGACTAGAAAATGTACCTGCATAAACAAGCACATTCACAGTATGCTATTTTTTAACACAATCCAGAGAGTTGGTAGAGCGCAAGCAATACCCTACAAAGAGGGGGATGCTGTTCTATTTCTGGTTTGTCTATGATTACTCCATTTGTATACAATTATTGGTCCAATTGTGTTTTTCATTGATTATGCTGAAATTATTTTCATTCTTGGATAAGACCTGGTGTTGCAAAGAGCAATGACCCAACTATCTAGCAACAAATAAGAAACAAAGAAAATTATATTGAGCAGGTATGACTAACTGTGAAATGCTCTTTCACAGCCCAGTACATTTTAAAGTTTTGCATTATGATTAACTATGACTGGAGATCAGCCAATCAGCCTCTGATGTATCAACTTATGTGCCAATCTTATTTGCATGTGCTGCAGCTGAGATATACCTCTCCAAGAGGGCTAACATGTTATTGTAACGCAGAAAGCAACAAGTATGATTCTTCCACTAAGAAACAAAATGTTGTGTATTTATTAAAAGCATTATAATCACAACAGATTGAGGCTTCTCTGAAATAATACTGTATACAAAATCGGCTTTGATTTTATTTGACTGTCATAATGTAAAAACTGTAGCGAGTAATCTGTCGTCTCTTCATTTTCCTGTCCCTATCAGACAGATATAGCTAATTTATAACCGCAGATTGCCAACACACAAAACACAACATGATCAGTGTGCACACATGTTACACGACAAGTTCGAATGCAAAAAATTCAGCATGTCTTGTTGTTTTTTTGCAACGTGCTTGCAAACAATGAGTGCAACTCATCCGTGACACGTCTCGTAGGGGATTAGACTGAACTGGTGGTCAGCTGGTTGTATATACCCATATAAAAGCAAAGTGCCCATGTCATTATGCAGCAATTCTTGCTGATTTGTCACAGTTCATCTCAGATTAATCATACAGTGTACTGCATGTGACTGCTAACGCCACCACATTCTATCTCAGGCTGATTGGAGTGAATCTGTCTTATTGCTGTTTCATCAACGCTTTGATGAACCAAAATCACTTTGAAGATGGCAACTTTAACTTACTGCAAGTGGTCTCTGCCTCTAATGCAACCGCTTAAAAGGCATCAGTATGAAAAGTTTACTGGTTGAAATAATTCTGGTCATCCCACACTATCAGACCACTGGGTATCCAACCACTAGTGAGTGTGGAATTACTGAGTCCAACATTTTTACAGAGTCTACAGTTCTGACATCTTGTCAGTCATATCGATGGACCAACAGTCATTGAATAAAACAATGAACGAGCACTGGCATCAGGCAACACTGAGGTCTAGTGCCTGCAGAAAGCCAGTATCGTGAAGTCTCTCCAGCACCTCACTGTGCATGATGACTGGTGATTTCAGTGCTGTAGCAGTGTCTGATGATGGCTGACAAGGAATAACACATTTATTAAAGAAAGTAGCTAAGAAAAACTAATAGCACCACTTAGGATCAGCAAACCCTTGTAGACCAAATTATTCTACATACTGTGAAGATGTTAATTTTGTTGTGTCATTTTTTTCTCCATCGTTCATACATTGGATTATTTTTCTCTACTTTGTCAACTAATTTTGAGAAATGTCTCTAATTAACAAAATGTGTTTTGATGCTACACAGTTTTATAATTGAAATAACTGTTATTGTAAATGTTGATTGAAATAAAAGTAGAAAAGGAAAGTATTAGTTCAAATATGTGAGGAGGATTTTTTTCTGTCTCTTTGTATTTTTGCACAGCATCTTGTTAAAAACCCATTCATAACCGTAGACAGATGGTGATTGTCTGACCTTCTTTACAGCTGACACGTGTGGCTATTAACCTTGTGGACACATCCACACAGATTTCAGTATTGTGCTTTAGCCAGACATGATTTTCAAAGCTCCACTGCTCAAACTGCAAAAATCTAAAATCAAACTGAAAAACTTGGGGTGATAAAAGCAAAGACATGCATAAGTATGCAGTAAAACAGCATGCACAGAAAGAAAGATGATGTTGACGGGTGCTTCTCTCTGCTGAAGCGTCTTCAAAGTAATTATGAAAAGCTCATCAGTGACCTTACAGATGCCATTTTTAACGGTCGTTACCTTAATTGTAATTTGAGAAATGGTGGATCGGTGGGGTGGGGGTGGAGGATGGGTGTTGAAGCAAAGTCAAGGTGAGTAAACATAAACCGCTTCATGTGCAGGATAAAGAGAGTGTGAGAGAGGTGCATCTCTCTCTGGCTCTGTCTGTTTACTTAATGACTCGGTGTTTGTGCAGCTCAGGATGCTAAACTTGAACCTCAGGGGAGCCAAGATTACAGGTCTCAAGGACTGCTGTGTGTGTGTGTGTGTGTGTGTGTGTGTGTGTGTCGCGTGAACGTGTTTATTTGTGGTCATGATTTAAATTACTTTGACAGTCCACTTCCTCTGGAGGGCGGACTCTTATTGAACTCTACAGGAGTCCATATACAGTAACTACCAAACCTAATTATTTTACAATTAGTGTTTCATTAGTGTGACTGTGTCACCTTTAGCTGTAGTATGTGTTTTGTAGTTTTCTACATGACATTTATCACATCCACTATATTTTAATAATTAAATCAGGTAACATTTTCATGTATTTAATTTAAATTCGTGTTTGTTTGGTTTCAGGAGAAAGGCACACAAACACATTTTAACAGTCCACTGAAGAAATGTTTTTTTCTTTTAAGAAACTGGGAAAACATTTTTAGTCTTCTGCTTTCAAAAATTCCCGAAGTTGTTACAAAACAGTTCCAGTTTGTTGGGGGTGTTTGTTTTGTGTTTTAATGCGAGCGTTTATGTTTTAATGATCTTTGGCAAATACTCATGATTGTAACCCGCCACATCAGTTGCTTAGGAAATCACAAATTCTTATGGTGTAACAAAATATTCCTGCTGCTGCTGGGTAGCTTGGTTAGGCTTAGCCTTATTAGCTAGCTGGCAAGTACAATGAATTGTTGAAATCATGAAATAATGTCAAGTGACTCAGAGCTCAAACAAACATAATTAGAGTTAGGATTATGAGGAAGTCTTTAAGAAATATTTTCTGCTGGCTTGGCTTTGTCTCTAAAAGCCCCGGCAGTTCCTAAATAGTTTATGCAATGGTTTTGTTAAACCCCTTGAACTGAAAGTGAAACTCTGCATTTCAGTCACATCTAGATTTTTTATTTTAAAATCCAGTATGGCGTAGTATTACAGGGGGAAAACTGCAAAAAATTCCAAGTTAAAAAGATAAACAATCATTATACCTTCAGGACTTCATTTATCACTTCTGGTACAAAACGACAAGTCTGACGCACAACACTGGCACCAACACTTTTTGTATTATGATATGTGTTAGTCAGCATCTAGTTGCCTAAATCCAATGATAAGACTGTTTTAGTTCTCCCCACTTCTCATATAATTTCTAGCCACCTTGAACAGAGAAAAAGTCAGATGACAAAGATGGAGACAGCAAGTAAGAAAAAGTACAAACATAATCAGGAGGAGGGATGAGTAAGAAAAAGAGAGGGAAAGATGAGTCACTGTAGGTGAGAGAAGGAAAGGAGGAAAATTAAATTGAGGATGAAAAAGAAATTTGGATGGTAGGAAACGAGAGTCAGTGAAGGAAACACAGGATGGAAGAAAAAATGATGGAGAGGAGGGGAAAGGAGAAAAGGAGAATAGTAATCAAGTAAGGGAAGAGGAGATCATGTAGGAAAAAGAAGGAAGCATAAACAGAATGACAGGATGAAAGGAGGAGGAAGGTGTGACAAAGATAATGGATGAAGGGGAAAAACAAAAATAATCCTGAGGGGAAAATCACAGCTTTGTAATTTCAGTATCTTTAATACAGTCAGCACAGTTGCTGCCTAGCTCCTCTCTGGCATCTCGCTCTCCTCCTGCACATCCCCTTCATTTTGCAGTGGGTTTTTTCCACCAGCTCGTCCATCTTTCAGGTTGAGCAGAAAGGAGAAAACCTTTTGGAAACAGACTGATTCATCATTCAACACTATTCATCGTCCTGCTGTCAGATTTGCCCACAAGGATGCCAGTCAAAAAACAAGCAGCCAATAAACCACCTGGCACTCGATAGAGGGGGAAAAAGAGAATCTGGCCTGCCACAACACCCCCACCCCCACCAACTTCGTCATGTCTGAGGAAACGGACAGTTGATTTGGGAAGCGGTGAGAGGAAGAGTGATGAGACGGCTGTGGTAACGCTTTGCAGAAGGTCATGTCAAACAAGAGAATCTGCCACACGAAAGTGATGCTTTTTCTCTCTCTCTGTCTCGACTATCAGTCACCATCTTCTGCCTGTGCCATTTAATGACTTTGGCAGAGGCAGAAGATGGTAAGTGTGCCATAGAAAAGGCTTCATACATTTGGAAAGAGAAACACTGAAGGAGTGTGGGAGGGGTATTTACAATTAGCACCTTTAGCCAAATGTTCAAACTGTGGCACAGCGAGGCCATTTATGGCCCTTTATTAAAACACAGTATTTAAACAGTGGAGGGGAGCCATCTGCTCACCACTCTCGAGCCCTCTTATGTTCACATGTGTCAGAACAGGCCCATTGCAGTCCGTACGCTGACAGTCTCTTGGAGGGATGAACAACTTCAGGCTGATTGTGTGAATAGGAGCAGTTGGTTATTGCACAGTTTTGTTGATCCACGGGGCATAAGGGTAAGCACTGGTAATGAATCTCCTGAAGAAGTTGAGCATAGAAAGCAAAAATGCAGTACTGTCTATTCATGCATGATTAGAAATGAAAGCAAAGTGGACTTAAGGTTGTAAATAAGCAATCTTCTTTGGTTTCTTCAGATAAGCAAAGCATTTACCCACCAAACTCCAAATGGACTCAACAAAAGACTTGTTGAATTCAGCGTGCCCCGAGAAAAACTATGAGCAAAACATTATTCATTGTTTAAAAAGCTAAAAAAAAAAAAAAGACCAGACGAGATTACAAGTATAGCGTGAAAAAGTACCTGTACCCATCCTGATTTCTTAGGTTTTTGCATATTGGTCACACTTTTATTTTAATACAGCCATATCAGAGCACATTTACATGTATAGATTCATTCATGCCTCCGAATGAGTAACATGCAAATCGTCGGCGTAACCGATGATTTGCATTAAATAGCATCAGTATGTTACCAGCTGGGATGAGAATGTGTTGATCTTGCCTTTGGCTCCACCTGCACAACGGCGGTGCCAGGGTAGGTCTCCGCGGCAGAATTTGTTTCCCCTGCTTCGGGAGCATGCGCTGGGCAGTGCAAATCACAGACAAACAGTATCCCACATTCTTTACTTTTAGTTCACAAACACTTCTTATAATGACTAATTACTGCTTCAGGATTTTGTGGTACAAATTGGAATCAATGGTTCCTTCAGATACAGCAAGTCGTCCAGATCCTGAAGCACCAAGCAGTCCCAGATAATCACCCAACCACCATCATGTTCGACTGTTTGCTTGATGTTCATTTTCTGGAAAATTCTGTCAGTTTTACACCAGATGTAATGGAACACAAACTCTCCAAAATGTTCAACATTCTCTCTTATCTTTCCCAGCAGTCATGGGGATCATCATGACATTGTTGGCAAATGAGAAATGAGCGTTTGTGTTTCCTTTGGGGTCAGCAGTGGTTTTCACCTTGCAACTCTCCCACATGTGTTATTTTTGCACAGTCTCGTTCATATTGTTGAATAATGAACGCTGACCTTAACTCAGGCACGTAAACCCTGCAGCTCTTTAGATGTTGTTCTGGGATTTTTTTGTGACCTGGCCACTTGTGGAAGGTTTACCACTGTTGCAAGTTTTCTCTGTTTCTGGATAATAGCTCTCCAACTCCCATGTGAATGACTTTGTTCTCAGCTGGTTCTTTAGTTTGTGGCATGATGTGCTGCTTTGGAGATTTTTAAGACTACTTCAGCACACGGGTCACACAGGTTCTGACAGTAATCAGGTCTAGATGTGGAAATTGCACTTAGCATTCCAAACAATGTGATTAATTGCAGCTAATCCATCATTTAACAGGGAGTGGTGGGTTAAATACTTTTTCAGACAAGGCCAGGCAGGTTTGAATACCTTATTTTGCCTTTGAAAGCGCTGCATTTCGTATGCATTCAGTTTACCTTTGTCTAATATTAACATTTGTTTTGTGATCCGAAAGTCTAGGTGTGAGAAAAATGCAAAAGAAAGGGGGCAAAAAGTATTTGAAGTATATCTTCAGTGGGTTTAGTTTCTACTTTGGAGTCATCTTCCAGTTGTGTGTGCCTGGAAAACCTCCAAAAATGATAACGTCCTGATTAGATGCTGGAAACAAATCATCTGGTACCGTTTCATTGCATTGGGGCAGTAGCACAACTCCTTAATCTACTTCCTAAGGCTGAGCCCAGATACCCTACAGAGGAAACTCATTTTAACTGTTAGCTAATTTTTAGGTCATTACCAAGAGCTAATGAGCATAGGTTAGGGTTCCAACTTTGAACAACCAATGCATCAAAAGTTTCAACTTCTAGCTTAGCTAGGGTGACCATATTTTGATTTCCAAAATAGAGGACACTTGGCCCAGTCATAAAAAACTTAAATAATACTGTTTGCTTAAACAAAAGTTTAACATATTTAAACGATGCCTTCACTGTGCGGTTAATGAATGGTGAAATAAAAAACGTCATATAGGCTTTTACAAGTCAGCAAATGCAAAAAAAGTAGTGGACTAATATGCACAGCTCTATTTGAATATACTTTCTTTACTGACTGACCAACTGAAGAAACATAAAGGTGCAGATTTACAGCAGTACAAAAGATATGCAGCAATCTGGACTGCATCTGTTTTGTGTAAACACTTGAAACACAGTAGCTTCTACGCCAGCTAGGTCACACATATGAGGTTTTTTTGGGGGGGGGTATTAAGGTTATTTCTTGCTCTATCGGGGGCCAGCAATATGAAAGAATCTGGTAAAAACCAGACACAGACTTGTTTTCTTTCCCTAATAGCCATTAGCACTTACAGACGATATCAACCCAAGCACTGAACACTGTACTGATACTGCATTAACAGCTGTGGAGTTTAGTGCATATTCTCTCCTGACCATCCCCTTACCCGGGTGCTCAGACCTCACATGTCCCTGAACGCTGCAGCAGCCAAACCACCACTCACATCCTTGAAGACTGTCCAGCCACCAGGCTGGCAGACGGCTACCTCATCAAAACAGCTGAACCAGATGGTAAAGGTGAAGACAAGGTGCCAAAGGGGATTAAGCTATGTGTGGGTTTCTGATTGTGTGTAGCTTTGTGAAAATATGCTCCTTTAGTTTTTTTTGAGAGATTGAATGTCGTGTTTTTGCTCAGAAAGCTGGTGTCTCATACCGAAACAATCTGTCGTGTTGAGAGAAATTTAATGTGGCTATAAAGACACATACATCATCTGCCTACAGCTACCTAAATGCAGTAATCTTCCACACATAGGCTGAAAAGTAACAAAAGAGGGATAACACACATTCTGCAGCTGTGTTCGGCTGTAAATATGGTTATCTATCACTTTGTTCTCATCTATCTTCTGCTTATTTGTTTTTAATAATGAAGTTGAAGTGCAAAAGGGTAAACAATACTGCAAAATTTTATCTTATCAAGTTAATTTTCTCTGTTACTGAGTCCCAAATGTCTTCTTTTTCTAAGACAAGTGTAAGAAATCGTCTAAACAGAGAGTTAATTTAAAAATGATTCCATTACAAATCCACTTATTTCAAGAAACTGCAGCAGTCTGCCTTACGGCAGGAACAAAGAATAAACCTGGTGAGCCAATTATGGACGATTTGGTAGTGAAGAGTGATGGGACCAATTTGGTCAGGTCAGCTGATATAAAAATGTGCCGAGAAGGTTTCCATCTATGAAATGGAATAAACTGGCATTCAAATAGCACTTTTCTGGTCTTACGAACATCTTCAAATGCTTCACACTAAAACCACATTCCCTTTCTTAACGCAGCACTTTATTCTAACACTTTGTCTACTTTACACACCTGTGGGAGATTTAGGTTCATTGGGGGCGCATGTTTTTTTGACTCTCAGAAGAAGCTGGAGCATCCAAAAACTTCTTGCTGTGATCTGGCTACTCCTCACTTCACCACTGCCGCTGATCCATCAATGAAGTCCCCATTTTCTTAACAATTCATACAGCTAAGTGGTAGAGGCTATACCAGATGACACTGAGTCGGGTATACGTTGAACAAGTGACCATTTCATCACAAAGGCTAACGGAAAGAGAACCAGACCCTTCAGCGTCACTTGTTAACCTAACATGGATGTCTGTTGACTGTGGACGAAGCTGGAGCAACTGGAGGACACCCACACAGCCACAGTGAGAACCTGGAAGATCCAAACACAAAGACCCAAGTAGTGGAGCACGTTTGAACCCATACGATCTCCAATTTCTTTCTAGCATTTCCAATCTATGTTGCCAAAACTTCTCCATAGGCTTATCTCTTCTTAATTTTTTTTCCCCCCACTTCTTTCTGGCTGTTCCATCACAAATGTTGCCACATTTGAACAGTTACAGTCACTGAATGCCATCATTTTTCTGGAAACCAGCAGCAGCATACTTTTTAATATTTTACCAGAACGCGAGTCCTTTTCACCAGTTATTCATTATTATTTAGTGTGCTTCCTCAGTTTTAT
Organism: Simochromis diagramma; assembly: GCF_900408965.1. NCBI lineage: Eukaryota > Metazoa > Chordata > Actinopteri > Cichliformes > Cichlidae > Simochromis > Simochromis diagramma. Next base: position 738,952 of record NW_024386786.1, on the reverse strand, counting down.
GCTATTTATGTTTCATGCTGTTTAAAATAAATCTGTAAAAGTCAGCGGTCTAACGCCACACATAGACCTGGAGGAGAAACCAGGTTGTCCATAGTCCAGTGGAGCATCATGGTTATGGCTATTTCAGTCAGGTCACCTGGAATATTCAATTCAAAATGCCTCTATTAAGACCGCGTTCATTCTGGTTCATTGACACGTGTCTGTAATATTGTTATTGTGACTCTAGTTTACTATGTGGAACCAATTAATCTTTTTTATGAAAGTGTCATCATAAAAGTGATTTGATTTGATTTTTTTTTTTTTTTGATTTTTCATAATAGCGAACTGTCTTTTCCCTTTTTTGTTAAGTTTGGTACACACGCTCATTTTCATCTGCTACAAAAGCAAGTCAGGTTCTGTAGAAAACAACGATGCCTTTGTTTTTAACAAAATAGTTGCATGCTGGGCACTGAGGTGTTTGTGGATTCCTGCTTAAGGACTTCATGGTTGCTTTCTCTTGTCAACAAAAGTTTGTAGCTGCCGTGTAATTAATGTAATAATGTAAATATCCAGATAATAACAAACACAGATGAGTGAGTTTTATTCAGAGATGAATCAATTTTAGATTAGCATTATTATAACAAAGCAACAATGAAACTAAATATCAGGATTAGGATGTTCTTAATAGAGCATCCTAATCCTGATAGGAACCGTAGCTGTTTTTACTCCTTCACTTGTGAGAGTCCTCCTGATGGCCTCTATGGACCCTTCCCTGTCTCAGTGTAATATCTCTCTCAGCACACTACAAAGAGCTCCCATCCAGGTGTTTGCACAGGATTTGAAAAAAACAAGAGCAAAAATCAATAAGCTGCAAGGTTATTCGCTCTGGTTCTGGATAGAGGCCTGCATGCACTGCCAGGCAGCGAGCTCAACTTCACTATAAAGCTAAAAAAGAAAGCAAAAAAGAAAGTATTTTTAATTAATGCACATGTGAACATAGAATCCAACTGCAAAACTCCACACCATGATTATATGTGTGTGACCTGACTGAAATAGCCATAACCACGATGCTCCACTGGACTACAGAGAACCTGGTTCTCCTTTAGGTCTATAAGCAGGGCAATAACAAAGGTGTAAACTGTAAATATAATTGACTGAGTATAAGTAAAAAGAGTGAGAACACTGTCAGTGTGTAAATTTAATCACTGTTAAAATGAGCTAAACTCCTGGAGCAAGAGAAAGAAAGTGATATGGGGAGACCTATAAAAAACAAAGTGTGTGAGCATGTTGTTGTTGTGTGTGCCTGCTTTGCCTCCAAGCTTGTTATCATTGCAAAGTCGTCCTGCATTATTTACGAGCCTGTCAAAGGACTGGAGAAAGGATAAGACAACATAGAAAAACAGCTCGAGGTACTCGCAATGCATTTGCAGAGTTAATCTGAGCCTGGGACATGTCGCTCTCTCACTGCCAAGTGACATTGGCCACAGCAGCTCAGCTGATTGCACTGATTGCATTGAAAAAAGATCCTGCATGTGTGACTGACTGCAGGTATGATAATACAGCGGAGCCCCTGCTGACCAAAGTGAAAATTACCTTTTTCTGAGCAGTCATAAATATTGTTTTAAACAGTAGTAATACTAGCATGCTTTGTTCTGGTATTTTTATGGTGATATACTTTACTGAATGCCATGTTGTATGCACATCCCAATGCTCTAAAATGCTTTCACACTAAACATCAATAGTTGCTAAAGTCTTCTCCACAGTGACTGATCCTTTATTTTTGGTCTTTTCCCTGAGAATTCCCATTCAAGCATTTCCTTATTTTCTGTCATATAATATCAGGTCAGGTACTCCCTGTGATCCAGAAGGACAGATGTCTGGCTGCTTTAAATGCTTTGTTTTTAACAATTTTTTTATACTTTGGCTCTGTATGATGTCAGTGGGTGTGGTTGGGTGGGGTATCCTTAGTGGGTCATCTCAGGCACACTGTAGAAGTAGAATCCACCTACTGTTCAAATTAGCTATTTGTGAGGGGAATCCAATCTTTTAAAAAAAAGCCGACTTAAAGGGAGAGAAGCAAACATGATGCAGGTAATGACCTAAAGAATGAGCTAACAAAAAATAACTTCACTCTCTGGGGAGGCCAATCCATGACTGATAGCGTTCCATCGTGTGGTTTTCTAACCAGGTGTGCTTTTACTACATTAGCAAAAGAGAAAAAGAGCTAACAGTTAGCATCTGCTTCTGGAGGGTTTCTGGCCTCAGCCTTGTAGGGTTGAGGAGCTTGTACATCTGGAAAAGCTCAGATTATAACTGCTGCCGCCTTCTCTTGGAGGTTTTCTAGGGACACACAACTTGGACGAGACTTCAGGGTAGATCTGCATTTTGCTGAAAAGATATATCTCAACTGGAGTGGGAAGGCTTTAGAATTTGGAGATTGGGAGGAACTGGAAACATATTGCTGAAAAGCAAGTGGGATATTCTTCTTAGCCTTTTAGCCTGACCATGGATGGATGGATGGATGGATGGATGGTCTGTAATGAAGCCAAATGAATTTGGATTCCTTTTTAAGATGAGGTATAGAACTGAATGTTGCTGAGATGTGCTAGGACCTCAACACCAAAAACAACCTTTGCTAGCTGTACGTACTGTCATTCTGCTGGCTTGCAACTGCTGTACCAGCTACAAACACTGCTGCCATTGTCCTTAACAGCATTTCAGATGGCCCACTTCAACACTTGCATCCACCTGCAAAGTAGATTGGAAGTTATTGTTATTACTCCTTAATCTCCACTGTACCATGCTGGAGTATCCTTTCAGAAAGTGACAAGGTCACAGCCAACCGATGCCAAACATTAGCTTTAGTATACACAAAATGCAGTGCTCACATGGACCATATATGTTTTAGACTTATGGGAACAATCTAATGTAATGAGCTTAATTTGTTTGTAAATGGTTTAAGAATCATTTCTAACTTCTTTGTCACTAACAGCAAAAAGACATTTGTTTGCTATTAGGACTGATTCTTCCTGGTTTGTGATTGTGTCTGCATGTGTCTGTGTATGTCAGTGAGTATCTGTGGACGACTGTGTAATCTACTGCTCACACTGAAATACTTTTGTCAGTATTATACTGTACACTCTAGAAGAGGTCATTTACAGGAAAGGTAACTTACTTACCTTCTCCCACAGACCTCTGTAAACTGTCAGAATGACAGGTCATCAAAGTGTGTTCGGATTATTTATGTGACCGTCTGAAGTATGTGAAGGTTTTTATTACACACCGTAACCAAAGCACTGATAAGAGCACATTCATGTGAGATGGAGTTTACTCTAGGGGGGTAGAAGTTTATTCCAATCATAGGTGTTAAAATTTGACAGGACATTAATTCAGGAGCTACTCTAAGACATGAAGGTTGAATATCCCCTCGATATGACAGCACATGCATGAACATTTAATGATATGTCAAAGGAATGCTATGAAAAAACTAGAACCCAAGCAGGCAACATGTATCATTATACTTTAAAGGTCTGTGTGAACAAGAGCCAAAGCTGTCAACAGCTTTGATATTACAGAGAAGCCATGGGGGGGAATCCACAGCGAAAGCTGAACTCTTTGAAGTCCGCAGCTGCCCTGGATTTCTGGTGGCCTAAACTCCCCAGTGATCTGTGTTCTGTCCAATTGCTACTGGCTCACATTTGGACATTTTTGTAAAGAATTTTAGAGAACTCCACCATGATGTCCACTTTGAAGGACCAGCCAAATTATATTAATAGTTTGCTTTTTCAAATTGTTTGTCAGTGAACTTTTTTTCACCTGTCTGAAGACCCACCATGGATTCGTGTGTCCTGGTAATGTCTGTCAATACAAACTGGTAACAGGAGGGGGAAGGACAGTAGCAAAACAAACTGGTGGAAAAGGAGCTACAGCACTCAGTCCTGAATGCAAACATACGGTGGCCTACTCAGGCTCTTTTCAAAAAAAAGACAAAAACAACATGGACCCATCACTCACTGTGACAGGAGTTCAAGCCATATGCGAGATAAGTTGGGGAAGGCAAAACTAGAGGTCCAGTTGTGTTAAATCCTTCACAGACTGGTCCTAGATTGGACCACTTACTTCTCAAAGGAATGCACTTGTCCCAGCAGAAGAGTACCACGTTATTGATTTATTTGCTGTTGCAGACACTGAAATGAACAGCCTGGACACCATTGTTGAGTAGTTATTCCTGTTTAAGCTTTACACTGATTTGTACATAACTTTCCATTTAGGGAAAAGAAACCCAAAATCTCACCAGCAAAGCACCGTCTCCCCCTTTTTGAAAGAAAATAAAGAACTTTTTTAAGAGACTGAAGGATATAAAGTAGATAAAACTGGATAGAGTTCATATTTCACTGTCTCTCAATAAATGTCTGTGGAACATTGGTGTATTAGAATTGGTTTCTCTGCTGTAGGGCTTTTAGTGTGCCACTAATGTTGGCCCTGTGCAAGTAAAGGCAGCACAAAAGCCTAGAGTGTTGTCAACAGCAACAAAGGGACTGGTAAACAAACCCCAAACAATTATCAAATGGTTATTGGTCTCCTTACTCAAAAACAACATGAATAATGTGGCCTAAGCAACAGGGAAACAAAGTGTAAATTGTCTTTGGCTTAAAATTGCCCCAGTCATTTTCAGTAACAGTTGTTTAATTCCCTCCTGATATCACACTGGAAATAAATTGCTTTCCTGCTATACAAACATCCATTGGTTTACACCACCTTTCCACTAATTAGGAAACCACACTGAAACTGGTCTGATTTGTGCTTGACGTTCACAAAGAGACCACAAACGCTGGTGGGGACTTATGCAGCCAAGGCAATTAACAAAATAACACAACAATGGCTTGGGATTCTTATCTACTCTGTCATTGCAAAAGGTTGTAAAAGAGTAGCAACATTTGGGGAAACAATTTGCTTCAAAAGCTTTCTGAGCACGTCCTCAAAGGCCTGCAGAGTAGGAACTTTCTTACAAGATTACATATTCAGACGGTTACAGTGGAAGTTCCGACAGTTACATCACTACAAGCACAGACGTAGATTTCAGTAGGTAGTGGTCAAAACTACAGGAACACTTAAAATTGCAATGGGAAAATTAACAACTACAAAAGAGCCCCAAAACACATTTGAGGAGAGGTGAGAAGCAAAAAGAACAAACAGAGAAGGATGAGTGATGACAGTTTTTTGTTTTGGTGCTCAACAAAATGACTCTCAACACTCCGATCTTACTAACTTTTGGCACCCACAGGCCGCCCGCCCAGTAATAAACAACCGATCATTTTAGAAACTCCCTGATGAACATAATCAAACATTTAGTAGCTCAAAATCTTCTTTTAGAATTTGTTCATGAACACTGGAACCACTGGAATTCCATCAGAACTAAAAGTCTTATGTCCGCAAACGGGCGTTGCAACTCCTTATCTGGTGCGTGTCTTTTATTTTGACAGCGAATGCGCACCTGCGGACCACTTATGTGCACCCCTGTTTATACACCACTCTGCATTTAATCATTAGTTATTATTAATCTCTGTCTCTCTTCCACAGCATGTCGCTTTCTTGCCTTCCTTCCCTCACCCTGGCCAGTCACGTCAAATGGCTTCCTCTCCCTGATCCTGGTTCTGCCAGATGTCTCTTCCTGTTAAAAGGGAATTTTTCCCTTCCCACTGTCGCCAAAGCACTTGATTGTTTGGCTTTTTTTTTCTGTTTTCTCTGTGTTAGGGTGTTTTGAATTGAACTGAACTAAATAATAATAATAATAAGAAAAAAACACAAGTTTAAAAACCAGTAGGTGACATTATAGAGGTTAAATTGATCTCTTTTCTCGGCACTGCCCAATGGCAAAAACGTTAGTGCCAGCCTGTTCAATGCAGGGAGTAGTTCCCTGTCAGACACTGATAAAGGCCAAACCACGCATTAAAGAAGAGTGAATATTGGAGCTGTAGCCCAAATGTTGGGCCAACGGAAACAAGTCAGTGGTGATGAGGTGGAATGTGTTAACAGGCAAATGTGGCCAAACACATTCTTATTAATTCAAAGGTGCTAGACTGTGTTATGCTAAGTTTTTTTTTCATTCTTCTTCTATTCTGTTTTCTTTTCTGCCTCCAAGTGCAGAGAAAAATAAAGGTAAAAAAAAATCTGCTGCTTTAAATTTGGAAACCCTACCAAAGAGAATATCAAGGCTTTCTATATTTAGTTAACTGGTAGATAGAAATACCCCACATGATTTAACTCTGAGAATACAGCACCTCCAAAACATAAACACAAACTCAACTCTCATGGGATATCTGGAAGATAACAGTAGATTCCCAAATGCTTATATTACTATATATAATCCTTTTAAAGGTGAAAAAAATGCTTTTAGAGCTCTAAGGTTTGAACAGCAAGACTGCGTGTGTAGCAGTATCTTCCGTCAGCCGGTACTGCGCTGATGTACCCTTGAGCAATGCAGTAAACCCTCAGCTTCTCTTGTGAAACAGCTTTTTGCTCAGTAAAAGAGGGCCATACAGATGTGAACATGGTGAAGCAGGGCACAACTGTTAAACATTATGTTCACCCTGCAAAACCTTCCTTGAAGAAAAAGAGCTGGTACAACACCTGAACAATTACTGATGGTGTAATTATCGTTAAACATATTTTAATGTCATTCTGCTCTGACCTAAGGCTGAGAAATGGTAGCGATTAAAACCTGCTGCATTTGTTATTTCAGATAGTGGAAAAAATATTGCCTTGGCTATTGACTCACAGAAGGGCGCACATATTAACTTTTACGTCCTTGAGTTGAGCATGAGTCTGGAAACTTGTCATTAGTTGAATAATGGCACATTTTGACTACTTCCAGACAGAAGCCTTTTACATCAGCTTTCCTCTGCATGTACTGAAAGAGTCTAGTCCAATATGTCATTGGCATCCCCCTCATTTCCTCGCTGAGAATGTCAAATTGACAATATGATGGTATAATTAAGGATAATTTCCCAGTAAAGCAAACGTAGGCTGGATCATATGTTTGAAATGACTGTTTTCATTATGATGTAACATAAAAAACAAAGAGTTTTAGAACTGCGTCCTGCATTAGACTGGGGCCAAAACAAGGACAGAAACAAGAAATAAACCACAAGCCCCTTTGCAACATTAAATTAAACAGGAAACACTAAGGATTTTTCTGGTATTATGCAGCTACATATATGAACTAGTCCAAATAAGTCATTTTTTACTTGCACTTGGGGGAATGTTAAAGTAGAGGTTTGGGCATCGGATGCAAGGACAAGGCCGGGCAAATTACTCTGTCTCTGGCAATCAAGTAATGTCCTTTTACTTATTTATTTATTTTTTGTGTGACCTTGCAGCTGGATGCCGCCAACCTTCATTGAATTTTAAAGAGGCTAGTTGCAGCTGAACATATTGTCTAGTATTTTACTTCAGAAAGAAGGATAAAAATCCTCCCCAGCAGATAGTTTATGCTTTTTTTATTTGTCATTCCATAAGTCTCCAAATAAGGTCTCAAATGAAGCAAACAATACCTTTATTAAGTTTCGTAGCACTTAAAGCACTTCTCTGCTTTAGTAATCATTCCAATTCATTGCTGACCTTGAAATTATTCCATAATGAAACTCAAAGCCCACTTTCTGTTTTCTTCCAACTACATCTCATTAATCCACAAACAAAATTAGGAATATTTTTTCCTTTTTAAAGGTCAGGAATGAACAGAGCTGCTGACTCCTCATTTTTTACTTATAGGGTACATGTGACATTATTTTGAACCACAGAGAAGTATGTGATCTTTATAAAGCAATCTTCAAAATTAGAAACTGTGCATCTCCAGAAGGTCACCACACAAAACAAAGTTTGTCTTTCTTTTTAAAAGTCACATAATGAAGCTTATGCTTAAGTTTGGTAAGGGAGATCTGCATTTTGGCCTGCTAGACTACTATTTACATCACTTCCACTTTCACACGCTGTCAAACTCAATTCTGTTATCATCACTCTGGTCCAGTAATTTTCTTGCCCTCCTTTGGCAAACCAATCAGCCTCTGTTCATTCTGCCATCCAGGCTCTTATTTGTGTGACCTGAATCCTCGTCATTTCCACCTAAACCTGTTCAAGAGACCCTCATCCACGTTTCCACCTACTTCATCTTCACCACGGCAAATGTGTGGCTCTCAGGGGAATGAGGTGGAGGTGCATCCTGGTTCCTACCATTGTTGGGCCTTCGCTCTGCTAATTAGTTTCACTGGAGTCTAGTTTAATCATCGCACTCTTTGCTTCAATTAATTGTCTTCATCTTTCTTCAGTGATCTTTTCTTATTCCCAGTGCTTAGTTCCACTGGTGTTTAAAAAAAAAAAAAAAAAAAAGTACAAATTCACTAGCTGGGCCCACGTCCTCATTTTAGGTTTGACAGCATTTTAGTAGGTAAAGGTGAATGCTTAGACATGATTTGAGCTGCAGTTTGGGGAAGACCTCGAAGGGGACTGGCGATGGCTCCCGGGCCTGGCAGATCCCTGTGTACTAAATAGAAGTGAAGAAGTTAAATAATTGAAAACAAGGAGGGAGGGTGGGGCACGTAAGTGAGAATGAACTGGTGAAACCTATATAGATGACAACCGGAAGGAGCGTGTTTGGAGGCGTGGTCCCGCTCTTGAAATTCCGATTCATAATCTACAAAAGACAAGCTGGACAAAAAACAAGCTGCTTGCAAATATTAAAAATCAGTGGTTGTTTGGTGATTTAGGTTTTTGCATTCAGCAACTGCTTGCAAGTGGAAAAAAAAAACTAACTTAGAGGAATAATACAGCATTTAAAGTTTGAAGGTCAGGAAGATTTTTTTTCTGCACCATTACTCACAACAGAGACTAGAGAGGTATAGAGATGACATTTTGAATTATAGTTGCTTTTTTTTCTTCAGCACCAGACACCGTTTCTTAAGGACTTTTTCCTCCTTGTTTTTTTGCTAACATAGCTTTATTTGATGAAAATCAAGGGCCACAGGTGCAACTCACAAGGCCTATTTTTTTTAAGGCAGAGTCAATAAACGGGGATGTTTAAGGTGAGCAGGAAACGAGGTCAAAAAAGAACCCGTAACCTTTTATAAGCTGCAAACTCTGTATTGAGAATAGTGCTGTGGCCTGTACAGTGTGGTGGGTTTAGTTAACACAAGTGCACAGGTTTAATTTAAACATATAATGTGTGATTTTATTAAATCAATTAATAAAATTAAATAAAGCGGATTCAATTTAGGCTGCTTGTAAATGGCATTATGCTCTAAACAATTAACACTGGATAATAATACAATAATTTGAAAATAATTTTGAAAATAATTTTTTCACTGATTAAGTTGTTAGTTTGACCACAGGTAGACTCTCTTCAGTTGATCACATACAAATGACTGCACGTCCTTTATGTTGTGTGAAGCTTCATGAGCTCTCTGTGCTGAGGTGATTTTTCCTGTTCTCAAACCGTCTTCCTGTAGCTCAGTCTGGGTGGAGTTCCTTTTTCTCCTCCTCATATTTCATTGTTTCCATCCTACCTCTCTCCGACCTGTCTTCCCAATGTGATGTACATGAAATGTATGTTGGAAGAGGTTGAATTTCATTGCATATGCACATGACAAATAAAGGGCTATCTATTTGCAGTTAATGCATTTGAGTGAAATGACTTGAGCATATATGACTAAATGTAGCATGAATTGATATTTATGAATGTATTGAATTCATTCATAAATATCTGTTTTCGTTTTAACTGACAGACGCCTAGCAACTGAAATGGCAAACACATGCTTAAGTCACTGGTATTACATCCTTAGTGGACAAAAAGACTTAAAACATTGAAACATTCAGCTCATACCCATGACGTGTGCAACTGTAGAGATGTGAATGAGGACCTTGAATTAATAAAAGAGCTGCAAGCTCAGCAAAACCCTAGCCTGGATAAATAAAGACTGAAAGACAGACCAAGAGAATGACAATCTCAGACACGAACAAAGAAGCTCACACAAAGTTGGAAAAGAGAAAGACAGGTGAAGGCAGAAAAAAAGATTTGCCATGGGTGATTTAGGGACCGAGATCTGCTCCACGGTGTCTGTTGTTGTCACTCAGAGTCTTTCGCTGTCAGAAAAGAGAAGGAATAAAGAGCAAAGGAGGCGAACCAAAAGAAGACATGAAGATTTGAAAAACGAGTCTCAGAAAAATAGGGCGCAGCCTAAAACTGTATCTGGCAAAACTCAGCACTGAACACAGACAATATACCACCTGGAAGATAAATATCAGATAGCAAATACCAGCATTTCACAGGTGTAGAGATGGTGTCTTTGCTATGACCTGCATATTACCTTAACTGGATTTTATGATGCTTTCATGGTTAATATAGATGGAAAAGAGCACTTAAGGCAAAATTTATTTAAGTTTTGTTGATTAATATTTGTTCACATAATTCATGGTGTACCACAGATAATACCATTTTTGACATATTTACTTGTTTTAAAATCGTTCAAGTTGCTTCACGGCATGTATATTAAATATAGCATACGCCTGATAACCCACCTCCCCCCCCCCTTTCATGCAGTCTATTTGTATCTTTTGATGTACACCAACTGTTTACAGCAGTCAGAAGATTAGAATATCATTACAGAACACTGCTTTGGTCCATATTTATAAATTCTCATACACAATACATAGTCACGAAGGAGTGGCCACGCAGACTGAAAACATGTGAATTATTTACCTCAGACACCAGATAATCAGACTGGTTCTTCACAAATTAGCAAACAGGACACGTCGTGGATGTGCACAAACTCACAAGGTCATTTTTATCTCAGGTTAAAGAATAGAAGCTGTCAGCGCAGGAGCCTTGAAAACAAACAAAAGCAAAGAAAAAAGGAAGCCTTAAGAGAAGGAGCACTGGAAACCTTTGATTTATGTTTCAGTAATACAGAAAAATGTTTATACATCACTGTGAAATGTGTGTGGCCGAGGTTAAGCTTCTAAATTTATTTATAACCACACATTGTTTTCTGGAATTTCCCCATCTTTGTCATTCTTTTGTAGCTTTGTTTCTGTGCTCGTCGCTTAAACGAGAATTTAAAAACAGCTTTTGTTTTTGTTTTTTAAACACCTCTCACGTTTCACTGGCTCACTAACTGGCAGCTGTCAAGTTTCCTTTTGTGGCCCATCACCATATTTAATCACCCGCCCACGAAGCATCTCCCAAATCCCTGACCAAGCCCACCGAAGCAGGTGTAGCTGACTACAAACCTCGGAAGGCCAAGAGTCTGCAGGCTTTTGGCAGCTTTACTTCAGAGTGGATGACTCACTTTGTTAAAGAATGATAATAGATGATTAGAGTCTCCAATTAAACTCCTGCCAGGGCACATGGTGGGCAGTGCTTAGTGATATGATTAAAAACACTCATATACATAAGATTAATAGCAAATTATATGCTGCAATGGTGCTGAACTGTGAAGTGTGAAAAGGAGTTAAGTTGGTGAAACAAGCCACAAAGTGTCGAGAGAGACACGTGTGTCATTTAAGTCTTCAGAAAGAGAAAATAAAGACAAGTCTCTGCCGAGTTAGCAGCTGCATATTTGGAAAGTCTGTTAAAATTTGGTCAGTTGTAAAATAATGGCGATACTAACTTGCGCAACTTATATTAATTATTAATAATCGTATTGTTTAATTTCTCTTCTATTAAAATTTTAATATTTGCACTATCTTGCCAAAAGTGTTCACTGGTCTGCCTTCAAAGGATTTCATATCATGTTGGCCCTCAGTTTGCTGCTATATCAGCCTCAGCTCCTCGGGGAGGGCTTTTCATAAGGTTTAGGAGTGTGGTTATGGGAATTTTTGACCATTCCTCAAGAAGTGCATTTGTGAGGTCAGGCACTGATGCTGGACGAGAAGGTCTGGCTCAGAGTTTCTGATTCATCCCAAAGGTGTTCTGTCGGGTTGAGGTCAGGACTCTGTGCAGGCCGGTCAAGTTGTTCCACACCAAATTCACTCATCCATGTCTTTATGGAACTACTTCGTGCACTGATGCACGGTCATGACGGAAACGAAGGGGGGTCGTCTCCAAGCTCTTGCTACAAAGCTGAGAGCATGAAATTGTCCAAAACATTTTGGCATGCTGAAGCATTAAGAGTTCATTTCACTGGAACTAAGTGGCCGAGGTCAACTCCTGGAAAAACATCCCCACACCATAATCCCCCCCCTCCACCAAACTTTCTGACTCTGCAGAAAGTTAGTGACCTGAGATTTGTCGTCACCTGTGGCCCTGGACGTGACTGGAACGCCTGAATTCAATGATTTGGATGGGAGAGTGAATACTGTTTATTGATATGTGCATTTCACAGGCTTATTGGTGGCACCGATATTTATGTCTTATGAATTGGTGAAAGATTTTTGATACACCGATGACACATAACATCACCACCTACCTTATATTGCATGGCGCCACCCTCCACCCACCTCTGCTGCCGAAACAACTTTGAACCTTTACATGAGTCCAGAAGCACTTTACATGATTTTTACTGCAAATTTGTGTTTGAATAGAAAGTGATTCATGTTATTATTGCATTCATCAGCAGGCGAAAAAAATGCTAAGAAAATGATAAGTCCCCGCAGATAGTATGGTGTCAATACCTTGTTCGGTTCTGAAAGCCGACCAGCCTTGGTTTCATACCTCGTGCTTCTATTATGTTACAAGGGCTCCTATTCGACTGTGACTAATTTGATCTGTGACAAACTGTTAACTCTGTGTCCTATCTGTCTGATACTGTCCTCTTCGTCACCTCTCCAGCAGCTCCATTTCATCTGTCTTTCACACTCCTCATCCCCCGTGCCTTTTATTCCTCCTCTCTTCAGTCCTGGTCATTAAAAGGATGCAGTCAACATATGCCACCCAAAATCTCACCAAATTCCCCATTTTGCAGGGTAATGTTTAAATCATAAAATATAATTCATTTTTTAATTAATTAATTTTTTTAACAATTTGTTTGAATATAGACAGTATTCAAAGACAGCATCAAAGTATGCAAAAATCAAATATGAATGCACTATTCTGGTCTATTTAAGTTAAAATGTGCCTTTAGATGATGCCCAGGTGCACTTTGTAATTAGCCTTAGTTATGATTTACACAGTTGTAATTATAAGTAATGATGTGGCCTCATGTCAAAAATATTTGAGAACCACAGAGCTCGGATAGCTATCTAGAGAATGCGCTTCATAACCATTATGAGTCTGGATAAGGCAACGGCACTTTCACATTGTGACTCATCTGCATCTACAGCAGTGGAGCTGACACAACATTTACCTCCTCTAGCCTTGACTGCCTCGAGTTTTACTTTTACTTTTTAACAGCCTTTTATCCATACACTTGATTGCTCATGGATATAAGAACCTTCTTTGTGATTGAGCTTGACCTGCCTGCTCACAAGCTGAGAGTCTGAGAGAACAAGCTGATTCATTTTTACCTGTAAGCTCTGTATCATTTATGAGTTAACACAAACAATTTAGATGGCATCAAATGTCCATTAGTAAAGGACATGTCAGGCAAATGTGATAAAATTGCTTAATGTAGAAAATATGATAGTAGTTGCCACCAGTAGATGGTCTTACATAGAAAACAGCGGTTTTGACCTTTATAACTCCAGAGAATCGACTGGGGTAATGACCAGTTTGAATCAGAGTTGGGAGAATCTGGCTGTTAGTCACTGCTTAAAAGAACCTTTTGTTAGTAACTACTGCAACTCAAAATCCATTTTCACACATGAAATCCTGACAATGTTGGGATAATCAGGTCAGAACATTATCAGATGACGTCCTTTCTCCAGTTCACACGGGCAGAATGGCAAAAAGGTAGTACTCTTGCAAGTGAATGTGATAAAACTGCTCCCTGTCTGGAGACAGCCATGCATCCCTGCATTGAAGTAAACTCATATTATCATTTCATGTAATCACGAGTTTTAATTAAAAATAGAAAAAGAAAGAAAGACAAAAAGAAAAACAGTAGCCCTCACATGTTAGCCGACACCCTGCAAGCATGTTTTATTTTTTACACATGAAGAAGAAAGTTTTCATAGACTTGTGTGTACTAATCTCTGTCTCTCTTCCACAGCATGTCTTTATCCTGTCTTCTTCCTCTCACCCCAACTGATCGCAGCAGATGGCCCCGCCCCTCCCTGAGCCTGGTTCTGCCGGAGGTTTCTTCCTGTTGAAAGGGAGTTTTTCCTTCCCACTGTCACCAAAGTGCTTGCTCTTAGGTGGTCCTATGATTGTTGGATTTTTCTCTGTATGCATTAATCTAGGGTCTACCTTGCAATATAAAGCGCCTTAAGCCAACTCGTTGTGATTTGGTGCTGTATAAATAAAATTGAATTGAACTGAACTGTGAAAAGTAATAATTTTCTATATGACTTTCTGTGTTTCTTACTTCCTTACTTCCAATGCCCATTCAGTTGATTGAGGTTTGCAAGCATGTGTTTTATGTACAGTTCTTTTAAGGTCCCATCACAGCATTTCAATCAGGCTGAGGTCTGGACATGTACTTCACCACAGCAACACCTTATCTATCTTCATTTTTTGGCCATTCTGAGTTGTTGATGTGCAGGGGATCATTGTCCTCTAGTTTTATCAAGCTATATTTTTATACAGATGGCCTCTAGAATACATTGATATGCAGAAGAGTTGGTGGTCAACTAAATGACTGCAAAGTGCCCAGGTTCTAAGGCTGTGCATAATAGTTTGTATGAGGAAATATGCTGTATTTGATTTTCTCTGAACACACCACCGCATCACATGCAAATATCATGACTTTGGTCTTTTGGTGTGTACAAAGGATATTACTCCAGGAGGCTTGTGGTTTGTTCAGATACAGTTTTGCAAATCTAAGCTGTGTTACCATATTCTTGTTTGAGAGGAAAGTCTTTTTTTCAGGTCAGTCCTTCCAAATAAACCATACTTGTTCAATCTACTTTGGGGGAGATTTTGGTGTACAAAAAATTGAATTGAATTGGTTTCTGCTCAGAAAGGAACAGCAAATCAATAAAACTTCTGCTTTTATGGTGTCAGACATGCTGATTGTCAATTATTTAAGCATATTTAAATACAAGCACTTAGCGGCTACATATACTACTAATTTCTATGGAAGCAGTAATGGTGGGACTGCATAGAGTCTAGTGAACGGATTATTTTTTACATGAATCACAGTTTAAGAGCTCCATGTTTTTAACAACTGCTGCCAGCGTGCCTTTGAGCAAAACGCTGAATCCTAAATGTTTTGCTAGAAAATTATAGACACTATAAACTGTGTGAGATTTAATACTTTGTTGAAAACAAAACAAAAAAATGTTCAGCAAATCTTTTATGTGTAAACAAAGGATTTAAAGGAAGCAGACGAGTTTAATACCTGTCACAAGCAGAGCTTGGAGCAAATAAGACGGGAACGTCGCTTTTTGGGTTCATGGATATAGCCGACACACTCATCCAAAACACCCGGCAGCGATTATAATAAGCTTATAATTCACTAATATTACAAGGAGGCAGTTATTCAAGAATGCGCAGGTCACATCAGCTTCAGGGAAAGCAAAGAAAAAAAAAGTTCCTTATCCATTTGCCACGCAATGATAAAAACACCAGGAAATACAGAAAGTAGGAGGCACAAAGGTCTGTCTGAATGTAATCATCAATTGTGCACAGCTGATTGATTGTGCAATAGCATTTTCATCTCTGCCCAAAGTGAACAAAGGTTGTTACTAAAGTGGGTAAATGAGCAAATTAGAAGGGATTTAGGTAGAACTAAAGAGATCTTCTCAAGCAAATGGTGCTTATCATCTTATTAGCTGGCTGGACTGTGGGCAGCTAGGGGGCATCTGCAGAAACTGCTTTGGGCAAAGGGCTCTGGAGCTGCAGAAGAAGACATTGGGTGAAATTAAATTACAGTTACAGTCAGTGATGTCTACAGAAACTCATTTTAACTAAAGACCCAAATGAAACATTGCTGCAGAGCTGCTTCACCATTGCTTATCCCGCAGGCTGATGATACGCTCGCTGTGTGGAGGTCATGTGCTTGAACATACCTGATCTTTTCCTATAGTCTCTGTTTGTGTTGCACCAAAGCTATTTATGTGCTGTAAATGCCAAAGTGATTTTTCCTCATCTGTTGACACAAATGTCACATGCTGCCTGTTTGGCAATGGAAGAAACCTACTTTTTTTTCCCAGAGTTATTATTTGCATGTGCTGCTATGCTGTGATTATCAATCAGTCTGAGTGTTGTTTATCCACCTCATCACAATATCTTACAGAGAAGTCAGTTCATTACTCCCTCCATAATAGAATTCAATCACTCATAATGGATACCTGTCAAACTGAATGATATGTGACAGTTTCCAGTCCACAATTTATTGATTATGTTCAATAATTTGTGCCAAATCCATCTTTAATTAAAGCCACCTTAATTAAATTATACGCAAAAAAAGGCTTTTCAGTGGACACTAGCAACTGGGACTAAACCCTACAATAAATTGACTGTATATTCAATTTTATAACTCTAGATTCCAATCTTTAGATACATAATCTGGTAAAAAAACAAAAAAACAAACAAAACCAAAACAAAATTCTTATCTACATGCATATGCAAAAGTAGGTTTTTAAAAATTTGTATTAACTATTCAGTTTTTAATCACTCTAATACTCTCTAATTTAAAAACCACATCCATTACAACAGTAGGGCCTTTAATTTTTTGCGACTAATCTTTCCTTTGTATGTTCCCAACAGTCAAACAGGAAAAGCACAGGAACAAAACTACAGCTTCAGGCTACAGCAGTTATTAAGTCAGAACAATATAAAACAAATGTGAATCAAGAGTCTCATGAAGTTATCACACCAAAAGCCTTGTGAGCACAGACTTAAAAAAAAAAGTCTCCCCGTTGGGCTTTTTTAAGACTGTGGTTCTTTGCATAGAACAGCAGAATGGTTGCAGTTTATCTAGGCTACAGGTCATTTAGAGCTTTATTGTATAAGCCATCACTAAGACACTAAAACCAACCAAAAGACACTGAGAGCCAGTGGAGTTCAAATGCATGAGATCGAAATGTGGATTAAACCATCGGCATACTTTCAAGATGTTAGGCTGATCACTTTAATCTCAAATCAGAGTCAAAGATAACACAAAGGCTCATAGCTTTTGATCGAACCCAAGAAACCACCAATTCCAAATCCCTGGATGGTGCATCTCTTTTTCACCCGGAGGCCAGGACTTTCTGTTTTGTCTTTGCTGAACTTTAAAAGAGTTTTCCTGACTTTTTTTGCTTGGAAAAGAATTATAGCTGCACTCAAACCATGCATGCCATTTGGCTCTGCAAAAAATTAGACACGTGTCATCAGCATAACTTTGAATTTATGTTAAACATTTAAATCGTGCATAAGTGAAAATTATGCAAAGACGTAAATGGAAGCTTTCTGAACGTGGCTTACTTCGAAACCCAAAATGAAATTTTCAGTTGTTTAGAGCGAGACAAAAGGCTTTCTCTGTTCCAAATAAGCCATACTTGTTCAGTCTGTCTTTCTAATTTTAGTATGACGAACTTTAATATTTAAAATACTAACTGGGGGCTGCAGAGTCTCTTGGGGGGGGTTGTTAGTTTTTCTGATAATTGTTCATGTCCACTGTAATGTTAAAACACACCCGAATGAAACTGTCACACTTCCTGATGATCAATTATTCAAGTGCATTTTATTAGCAGCAGCTGGTTAATTTCTGTGCAAGCGTCGCTGCACTTATCTACCACAGGACTCTACAAAGTCCTCAGACAACTTTCTTTTTCATTTGACTGCATGAATGAAATTTATTTACAGAAGTTCACAGAAGCTTTGTGAATGTGTTCCACTTAGAAAATCATAAAGTAGAACACGCAATTTAATATTTAGAAAGACATTTGTGTAATGAATTG
Organism: Simochromis diagramma; assembly: GCF_900408965.1. Taxonomy (NCBI): domain Eukaryota; kingdom Metazoa; phylum Chordata; class Actinopteri; order Cichliformes; family Cichlidae; genus Simochromis; species Simochromis diagramma. The sequence goes on along the minus strand of NW_024386786.1, from coordinate 721,000 downwards.
TATCAAACAGAGCACTCACATGAAACCTGAGGGAACATGCTTGTATTAAAACTAAGGCATTTTTTAACAAATTCAATTCCTCCTCATCAAATATTGTTATTGCCAGGCCTAAAAGATGTAGTAATGACTACAAACAGTAAATGAATGGCTTGAATTAACAGAGTTTTCATGTATTTGTTTCTATCAATATTTTTGCACAGGGTGAGCGTTTTAAGAGCTGTATATTTTTTTCTAATGGAGCGGGCATGTCAATGTTAATTTAAAACATTCATTTTACCAACATAAATGAACAATTAGCTTTGGGTTGACAAAAATTATATATCTATCTAACAGTGTATTATTGGCTGTAGATTCTTTTTTTCTTTCCACATTTTTCAAACTTATAAATTGATCAGGCTTGAAAAGTTAACTCAGAGAGGCTGTAGTGCAGTTTGCTTTTTGTGTTAATGGAGACACTTGCTGGCATGTGTTTATGGTAGCACTGACAAAATGACTGCAATGATGTTAAAATGGAGAGACAGATCAATGCACCCAGGCCCATTAAAGTAGCAAAAACAAACAGATTTAAATCTGAAAACCATTTTTATAATAAAACCAAATATATTAAAAGAAATCATCCACGTTTATCATCATCACTGGTTATATTGCAGACTTTCGTCCACTACTGACCCACTTCGAATGCAGTTCACTCATTTTTGGCTGGACGAACCCCAGTTGTCCTCTGTTAGCCAAAAACCAGCTGGAGGCTAAGTGCCTTGCGTGCCTGCACTTGGGTAGGAGTCTTTAAGCAAGGTGAAAGTATCATTCATTCAGCTTTCCCCACCGCGCCTGTGCAAGGATTCGAACCCTGTCTAATTGACTACATTGCATTCACTGCACTGTAGTCACTGCAACCTTGAGATGTGGCGTGAGGCAAGGATCTCATCTAAACTGCACCCTAAGCCTCTGACACTGGGAAGAGTCACGCAGGCATTTTCTCAACAACACATCAAAAATTGCCTCCCTCTCCAAAGCTCCTCTAACAATATTCAGCTCGGATTTTGGGAGAGAAGGGTATTCAGGCTGGCTGTGGGCTAATAGCCTACAAAGTCAAAAATGCACAGTGGCTGCAGGCTAATAGGCAGCCGCGGCTGAGCTGACTGAATGGCTGAAAAGGAAATAAGGCTGGTAGGAGAGGGATCGAAAGGGAGACATGAGCAGGAAAAAAGGAAAGAAAGGCCAAGGAAATATAGGATGACATGGAGAGGGAAAGCGATGAACAAAAATGAGGTGAAGTAAGAGACAGAGAAAGACTGCTAATCCTCAGCTGATGCAATGCTACAGGTGCAGGTTTCACCCTCACCTCAGTATGCTCAGTCGCTTTCTTTTCCCTTCATCCTTCATTCTTTTTCTCACCACTCGCCCTCTGTTATTCCCTGCTGCCCTTGTCTCTGAGAGCTACATCAGGTGGGGTTACAGGTGCAACGAACAAATCCCTCACCTCCCTCCTCCCCAACTCTCTCCTCAGCTGGCTCAAGCCACATTAATCCAGTGATGTAGATTTACAGCGACAGGCCGGCCCAGTGAGCCCCTGGTTAGTTCTCTTCAATTCTAGAATGTTCTTCTGAGTGTCCTTTTGTTTTTTACCCTGGTCTTTCCTCCTCCTCCTCTGCTCAAGATGCCTTTCTCATGTTCCACAAGCTGTTGTGCCTTTTTCTCATTGCTACTGATGCTTTTGACAAATTTCTTTCAAATATTTCATGTAGCTGCTTGGCTAATCCCAAGTGAAGGATTAGTGCGACACCTGACCCAGTCGGTAAGTAAAACCAAAGATGAAGAGCAGCTCACTCTGCACACGTATTCAGTCTTATTGCCATTATATCTTTTGATGGAAAGAAGGTGAATTAATGCTTGCTGAGAGGCAACAACCACCAATAGTCTTACATTTTATACAGAAAAGTGTCATTGCTTTCATGATTTTTTGGTAATAAGGTTTGGGTCTGTTGGTTAAGGTGCATAATGCACTGTGCAAATGTGATGGCCTGGTTTTAAATCCCTCCCAGAAATGTTACTGCATGTCATCCACTTGAATTGCTTCCTTATCCTTCACTCTCTTTTTACCTTGAAATGTTTTACAGAGTAAAAGAAAGTTGAAAAAATAAATATATTTATTAGAAAAGCACAGCATCGTTCTTGCCCGTAAGTGTAAAAAGAGTATATTTATAACAGCTGGTCAAATTTAAGACCTGTAGTACAACATCTAATAATGGTCAGCTGTACAATAGTTATTAATGATTTGGTAATTTTCAAAAGGCAGAATGAGCACATCAGCAGCTGCAAAGCAATCTGAGAAAATTGTAAGGTTGCTAAATATTGATATGCCCACATATTTGTGTCATGTAGGAAAATATACAGAGAGGATGGTTAATAAAATAATCTGATACCGATTTTTAGCAGAACAGGCTGCTGCCGGCACAATGGGTTTATTCAATGTGTATTATTTGCAGTAAAACAGAAGACACTTAGATGTTTTACTGGATTTAGATGTTAACTCCAGAAACTACTAGAAAACTATATACTACAATATAGTATTCTATGAACTATTATTTGTATATACTATATATTTTTGTCAATTAAACTCATAAAAAGAATTTAAAAATTGAAAACAGCAATCTGTTAAGTTAAATGTGAAACAGTAATCACCCCAATGCAATGTTCCCCTCAGAGCCCTTGTGCCCAGATGGTTATATGGATGTTATTTCAGAATGGTTAGTACCCCATGGAAATGGAGCTCCCTACTGGCAGAAGCATCCAGCAGCAGGACGATGCTGCCAGGGCATAACTCAAGGAACATGATAAAGAAAACAAGGCTTTGATCCTAAGTCCAAATTCCCAAGGTTCAAATCTGATGAAGCTCCTGTGTACCTGATCTCCAAAGGCCTTATCCACATGTCTCAGTGACAAACACAGGAACTCCCAAAAGTTGCTAAAGGCTCAGAGTTGTTGTTTTTTGTTTTTTTTTTTGAGGGGGGCAAAATCAGGGAGACCTAATTCACACATGGTTAAACACACTATCAAATTGGGTATGTATCTGCGGCTGAGTAAAGTTTCCCATGTTATACTGCATATGCCCAAGTGGCCAAAAGAGGGGGAAAAAGTAAATTGAATAGAAAATATATGCATTAAAGAATAAGAAGGTAAGGAAAGAAGGCTGTATGTGTAACAAAACAAACAACTTGTTCTCCCATCTGTCTGCATCGATGTTTTGTATTACTGACATCTTGTGGCTGCAGTTGGCTTTTGTCTCTGGAAGCAGGATTAACACTACTTGCCCCCAACTTTACTGGAATCAAGCGCACTAGATTTCATAGATAACTGTGTCCTGTTAACAAGAGCTGGAGCTTGTCAAGTTGAAAGACTCATGGATATTTAGATAACCCTCTGGTCTTCGACAAGAGATTTATGGTACTTAGTGTGCTAGACAAGCTCTGCTTTCACTGATCTGAGATCATTTAACGTTGAAACAGCTAGCCTTAGAAAGTGAATTATCACCCTATGATTTATCATCACAACACTTATTTTTTCTCTAACTAACCACCTTGGTCAAAATCTGTGCTGTAGTGGAATCAGCAAAGAAAGCACTGACAACAGAGAGGAGGTGTTAGCTCTTACTATGTGTAGTTTTAATAAAAAAAAACAAAAAAAACAGACAAGTTGAACTGGTGCAGGTGTCACCAACACTTTTAGATTAGTGTCTCTGAGTAATCACTTTAACCAGCTGTTTTAATACACCACCTTTATTCTTCATTAATGCTTCTTATAGTAGAGATCTTTGGACAGTTTGCCAATAGTGGTTCCATAGTGTAGTAATTGACAGTTTTATCTAACAGTGACCGATCCCTAGTTTAATCCCAAAGGGAGCTAGGAGTGGTAAAAAAAAGAAAAAAAACTCCTCTGCAGTTTTCAGCTAATAGTTAATATGCAGTAGATAACTATAGAGGTAATAACATTTTACAATTCTTCAGCAGAAATCAGTGCAGAAAGGTGAAAATACCCTGGATGAGTGAAGGACGGTGGAGGGGGTCATCTTCTCTTCACAGGTGCTGTTACCACTGGTTCGTTGAATCTTAAATAATGATTAGGTATGTAAGTAACTTCAACACAAATGCCAAGACCCAAGATTTCCCAGTTGAACGTTACATTGTAACAAGGTGATCAATGTTACTCACTTCACCTGTCAGTGGTTTTGAAGCTGACCTATGTATTGATTAATATGTGCAGGCATGGATTCAATGCAGCCACAGAGGTTTTTGGGCTGCTGCACAAATCAGTTCATGCCTTGGTTGTTTGAGATGCTTAAACTAGAAAGAACCTCTTAACATTACAACCTAGGTAGTTACAGCAGTGTTCAAAGTCTATGTGAAGTAAATTCTGGTGTGTTTCAAAAGGCACAATTCACGTTAGAACATAAACATTAGAACAGACAATTCTGTCCTCCATACAGAAGTTAAAAAAGGGTCGAGCTTAGGGGTTTTGCTCTGTAATATGAGGGGATAAAATACTAGTAGTGGAAAGACAGGACAGACCTGGGGTTATAACCCAAACACGTGGTTTCCCTGCTTCTTCTTGGTTGGTAAGAATGCAGTAAATATTCCAAAGTCTTACAGCTGAGGAAGGTGGTTAGTTAAAAGTTACTTAAGATTTCTTTTTTCTTGTGGTTGACAGCACTTGCTATTTCAGGGTAGAGGTAACTAGCTATATTCACACCACCAATTCATCTTCCCTCACTGAATTTGCAGAACAGTTGGTCTCCATAACCAATGGCAAATAGTCTAATAGTGAAATAGTTCTTTTAGGCCTTCCCGACCACTCTGGGCACTTTCACATTATAAGGTGCATTCACCCACACAATAATACAGTACTTTATTTTGTATTCTAATTGCTTTATCTATCACACATATACATCACTGGATATATCAGGGACAATGTGGGGTTATTTACCCAAAGATACATCATCCTGTGTACTGGAGAAGCCAGAGAATGAACCATAAACCTTCTCAGTTGGTGAGCAACCAGTCTGCCTCTAGAGCCAGAGCCGCCCCTGAATGTCTGATTTTCGCTACATTTCCTAATAATTATGATGCATATTGGTTAATGAAGAGTCACACTGATAGAGAGCTGTGGATTGCCACAAACACCTGTCTCCACTGTGACCATTTCACAAACTTTCATCTGGGACAACTAGAAATCGGCTGTTAGTCATGAATCAGGACGACATGAATCAGGCATCCTCCCTCCTGTCCTTCCTCCTGTCCTGCCAACATATGGTGCCATCATCATCATCAAATTAGAGAGCAAATTTAATTTGGCTCTAATTTAATCTACACCTCATAAATTTATGTCATTAAGTGTCACATCAGTCTTTGGTGACTCTGGTACAATAGATGTTTTCTGTTGTCCTTTTTTTTTTCTCACCCACTGTTTCATGCCAAGCCAACCAGAAACACACACACATTCCTGACAACATGTCCACAAATGGGATATGTTAACTTGGTGTGCATCAATTAACTTTGACCCTGTAACACCTATCTCACAGTGTGCCCACCATCTCCTCTACCTGTCATCTATCACCTTATTGGTCTACCTTCACTCTTCCTATTCTTTCTATCATATTTCCTCCCTCCCCACAACTTAATTCCCTTCTTCCTGTCTCCCTACATAATTTCCTTTTTTCATTTTCTTTTTCATCCAGTTTTCAATCCACTGTTATCTCTTCCCTCTTTTTCCTTCCCTCCCCCTTTGCAGATCATTCATTTCCTTTTTTTACATTCTTCCTACCTTTGCTTACTGACAGTCCTTCCTTTCACGTCAGTCTTTTATCCCTTCCATTTCTCTTCCTTCCCTTCTTCATCACCCTTCCTTTCTTCACCTCTTCTTGCTTTTGCAACCACTTCTTTCTAATAGTATTCCTTTATTTCTCACTCGTTTCATCACTTCTGTCCTGCTCCTACCATCCTTCTTCTATCACAGTATTCCTTTTTTCCTCCCTCCTCTGCCATCCCATCAGACCTTATCAATTTTCCTCTTTCACTTAACTTCAGTGCTTCCTTGCTTCCTCTGCTACAATTCTGCATTTTTCCTTGCCTTTTCTTTTCTTCTTGCCCCCATACTGTTTACGGTACTGTGTAACAGTTTGGAGCCACCCCTCATTTCTTTATTTTGTCTCCAAGAACCCAGACTTCCTTGTAATTTCTGAAGTGGTTTTGAACTATGGTTCTCCAGGCTTTCTCAAGAACATTCAAAGGTTTTTTGACATTAGTTGTTTTTTTCATTTACATACATATAAGATTAGAGGACATTAGAGGCCCTTCAACTGATCCACTACTGTTTGCCAAGCCTCATGAGAAACCTCAGTGGAAGGGTGGGTATCAAGAAGCCATTCTTTAAGAAAGAAAACAGGGAGAAACAGAAAGACCTTGCGTGCCTTGCAATAATTCATTTGAAAGGTTCAACTATATTCACACATAACTGTTGCATCCTTTTTCCCCTGCAAAATCTAAAGACATGAGGGATGACTCCAGACTTTTCCACAGTACAGTACGTCCTTTAATCTTCCAACGTCCTGTCATCATCTCTTTTTTGCCTTTCCTTCTCTTTCTCCTCCTTCACCTCCCACCTCCATGCCAATCTCTCTTGATTTGGCACTGCAGGTTCACTTAGTTCCCTCTCTACACTGTTGACAGTGGCACAGGTTCTGAATCAGATATGCTCAAAGAGTGTGTGTGTGTGTGTGTGTGTGTGTGTGTGTGTGTGTGTGTGTGTGTGTGTGTGTGTGTGTGTGTGTGTGTGTGTTAGGGGCAATGGAGGACAAGGGGAGTCATGTCAGTGTATGATGAAACACACCTAGAGATGAATGCAGGTCCATTCATCTCCTTGCTCTCAGGCATCCATTCACAAAGGCTGATGGCGCGCACTGATAAAAAAGGATGAAGAAAATAAAATCAGCAAACATGAATGGTCTGACTGTGAGTAGGAGGGAACAGAGAAGCGAGGAACAAGTAGACAACAAGTAGTCTAAAATGGAATGAGGGAAGGATGTGAGGGAAAAGTACTGAGGTGAAGGAAAAAAACATGGATGAGGGATGGGGAGGATTGGGAGAATGGGGGAAAAGAAGTGGAGAGATTTATTGAAAAGGAGTAGAGAGAGATGCAAAAGGAACTGAAGTAAGCATAAAATGTGGAGCAACGGAAGGAAGAAAAGGTAAAAGGTCAGAGCAAATAGAAGACGAGTAGCATGAAATATGAACCACTGCATGCAATCACAATACATTTTAAGGATGTGGTTTCAATTAAGGACAACCTAGACCTGACCCTTACACCAACCTTCCTTTAATGCCACGAAATAACAGAAATGTTCCACAGGTAATTCAGGAATATCACGCAGGAAATGGGGAAAAAAGAAGAAAAAGGAAAGAAGACAAAAATGAAGAACTGAAGGAAGATAATGGACAAAGGAAAGAAGAAGAAAATGAAAGACGAAATAGAGGAACGAGTACTAAAAGGATGGAGTGAAGGATAGAAGGAAGGAAGAATGAAAGGCATGATGGTGGCAGTATAATCAGAGACCAAAGATGAACAGAAATAATCAGCATAATGAACACACAAAAAGCAAGAAGAAAAAATAAACGAAGTTAGGAGAAGAGGAACAAAAAGTATAAAAATGACCAAGAGATTGGAAGAGAGGTAAGAATGGATGAGGGAGAGAAAGAATACAACAGCAGGAAAACAGAAAAGACAGGGAAAGAAAAAAAAGGTAAAACAAGAAAAAAACAAAGTTAATCAATAAAGCAAAAACTGAATAAAGTCCATCCGACTCCTGAAAATGACCCAAAATGGCTGAACTCATTTAGCCTGTCGCAGCCCTTCAGTGGATATGATGTCATTGCCACACACTCACTCCTGCGCTCTCTCTCCCACTCTCGTGTGTGTGTAAATGTGTTTCAACAACACTTGGGGATTATGTGACTGAAATGAAGTATTCAGACGGCTTAGTGTCACAATTAAATGTGTGTGATTTTGGCAAAGAGACGGAGAAAGAGAGAGGAAGACTGACAACGAACGGTGAGAGAGACACACACAGACGGGCAGCTTCAACCTTCGGTCGCTCTGTCTGTCTGCCATTCGCTCTGCTTCGCCACCACTATGCTGTGATGGATTGTGGGAAGTGATGACACATGACAACTTCTACTGCTGTATTCATACACAGAGACACAGCAGACCAGGTGGCAGCTTCAGAGAGGCACCTCTGCACACTAAGTGGGGGGTTTGAGTCATATCTCTCTCCTTGTCAGTTTGCTTCTGTAGTCCCTTTTCTTTCTCGACCCCTTCTTTCCTCCCTTTCTCATCCTACTCCTTAGATTTTCTTTTTTCGTTCTTTCTTCGTTTACTTTACAGGTGGTGACAGCAGTCACACGGTTTAGCCTTACCAGCATCCCGACAGCTGTAGCTAACAAGCTACCAGATGCTGTTAAACTCTGTTGGCCTCACAATTTTTAAAACTAATTTTACAGTCTGTTCGCTCGGTAACCTGGAAGTCTAAGTGGCTTCAAGGCAAGTTAAAAGAAAATTACAGATAAGAAATATTTCTTATTTTAATGGCTTTAACTATTGTTTCTAACACTGCACTCACAAAAGACCTTTTCCATAGCAGACACCTGGCCTTGTCCCAAAGGAAGGTACAGGTATAGAACTGATTGCTCAGTTCCATTTAGATGGGCCCATCCTTTTTTGCATGATGGTTCACTGTCACAGTGTAGTGAGTCCTGGTTAATTTCACTTGTTTTCCCTGCACCAGTGTAAAATGTCTGCTGTACTGAAAGTCTGCCCTCAACATTCAGGCTCACAGAAACACTTCTGAAGCCTGCTGCCCAAAACAGCAGAGTGCAAACAAACTAACAAACTTGAGGCTTCTCAAGACATCGACTGAAGTTGCTCTTTCACGAATGTAACACATAGCAGAAGGCAGCCTGCTTACCAGACAGCCTCGTGTCTGGAAATACTTTGGTCCTCCATGTTTAAATGTTCAGGATGTGGGACACATGAAGAACACACATTTACTTCAGCTGTTTTTTGTGCACTATGGAACTTTGTACGAGGAAGCTGGCAGGAAAAAGACATTTGATGGACAATTTGACTGAACTACACATTTGCGTTCTCACATTCAGCTCTTTTGGTTAATGCCTTCAAAGGTTCGGGACTGCAATGCAGGTATAAGAACTGTATAAAGCAAATTATGTACTGATAATCTTTAAAGTACAGTATGTGCATCTGAAATGTCAGCAGAGAGCATACTCATTGCCCATGAGTATGGTGAACCACCCGCATCCCTAAAGCATTCAACCTAGGGCAAGCACTGGATAGTAATTTCACAGTTCACCAAGTAAATTTGGCTAATCTCTTGTCTTGTTTACAACCTGTCTGATCATCATCTCTGGCCCTTTTTTTGGATCTTGGCTGTTCACATGGTGTGTAAAACACTGTAATAAACCAGAATTATGCACTGACAGATGTAATCCCCCAGAAGCTGTTGGTATCCATCACACTGGGCCTCTGTGAACATGTGCAGGTGGTGCTACACATCAAAATTTGCATTGATGTCTGCTGTTATATTTCCCAGTATAATTAAAATGTACAACAATAACTGGCCTTGCAATCACTGAATCCTGAGTTTTTGTTTAAAGTATGCTAATGTGTGCAGAGGCTGCATCTGCGCATAGCTGCGCAGAGTTTATATCTGCCCTCGTGTCTATATCTCCTTCATGAAAAATGAGTAATGTCAGCAGGGCAACCAGGCTTTATAAAACACATTTTCTGAAAACATCCCCAGAACATCATCCTCACAAATAATGAATTCAATACAGTACAGTACAGTCTGCAATTCTTCCTTTCGCTTAAACATGCACCACTTCGTAGCCCACAGATTCCTCTACCTGTAGACATCTACTTTAAATCTCGTGCTCTGGTGCAGTAACATTGTGGAAAAAGTATGAATATTGTAAGAATGAATGATTGTGCTAATTTGTTAGTGCCGGAGATCATGGCTCTGTGGTGTAGAGCAGCTATAATGATCCTGCTGTTCTTGAAACTAAAGGCTGCTAGTTGCAGCTTCAGACCTGATTTGTCCCTTTTTTCCCCCCTGCTAAGAATTAGAGGCAACTGGTCTGCAGCCACAGACTGCTTGCGTCTTTTAAAAAGTTAAATATGTTAAAGCTGCTAAAAAAAAATTCTTGCTTGGACAAAAATCCCTTAAAAATAGCAAAATGTAAGCAGTGTTTACACTGATTTCAGTACTCCTTGGTGTAGAACCTACAAGGCAATAAAGACAACTGGATAGCAGTGCACACTGGAGATTAGAGAGCAGCTTCACCTTCTGTTTTCTTGTGCAGCTCAACCACCAATTAATTCAAATTTTGCTCAGCTCCTATTTGGTTATTGCCAGACTTTTGCAGGCATTCAGTGTTTCACAAACATTCAGTGTTTTTTTTATGCACATGCTAACTACGGTAGAAGTCATTATAGTAATACGGTACTTTCATTACAGATCACTACAAGAAACATTAGTTATTTCAAATGGATCACTGAAGATCAGGGACTTTTTTAGCATTAGGAAAATATCACACTTTGGGTTAAAATACAGCGATTATCAGTTGTGTCAGAGGTCAGTTTTTCAGCTTTAAAATCTTCTGAGGGGATGAATTACAGATGTAAACATATGTGATGTAGGTGTGAAACCAGACCTTGAATTAATATACAACATAAATATATATACAGTAAGTTTCTAAGTCTTACTGGCTGTCATGGAAAAAGGACAGTTTGTACATGTACATAAACTAGTAGCAAAGCATGAAAGGGTAATTTAAAAAAATGTTTCTAGGCCACGTGATTTCATGCGTCTGATATGCTGCACCACATGAGACATAGAGCTGTCAACATGAATGTAATCTGAAGGGATACTTGGCTGATCAGTAGATCAAATCATGTACACAAGCACCTGCATTTGGCTTTGCTCTGCTCATCATCTGATTCTTGGAGAGATTTTATTTATTTTCCATTTAGATGAATAAATGGTGCCCTTTTTGTCAACTTTTTAACTGCAGCTGTATATTTTAAACTTAATTAACATCACAAGTGTTTGCCCTATAAAGTGGAATATTTGGAGTCTCTGGGTTTTTTTTTTTTATCACCTTTTCTGCTGTTGGACCATTATCTGTCATGGTCTAACCTCCAGTGAATCTGACAGCAACTGCAGTTGCCCCATTTATCCTCTTGTTTCATTTCAAGGTCCCTGACATGACAAAAGGCTGCCTTATCCTCATCACCTTTGAAGTCATGCTGCGTGTATGACCTCAGACTCACATGATGTTTTGGCAAGTTGAGGGCTTCACAAAAGGAAGGGGGGGAAAGTGAATATGGAATAAGACTTGCGGTGTGTGATAGTCTGAGCCAAAAAGCTACCATCTTTATCCATCACACCTTGTCCAGCTTAAGTACCTAACAAGAGATAAAACGCCTGGATCGGGCCAAACAGCCCGCTGGCGTCAGAAACAGCATAATGAAAACTCTGCTGCCTCAGCAGTTGAACAGTGGAAGCAGGAGATCAGCACAGCCAAGATGTTTTTCCTCTACTACGAGGGGCATAAGGTCACACAAACATGTCCAAGATGTCAATCGTGACTGAATATAAGACAGAAATGTTGGTACTGTTGCTCTCAGCTTGGGTATAGACCCTCAATAGCTCCAGCACTTCTAGTTTCTGAAACCATGAAATTAAAAAGGAACAATGCCAACATATATCCATTCATCTCAGTTTGAAGCTTATAGTGAAAGGCAGTAAACAATACCTATGAGCATTTAAGTAAGAAAGGAATCCATATCCACACTCCTATCTAGTTGTTTCACGCATCTGAAAGACTTCTATTTCCCTGGGAAAAGAAAATGGGAGTCTTTACTGTTAATGTCACACTGACCATCAACTCCCACTCTGCCATGTAACTCAATTACAGACTCAGCCACACTCATACAGTCTGCTGTATAGAAATAGACGGGATGAATAGTGTGTTTATACTACATGACTAGAAATTCAATTCACAGTGGGCTCAAGCCAAGCGTATATCCAAACTGTTGAATCAGCCACACGCACACACTGCTGGAACTAAATCATCATCAGTGCCAGAAGTGTTTTATCTTATTATGTTTTAAGGAATAGTGTGTGTGTGTGTGTGTGTGTGTGTGTGTGTGTGTGTGTGTGTGTGTGTGTGTGTGTTGGTTGGAGTGAAGGAGCAGGAGGAGGAGAAGGGAGCAGGGAGGGGTTCATTCTCCTAGCTCTGAATCCCAATTTCCCCTGTCTGTCCTGGGGAGTGATCTTCACGCACACAGCCTGCTGCTTGCTGGTGCACCAGCTGCTGATGCGCGCGCGCACACACAGACGAATGATCCCGGATCTGATAGCTGCCCTACAGCTAATAATACTGAAGCAGGGAGAGCAAAAGGGGTGAGAAAGACGAGGTTTGGTGGGGTAAACAGTGGGTGGAGGGTAACAGATATGTGAGACCCCTGAGGTGCAGTAAGACAGAAGCTGGAGAGGGCAAAACGCACATATGCGCAACAACCGGTTGGAAAATTGCAGAATGCAAATGCCTGTATGGTGAGGACACGAAAAGGCATGTATGCGTTTTTTTTTTTAGAAATGTCACATCTGAATCACAGCTGCTTTCATCTGTCTGTCACTGGCAGCAACTTGCGCTCTGACTTCACGCGTGACAGGCTGATTGAGGAGGGATGGAAGGATTGCGCACCGGTCCTTACGTGTGTGCGCGTCCGGGTGAAAGACAGACACGCACGGCCATGTAGCCAAGCACGCGCATCAATGACAGAGGGGTCAAAGCCTCGCGCACCGGCCGGCTGCGTCCTAGCCGTGACAGCACGAGCCAGTAGAAAGTATCTCGGGATTCACATACGTGCACAACGAGCCCCGTAGAAATGCAGCAGAACATCTCACATCTAACAGCCGGAATGTGAAGGGCAAAGCCAGAGACAGTTGTCTGAGACACGGCGCAACATTTTCACCTTCAGCGTAAAAGACAAGAAAGCAAAAGGGGGAAGAGAAGAGGGTCCAAATTGAGACATGACAAGAATCTACTCACTGTTTTCAGGAGCCCCGCACTCTTTTTCTTCTCTTTTTGCTCTCCGCGTCTTCTCTCCGTGCACCACAATCCATCCGTCCATCCCTCCGCTGGACATTTCCTGCGGCATAGAGCCTGATCGATTCTAATGTTGCGGGATAATGTCCTCGGGATGAAAGCGAAACATCTCACCCCTCCCGACAAAAAAGAAAATAGCAAAGAATCGCGCGCACGCACAGTTTCGACCTTTCCTCCACTCGGCGAGGCTACATGTTGCTGACTGCTACCTCTCTGTCCCTCTCACTCACTCTCTCCTCTCCCGTTATTTTGTTAAAATTCAGTATGTACGCTCCGTCACCTAGCAACGTCTCTCTACCTCCCTCTCTCTCCCATCCACCTCTCTGGGTCCTCATTACTTCCTCACGACACGTGTTGAATGCTAAACTAAGTTGTCCGATGTAAACTGTTTTATTTTAACTTCACCGAAATATTTGTTTCTTCTTTCCTGTAGCCTTCATCACTAATCTCTAGACCTCATCCTCTCCTTCATCCTCCACCTCTGTCTCTCCATCACTCCCCAGGGATGCTTTTCCTCTTCCTTTATTTTTCACCAATTCACTCAAACATCTTTTTTTATACCTGTTTTTTTTTTTTTTTTCGTGCGGATCTTCCTATTTTCAGTCCACACTAAAATTTGAGGGGCACAAACATATATACAGAAAAAAAGGTAAAAAAAAAAAAATCCAAATATGTTTTATGCAATTCATTTTAACCTTGTATCTATCTACACTAGTATATTTCTTATTCTGATGACTGAATATGTATTTTAGAAGTGCACTTGCTGAGTGCAGCACACAGATTGTTTTTTGGTTAATCGCTGTTTATGGAAATTAAGAAATAGAGAGGCAGCTCATTAGCCTAGAACAAAACTTTGGCTGGCCTTTGTTATTGCTTTCATCCAGATAGTATTTTTACATAATTGCATAATCAGATGTTTATAATTTGGGAAGCCAACGGCTAGTGTGCTGATTTAGACTCTGGGGGCAAAAGCCAGTTTTTCATGGCCTCCAGTGGCGATAACAGAACCAGGACTTCTTGTTCTTGATCTGTCTGTCAGTCATCATTCATGATGAGGCCTTTAACAAAATAATAAAATGACACTTATTAAAAGATGATTGTCAATGTTTTCGTGTCTGCTTGTTTTTTTGTTTTTAATAAATATCTGAGAGTCAAAATCTGTCAGTTTCTCTCCACATTAATTTTTTACAAGCATCCAACAAAAATCTGTTCAAACATGATTGGTGAGTCGTACTGGACTACAGATGGAAACATTTAGGTATCAGTTTAGTGGCACTTCTCAAACTTTTTGTAACAACAAACAATCAATCAATCTATGTCAATCAAACATAGAAAATAGGGGTTAAAGCTTAATTTCATGATGATTAATGATCATAGCAAACTCATTTTGATGTATTTTTTTCAGTAAAAAAGTAAATAAATAAATAAACAAGTTTGATATAGTTTTGCAGTCCTCATCAGCACCATCAGCACCTGGGCCCACCACAAAGTTTCAGTTAACATGAACTGAGTTATGTAAGATGCAATCATTAAACATAACTAATACTGACTCATGGTCTTAAAGTGAGAGTCATTTTTTCAGGGATTTCTGCCTCAATATGTACAACACAGCTCTACTGATGCTGTATAACCCAGCAGAATATAAATATTTTAAGTCCCTAGGTTCTGTAAATGAAAAAGTTGGTAAATTATCATTGCTACCTGATGTACATGCATACAAAAAAATTGATACGGTGGTGGTTTTGAAATCCTCTTTTTGCTCTTCACATTAACTGTTTACCTGCTTCCAGTATAAGCCTCCTCAAACACAGCTGGAGCTCAGAGGGCTTTTTCTGGCATGCCCAGCTTCAGAAGCTTAAAAAAAGATCACAACCTTTATTCTGCATACAAGCAAAACAGAAAAATGAGAATCAAAGAGGAATTTCTCAAAAACAAAATGTAATAATCATCAAATTCTTTTTGGTTTATCTTCGCTACAGAAAATAAACCATCTTTTTTCTACAGAAATAAACATTCCTAATAGTTTAAACCCTAATTTCCTGGTGGTCAGCATCACTGTCTGCAGTGGTTCTGTTTCCCACCACTGTTTTCCAACCCCTTTTGAACAAGCACTTAGTTAAAGTGGGGAGGAAAAACTCCCTTTTTACAGGAAGACACCTCCGGCTCAAGCAGCCATCTGCTGGGACCGGATGGAGGTAAATGGACTGTTTCTTATATCGTGCTTTTCTACTCATCTGAGCACTCAAAGTGCTTTAAACAACTTGTTCATTCACCAAATCACACCCATTCACACAAGCACTTTTTCCTAAACTGTTTTTCCTAAGTGCTTCCTAACTAACATTCACACATCATTCATACTCGATGGATGCATCAGAGAGCAACAGGGGGTTAGTATCTTGCCCAAGTATATTTGGCATGTAGACTGGAGCAGACTAGGATCAAACCACCAACTTTCCAGGCAGTAGGTGATCTGCTCTACCACCTGAGCTACAGCCACCAGGTGATGTGAGGAAGATAGGACACGCTTTGGAAGAGAGCCAGACAGAAATAATAACTAATGATTAAAGACACAGTGATTAAAGTTAGAAAGGTGACGTGCATAAGTCAGATATCATTTCTCTTCATATTGATCAAGTATTTTTATTTCATGCTCCTTTATTGCTACGTAGTTTAGAACTCTTTAATCTACTAAATAGACATAATTCATATAAGATAATTAATACACAGCTTGCAGAATATGATGAAGCTGTACTAATAGCATCTAACTCAGTAGAATAGAAAATAGCTGAAGTTCAAGGCTGATTTTTTTTAATTAAAAAAGATACTGAATGTATAAACTATTTCAATCTCTAAGCTTAGAAAAATAAGGAGTTTAGTGATATAAAAATGATGGGGATTTGTAGGTTGGTAGTTTTTAAAGTTGATTTATTGGATAGTTATATATATATATGCTGTGTAAAAAGGAACACACAGACAAGCAAAAAACACCAAGCTTTGTTAGTTTTTCCGGCTTTTGTTTACCTCCTCTTCACCTCACACTTCTTTCATTTCACTTGTTTCTCAAATCGAGTTGTTATTCTGGACTCTGCTGTTATGAATGTGAAACAATGCATTTCTCATTTTATATTCTGATTTTGAATCAGCATTCGCTGCTTATAAACATAATTAATGAGGTGTGATGAAAAACATGTACTTGACATTTTGCTGTTTTATCTTCTAATTGTGGAACCAGAGTTCTTTCTCACGGCTGCTTTCTCTCCCGTTCAGAGCGGAGAAAGCTGACTGCTGCTGTGGTTTATTCTTTACAAGTTCCCCGCTTGCTCTTCTTTCTTTAACAGACTCCTGTCACATTCGCCGGCTTGCAGTTTCAGATTTAGCCGTCAAAATGAGAAAAATCTTTAGCCAATTAGCTTAATTTAACATCGCTTGTATCTCTGTAAATCATTACCTTCCTCAGTTGTCAGAATGACTCTCATTCACGTGTAATTACTACAAAATGTTCCCACCACAAGATATTTGCATGAAAACTGCGTCCTTGTTATCACTTTGACTGATCATCAAATGCTGGAAAGCCGTTTCATTGTAAGATGCTTGTAACTGTGAGTGCGCGGGGTTTATTTTTAGCTTCAACCTCATTGTAAAGTCTGCAGTACATTCAGCGCTAAAAGGTGAAAAATTAGCTTTTTTCTGCCTTATCTGGACTGAAACTATTACACAGCCGCAGAGTAAGAAATGAATGATCCCACAGCCTTACTTTTATCTTCCAGCCCATCATCGTTAATGGACCTGTGCCTGAGCGAGTGAGTGTGTGTGTCGGTGTGTGTGAGAGAGAAAGAAAGACATATTGTTGTTGTTCGCGTGTGTGTGTGTGTTTTCTCATTCTTTTTCCTCCCAACACTTGCTCTTTCCATGGCTGCCACAGTACATGTTGTCTTCTTGGCATAAATATAGAAAAGACAAGCAGCAGCCGGTCGCTCGGCCAGTCAGCCGGTTCGCAGACATTTAAAAATAGGCCCTAATCATGACAAGCGGCCATCTTGGTTCTTGTTTACGCTGCGGTGCTGTTGTAAATTGGACTCCGGGAATCGACTTCTGGGCTCGAAAAAGCCTGCCTGCCTGCCAGAGTACAAATAAAGTGGAGAGAGACTGGTGGGCAAAATACAAAGAGGGTAACACTCAAATACACACACTTTACAGATTAAGATGGCACGTACGCACACTTGTGCATCGGCAAATAGACAAAATACACACTGTCACATGCAGGCGCTCACTCATGCAAGCATTTCACAACTATTTCTAATGACTAATCCCCCTCTTGGGATGACACTAGCTCCATTACTCATCCATTTTTGTTTTTCGAGTCAAATAGATGTTAACCTGTCATTAGTATCTAGATCATTAGCGTTTGATTAGAGAAGCTGCATTCAAATCTTTTATTAGTAATCCATTAAAAGCTCGGAATTATTAGCAAAATATCTACTTTAAATATCAAAAGTGAAAATACTCATTAGGTGCAACTGTTATGTTTTTTGTTTTAATTGCACTCATATTTAAGCATTATTTTAATGTTTGTTCATCTGCTTTTAACTACTTTGCTAATGGGTTGTCAAGCTTGCAGAAAATTGGATCTTTTAAGCTCATCCTGTATGTATTATATTGATTCTTTAAAATGTAATGAAATGGAAGAAACCAGAAGGGTTTTTTTGTTTATGTGGTTCTTAATCAAAAAAAGTCCCACATATAAACACTGTGATATGAGATTAAAGGTAATGAATGAGAGATGACAAAAATAAAGGAATAAAGAAAAATTGGAATTATCTATGAATAACATTGTTGTAAAATTAGGGCCAATCTTCAAACTTTTAAGCAAATCAGACCCTGCTCACCATTTCAAAGAGCTCACATAATCTAATTTTTCATACCTATGTTCCCATACATATTTCAACTTTCTAAATTTTTAATAAAAATATGCAGTTTTCTCAGTTTTGATCCGTTTATTCATTATCTTAATCAGTCACTCGTGTGATTTACAGTTCTTCATCATTAGGTGCTGTCAGTGCTGACGTCTCTATACCATACTAGTCACATGAAATTGCACAAATTTCATTCTTAATTAAGGAGAAAAATTTGGAACTTCCAAACTGTGAGTTTAAGCCAAAGTCAGGATTTTAAACTTTCTGTAAAACAGTCAAGTCCTGGTTAAAATCTGGCCACAAATGCAAAAACAACATTAACTAGTTGTGTACATGAAGTCTAGAAATGTTCGGTGATCAGTTGTTTTATTTTGGATTTTTCCTGCCACTATTTTTCCACCAGCAGCTTATAGATACTAATCTTTCTGCACAATTGAACAGCATGAAACAAATGACTCTGTAATATTACTCTACATCTATGTATAAATCTATGTACGCACTGCTTTCTTGTTCTTTTTCTTCACAAATAAACTACTAAATAAATGAAATAAAGTGATAATAAAGTTTACTACCTCGAACAAGTACTAAAATAGAACACCTGGCATTAATATCACCACGTCTCCCTCCTATCGCTGCACAGCTGGTCCACAACTGGACTCAGCATCTCATTAGGCATCTTAAGGTCAAAACAAGTCTAGACATCTCTTTAAAAATAAGGCCTAACTTTGGTAAAAAGTAATTTCTTTTAGACAGTGAAGCTGCAGTTTATTAGAGCATTCTTGTGACACTGTCTTAGTGTAAAGCAAAAAAATAACAAGCCAACAAGCAGTAGTTGAGTCGCCTTTAATTACCATTGTCTGCAATGGGCCTGGGATCACTGTGATGTCACAGACTGCTCTGTGGTCTTATGTTTAAACAGTATATATGGTTTAAATGATTAAAACTGATTTCCTAAATAACAAATTACCCATAAAGTTAATAAGGAGTTGTCTGCTGTTTCAGTGGCATTTCAGTATGTGTGCTGCAGCTTGTCAGATGTGCTCCACTTTCAAATATAGTGTAACAAACATTCACCTGTCAACTATATAAAGCCAGTTTAGACATAGATGCCCAGGCACATCACTGAAAGGAGAAAAAAAACACTTTATAATTTCTTCTTTTATCAAAACACTGACACTTTCAAAATACCGGAAAAAAAACAGTCCAGGAAAAAATAACTCATGTCAGACACTCCAGTTTGTTCTCATTTTTAACAGCCCCTCTGACATCTCAGAGATGTGTAGAAAGTGTCTTTTGGCACTGGTGCCATAATATACTTGGTCATGGGAATAATGATAAGAGTTTCACTCACAAATAGACCCATCAGAACCAATCACATCCTAACCCAAACCACAATTGATTCATTTAAATCTAAGTAATTACTGGTACCCAAATACAACCCAGTGGTTTTTGGTGCCTAAAACAAACCCAGCTGTGTGTGAAGAGAGACAAATCAAAAAGTCAAACAAGGTGACACAAAATCGCAGTTTAGGAAACCTGTGATGCTCCTTCCCTCCTACGTGCATTTCACTCTTTAAAGCAGTACCATGAGCAAGTACACTGCATTTCAATTAAATAAAGTTGCAACTATAATATAGTGGATCACTCAACTCACATTTTTGTGAGTCACAAAATGTATATATATTCTTATGTATAGGTTCTCCCTCTTGTTTGTTTGTTGGTTTAAATCTACCAGCCGAATTACTGTCCACCTCAGCCACCTCCCTCTTGCTCTGAATCGCTTCATGTATACACTGCTTCATTCATTCTTAAAATATTTGATCCACTGTTCATATAAAACATGTAATGTTAAAAATGTTATGGCACAGATAGTCAGACTGGAGGAAAGCTTATTAACGGTACAATTCAGATTCATTTTCCACACAAAATCCAAAATAATTCTGCATCCCAAAAAACATGGAAGCTGCACACATTCCAGCTAAGTTGGGATACTGATCCAAAGCAGGTTTGCTACAGTCTTAACAACATTCAACAAGTTGAAGCTTTGATAAATTGGGTCATGTCTCTAGCTTGCAGAGTGAGAAAGTGTGTTCGAGCGTGTGCACACGCTTGTGTGTATTTGTGTCATTCAGCAGTTGTGGGCTACAACTGTGAGAAATTACAACCACAGCTGTGAGCATAAATCATATTTGACTTGGTAGATGATACATAAGAGAAGAGGTGCAGATTGGAATCATTAAAGTATTTCAATAGCAGCATCTTAGTAAGACTAGAAGCGCCGTTACCACACGTGGCGAACTAAAACATCACATCCGCAGGACACAACAGAGGAAATACTCATGAATCTGTCAGGGGGTGTCTGGAGGCTGGATGCTAACCATATAATAATATGTGTGTGTCCTCACTTTCTCTGATGCTTGCACAGTGGATGTTGATGGGTGAGCACTTCAGTCTGGAAATAGCTCTCCCTTTAACCTGCCGAATGGCTTTGTAATAACATCCTGTATAATGTGCAGTGTAATGCCTTCTCAGATGATGATACATCTGCATTTGTTGGCAGAGAAAAAGGTCTGGTAAACGGTGCTCCCATGACCTGCACATAGATCGAAACCCTGGTTTGATAAATGGTCAAAGCTGATGCCATTACAAAGATGCATTTCCTCAGTGCAGCTCTGGTGATTTCAAATAGCAGGATGCTTATCATTGGCTGCAAAAAGCTACTTATCCTTGCCTGTCCTTAATTACAGTGGGGCAAAAAAGTATTTAGTCAGCCAACGATTGTGCAAGTTCCCCCACTTAAAATGATGACAGAGGTCAGTAATTTGCACCAGAGGTACACTTCAACTGTGAGAGACAGAATGTGAAAAAAAAAAAATCCATGAATTCACATGGTAGGATTTGTAAAGAATTTATTCGTAAATTAGGGTGGAAAATAAGTATTTGGTCACCTCAAACAAGGAAAATCTCTGGCTCTCACAGACCTGTAACATCTTCTGTAAGAAGCTTTTCTGTCCCCCACTCGTTACCTGTATGAATGGCACCTGTTTGAACTCATCATCTGTATAAAAGACACCTGTCCACAGCCTCAAACAGTCAGACTCCATACTCCGCCATGGTCAAGACCAAAGAGCTTTCGAAGGACACCAGGAAAAGTATTGTAGACCTGCACCAGACTGGGAAGAGTGAATCTACAATAGGCAAGCAGCTTGGTGTGAAAAAATCAACTGTGGGAGCAATCATCAGAAAATGGAAGACATACAAGACCACTGATAATCTCCCTCGATCTGGGGCTCCACGCAAGATCTCATCCCGTGGGGTCAAAATGATCATGAGAACGGTGAGCAAAGATCCCAGAACCACACGGGGATTTTTTTTTTTTCACATTCTGTCTCTCACAGTTGAAGTGTACCTCTGGTGCAAATTACTGACCTCTGTCATCATTTTAAGTGGGGGAACTTGCACAATCGGTGGCTGACTAAATACTTTTTTGCCCCACTGTATATCATTCAAAGAACTGGATAGCAAGGAGCAAGAAAGATGTCGTAGCATGACTACAACCTGCTTTATACCACCAAAAAGAGAGATCATGGCTGACTTCAACTGTTACTAAACAGTTTCTTACAGACCTGTATGGGGTTTTTTGTGACACACATCCCAAGATACCAGGAGTTCCAGACGGGCGAGGAGTAAATGTGCTGGCTTCATAGTGGTTTGCAGCTAGCTTGTTGCACTGTCCAATCTTGTGCTCTGACTGAAGTGAAACAGTGAAGTGAATCAGGAGGGGATATCGTGAGGGAGCTACTGTGCTGATAAAGAAGGACTGCTAATACAGAACTGGGAAAGGATCAGTCTTTTGGAAAGCGTCCGTTTGACTGTAGTGCCTGTCTTCAGGTGTGTTACACTGCTCTGTCTTTGGAGCCGAAGCTAAAATTGTGACTCAAAATTAAGAGTTCATAGGCTCTGTTAAACCTCGGAGGTATTGCCAGAGAAAAAGATTTGTCAGCCAGAAGACACTGTGCATGTGTTAGTGAACCATTGTCCTCATGAACCTGCAGTCTGCATACTGTTACATTCCATTTCTCTGTGTAAGGAAATATTTATGTCATGATGAAGTGGAAAACAGCTGAAGATGTTGTGGCAGTCGAACAGAAGAAACTGAATCAATAGTGTCCAAAGAGGAAGCCTGGGAATGCCACATCTCTTTAAAGTCTTTCCACGGGAGTGAGGTGCAAGGTTCAGGCTTAAATGAGGGAGGAGCTGAATATTGTTTAACCGTTAAAATGGATGCAGAGTATAATCCAGGCTTAAAACATAGAGACAGACAATCATTCACACTTACACTCACGCTAACTACATGTCTTTGGGCAATGGGGGGAAGAGAGAGTCCCTTTAGAGAACCCAAGCAGACATGGGGAGAACAGGGCAGATGATGGATTTGAACCTAGGACCTTCTTCCAACAGTGTACCGCTCTAATTCTGCAGATGGTTGTTGCCACTTCTACATATGTTTGCTGAGCACAAATTCAGATAAGAAAACTTTGATAAAAAGGTAGGTTTAATGCTGCTAAATGAACTAACATGAACTTAGATTTTTGTACCAACCGAAGTGAATTCTACAATTGAAACATTTCTGTAGCTTTGAAAAGCTTTCCCACATTATTAAGTCAGGATGCTGGGTGACTAAATCAGCTGCATATTCATTTGAACATGCCATCTTACTTGTGTGTGACAAGCTCATCTGACAATGCAAATTAAATGCTGGATTACCCTGGGGACAGTCATGAGTACAGTCTCAACTGTTTCCAGTATGATTGTGAACAATTCTATTGGAAACCACAAACCACAGACAATGAGCCAGCTCAAACAGAAGACAAAATACAGACAATGAAGATAAAGGCAGACAGACAACATGACATTATGACAAACAGCATAGTTTTGCTGCAGAGAACAACCTGTTGATGTCACACTTGTAACATAAAATTTCCCAGCTGTGAAACTACAATTAATGGAACTGAGACCTTGGTAAACACTGTCACTGAGACACTTTTTAATCTTCTACTTAAAATATAAAAAAAAACAGCTGGACTAAAGGCTCAGTGCTTAAAAAGACCAGTGCTGATTATAACAAGCAAATGTTTTGTTGTCCACCCGCAGTCTACCACCAACAATTTCTATTGCAATGCTATCTAGAGCCTTATTCATAACACACACACACACACACACACACACACACACACACACTTCCTGATGTTTGAAATGGATCTGGTGCCCTTGGTTGATATCCTTAATGTCTAGACATGAGGGGTTATATTGGCCTACACGTGGTTACCATTTATTTCAAACATCACCTGTTGTTATTAAAACGTTATCATATTGAATTTCTGTCAGAAATAGCTATTTTCTTAAATGTCACCTATTTCCCTTTTAAGTCACACTTTGGCCAAATGGGCCCAGAAATAGTCACTTCACTATTTTTAGAGTAACTATTTCTTTTTGACATTCAGTGGTGAAATACCAACAACACAAAAGGCAAAGAGTAGGAGAACAGAAACCTTTGCACCGGGGTTTCATGAGCAACAAATGGATAAATTCTACCTATTTTGCAAAGAAACCCTATGACTCATGAGAGTCAGTGAGTGTGAAAGTATTCCTCCAGCACAGATACAATATATGAAAATAAGTGATTCCCCATTGCGAATGAAGTTTGTTTGTTGCAAGTTCAAATCTTACTTGATAAACAAGGATAAAATATTATTTACTTGATAAACTTTGGACATTTTGGAATTAAAGGCTGTGAACATTCAAACAGACCTTCAAGGTTTGCGCAAAAGGTGGATAACAGGTGCTTTAATTCTGTTGGCTCGTGGTGTTTTATTGTGTAGAGATGGAGAAAGACAGACTCTTTCTTCTAAGATGCAAAATGCATAGCTGGAGTGCTGGGATTTTTTACTTCTTGGCATATTTATCAGTTTTTAAACCATTATTTTATTTATTAAATAAATAAAGGTTTACAAACCCTACAACACCTGGCACTCTTTTAAAAGCTAACTTGCCTTTGTCTAATATTAAACTTTGTTGGATAATTGGAAACATTTAGCTGAGACAAATATTTAAAGAAAAAAAGCAGGAAGGGCTCAAAGTAACAGTAGCACATTTTCAGAACTTACCTGTTCCTCCCCCCCGCCCCCCGAGAAGGTGAATCACAATGTTGTTCCAACTGCTCACAAACAGAAGTGCTAAGTATCCCATCTTCCATTTCTTATAAGAAGAATCTCAGGCCACGTCCACACGTCCACGGGTATTTTTGAAAACTGAGATTTCCCGTTTTCGGCTTTTTTTTTGTTTGTTTGTTTTGTTTTTTAAATCCCGTCCACATGTTCAGTGTTGAAAAAAAAAAAAAATCTCCATCCACATGTAAACGCCAAAAACAAAGTCAAACTCTCAAGAACATGACAAATCTTAACCATGTAGAAATGTTTGCCAATCAGAAGTCTAGAAGCCTGGGAGGGAAAGAGTAAACGGGGATTTGTGCCCTCACAAAACCTTAAATATCAAGGCAGCTAATTTTGTGTTACTTTTCAATTAACATTTCAAATGTTAATTACTAAAATTGTATTTTGGCTGGTGTAGACTCACAACTTAGGAGTGGACAAAATGCATACATTTAATTTTATTTTATTTATTCAAAACTGACAGTGACGCTGGCGTCAGGATTTGGGTTGTGAGAGTGTGTGTTGAATTTGGAAGCCATGTCTGAAGTTCACTCTGACACCTCTGTCTTTGTAAATGGAGGAACAGTAACTGTGTGTGTAAGTGTGTAAAAAAAACTGCAGATAGTAAGATTAACAGCAACAGTCTTTTGCCTCTAACCACCATTGTAGAAATTAATCTCATATAAACAATAGTGCGCACACAACGTAATATCAAAAACAGCACACACCTTTGACGTTGCGTGAATAAATCTCCGTTTGCCTCGTCCACACGTAAACACTAAAACAAAGTTTTTGCAAATGTCCACCCTGGCAGGAGTTTAAATTCTGTTTTCAGTGACCCAAAACGCTGTTTATGTGAGGACAAATGGCCCAAACACAAAGAAAAAGCTGCGTTTTCAAAAATACCCATGGACGTAGCCTCAGTCAACTGAATTTTCTGACAAATTTGAAATACTTTCAATTCAGGAAGGCTTATTCATCCTTGTCTGCATCACCCTGTACAATTTTTAGGCAGTTCGTGTCATTGCAAAGACTTTATATGCCGCACAAAAACTTTTGCTTAGCTCTTGGTCTATGAACACTATTATGCTCATTCACATCCTCTCTCCTCCCGCTACTCTGTTTCTGCTCTGCAATCACAGAGGATCTTCTAGTTCTTTAAACTGGTCCTCAAGGAGAAGAGGTGCAAGGAGAGATGAATCTTTGAGATGAGCTCCCAGCAAGGATCTAGGCTTATCTTTCTTTCTCTGTGTCTGTCTCTCAAGAGCTAAGATGAAAGAATGAGGTATGAGTAAGAGAAGCAAAGAAACATTATACCATGATGAAAGCAACTAATGTATCCTAGAAGACAATTAACATAACTAGTTCTTTGATTTGTGTGAGTGTTGAGATTTTAATACACAGGGAAGTCTTTTATTCCTCTGATACACATACAGTATATACGAAACAGAGCACAACATGTTCGAGCATTTCTCTCAGGAAAAATGGCACATAGGTAAATGTCGAAGGTGGTTAGGTTGAGGAAAAAATATTCACTGAGAAGAACAACGTTTCATAAACATGACAAGAATTCACTGAACCCTACAGACTGATGACATAACAGTGTAAGAGGATTTGAGGATAGATATTTAAATTTTGAATCGTAGCCCAAAACCATCAGGTCAGGCCTGGCTGTTGTTCCCTACGGCTCGATCAGGTCGAGTCTCATTTAATTCATTTTATATTTGTTTTCTATTTTTAGACTGGAAATCTAACTTGTGAAACCATTGTGTTAAACAAGTGGACACGGACCACCTTCCAGCTCCACCAAAACTTACTATGACATTTAGAAGCTTGTCAGTTTAGCCAAGGGCGAAGTAAAATGAAGTGAGGAAGAAATTAACGTTATAGGAATCGACTTACAGCACAAAAAGTCTGGGATACAAGTCTGAGTAGCAACTTCAATATTACTGCCAGTAGTGACAAGATGTCTGAGCAGTTTGTGAAATGTCAGCGGGGGGGAAGAAACAAAAAGGCTAAGGTGTATGAAACAATATCTGTAATTGGAGTTTTAATCAGGATCAGACTCATTGAATGGTGCTCGAGTCGGCCTGATTAACAATGGATTTTGATGAAAGATGTTAACACGTAACGGACAAAATGAAAGGCACTGAAATGTCAACATAGGGGAAATTATGATTCGGGATACTTTTTTTTATTATTCCTTGTGCTCTCAGTAGGTAAATACAGGTGACAGAGAAGTTAAATTTCCAATAAATGTCACCAAGCCATATAAATATTGATGTGTTCTTTGTATAAAGATGTCGACATTGTGGCATAACCCACTTTTATAGCACTAATGTGCTAGGATATTATAGAGTAATGCTCTGGGCAATAAGCTCAGGTAAGCGGCAAGTTGCATTTTGTGTCTTAAAACAGCAGGAGTTTCTCAATCACTGGTTCTGAAGTTTTCTTGTCTGCTAAGTATGATAAACCCCTTAAAAACCTTTAATCTTTGAGCTCAGGTGTTTTCAGTCGTATTCCCACAGATATATATAAATTCAAGTCCCTCATGCAGTCTGCTTTTACAAATGTAAAATTGGAGAGTGGGGGTATCAAGTGGTGATGCACACAGTACGGTTCTACCAAACCGACATTTGGATTGAATATCAGTCCAGTACTGATCCAAAAGCTGGGATGTATACCAGTGACAGCGAGCTGAGCCATGGTTCACTACGTAGCATGGAGGAGTCTGACAGTAAAGGGACAGCAGTTTGGAGGCATTTTACGCTGCTACACCAACAGCTTGTAACTGCATGTTTGACCAGAGTTGACACGAGTGCCAGTGATGAGGATCTTTTCTCTGTCTTACCCGTTCACTTTCATTTTCATCCTATTTAGTCAGAGACTTTAAGAAGCTAGAAGGATGCTAGTTGTTGCTAAGCTTTTATTATAATTATGATAACAGAACAGGCTGTTCTCAATGTGTTTAAACTCAAACCCGTTGTCTTCTGTCAGCTCCACACCTGTATGTGAAGAGGAAAAGGGAAAAACTACTGTGACTGTAAATGACAGCAGCTTCCAGCCACAACTTTTACTTTAATCT
Organism: Simochromis diagramma; assembly: GCF_900408965.1. Taxonomy (NCBI): domain Eukaryota; kingdom Metazoa; phylum Chordata; class Actinopteri; order Cichliformes; family Cichlidae; genus Simochromis; species Simochromis diagramma. The sequence continues at coordinate 693,552 of NW_024386786.1, read as the reverse complement.
AAAATAAGACTGTATCTATCCATCCATCCACTTTGTTCAATTTATCTGGGGCTGGGTCTTGGGGGCAGCAGCCTAAGCAGAGAGGCAAATACAGTACCTCCCACTCCCCAACTACCTCTTCAATCTTATCCGTGGAAACACCAAGATGTTCCCAGATGAGCCGAGAGATAATCTCTCCATTGTATCCTGGGTCTGCCCCAGGGCCTCCTTGAGAGGGACATGCCTGAAACACCTCACCCAGGAAGCGCCCAGAAGGCATCCGAATCTGATGCCCGAACCACCTCGACTGGCTCCTTTGGGCATGGAAGAGCAACGGCTCTAGTCTGAGCTCCTCTTGAAGGACTGAACTCCTCACCCCATCTCTAAGGGAAAGGCCGACCACCCTTGGGAGAAATCATATTTCTGCCTCTGCCATTTCTGATCTCATTCTTTTGGTCACTTTCCAGAGCTCGTGACCTTGACATGAGGGTAGGGACATATACTGATAAATATTAAAAATGCATTAAATTACATTAAATTTGTATTTCTGAATATATACCAACAGCCAAAGCCGTTAACATAACACAAAAACTGTGCACTGGAGACTCCGTGCCATGAGTTTCTAATGCCAAGCAGCTCCTGTATAATGTAATGTATAAACAGCCCAGTCCATACAACGTATCACAGGAGGTATAGTGGGATGAGGTGTGTATTAGAATCTAATGTCTGCCAACTGTCTACAATTTGGTAAAAAATAATTTAAAAAAAAAAAAGAGTGAACTTACAGCTCATATGGATGTACTGGCATGTATGGAAACACAAAACTTGTCTGAGAATCCTTCAGGTTTTTCATTTTAAAGTAATCCAGAGAAAGTTCCCAGTACATCCAATTATACACAGCAAAAGGAACTGTTAATAAATAAATTAATACAGTTCCTGCTCATGTCAACAAACAGAATAAAATTTTAAATCTCATTCAGTACGTGGCTCTTTGAATGTGAAAGGACAAAAACAAGCTATTATTTATTTTTTGTCTTGGTGTTGGACTGGTCATGTGTTGAATAGCAAAATAACTGTCATTTCCGTATTAATGAGTCAATGACAGGAACAATAAGAATCAAGGGCAAGATTTAATAACCTTTTTCTTGCTCTGACATTTGACTGTTTTTAGTGGTGGACCAACACAAATCCAGCTGTGTGCAGTTTGTGTGACACACACAAACACGACTCCCCCACAAAATCCCCTTATAGAAAACCTGTGCTGATACTGTTAACACAAGTTGTAGAGTTCTGGAGATTACACACAAGTTTGCCCTGTTTAGTAAATCTAGCCCTATGTGGCCAAAAGGTCCAAATAGCTTCCATAAAGAGAATATTTTCATTATCATCCAGGCCATTGCACAAATGTAGATTTGTTTTTCAGAGAATATCTTAATTTATTAGAAACAGGGAAACAAATAGAAATAAAAAGAAGAAAAATCTTTGCATTCAACACAAAGCAATTCACATCCTCAAAAGGAAAAAAAGGGCAAAAAGAAAAATAATTCTATAGAAAAAAAAAAAAAAAAAAAAAGCTTTGTAAATGAAATGTTCAAATCCATGCAAAAAACATAACTTCAATAAAATAAAAAAAACAACAAAATCAAATTACACGGTTCCAAACAGGGGAAGAAATGCCAGTAGATTATCCCTATCCATCACAACTACACTAGAGAGAGAGAAACACCACCTGCATGAACCTCAAGTGAACCTGAAAGAGACTGCAGCAAGTATGTTTGCCAGAGAAACAATGCTTGAAATGCAGTTCATCTGAATAGCATACTCTTCTCTCTGCAACATAAATCCAATACTGCTTTTTAATGATGGTGGTGTACTTCTGCTGCCCTGTTTACTCTTGTGCTCCTTTGTGCTGCTTCTACTGTCTCTAAAACACTTTAATATTTGAGTATCTCCTATTCACACATGTTGGCTGGACTAACACTAGTAATCTGATGTTTACTTTATGACATTTCAAAATGTGGACAAGTGCAAGTAGAGACTGAACTGCCAACCCCGCAATTGGTCTACAAGACACCTGTTCCTGCTGAGTCTCACCCCTAAATCCACCTGCTCTTAGCTGTCATTAATTCAAAGTTGATATGTAGATGTTAACCTTGTTACGATCTCGCAACAAAAATGCTCTTTATTTATCATCACAGAAGGCCCCGAAGTTCCCTTTTCTTTCTGTATCATGTTGCGTTTTGCAGGAACTGACTAAACCCCCTACCAAATTGAGCGATGCTTCCTTATAGTATAACAGTGGAGAAAGAAAATGGGCTGGATAGTGTTGTAGCAACATTAGTGTCTTTGGAACAATAGCTTAGGTTACCAATCGGTGAGAGTTTGATAACTAAAGCAATACTAGCTTGGGCGTTGGAGAGGTCCATGTCAGGAACTGGCAGCTGGGCTACATGGACGAGGACAGAGAACATGAAAGTGACTGGATGCTATTTTGAGAATGTCCAATGAGGGACTCAATAAAATGCATGTAGGAACTATGGGCCAACAAAAGACCAACATTTGCACTGATCTAGGTGCACTTTATAGCTCAGTGCTGTAACATCATTAAAAGAAAGCTACTATCAAAGCTGGAGGTCCAAAGGCTAAATGAGCTAGATGTTGCACAATCACCTATACTGACAGATCAATCTACTAAGTTGAGTATAAAGATTGTGGCCAGGCTCAAGACAGTCACATAGCCAAGGGCATGACTCCTTCAGCTCACTCACCCATAAGAGGAGGTGCTTGCACACAGCTCTACTAACCATCCTCACCACCGGTACTGCTGAAACCAGTGAGCATATTTATGCTACTGCCACAGTAATCCTAGAGACAAACAAGGCTGCATGAAGAGAAAGTGGAAAAGTAGGTTGGAAACAAAAACAGAACTCTTTGCCTTTATTTGGGTGTCAAGTACAAAAAATAAGACATGCTTTACTGGTAATAGCAACTATATTTAACACAGCAAAAAAATGTGTGTCATGTTTTTATTAAATGATTCCCTCCCTAAAATTTATAAATATTTTGTTAGAGAAAAGAACTCCTAGAAATACATTTGCAACAGGGTGAGTTGCAAAAATCTCTGAGTTCCCATGTTTCAACTCGGCTGTCTTTGTAAATACCAGCAGTGCTTTTCCTTTTTTTTTTTAAAATGCAGAAACCGAGTTTGCAGTAATGCAACACATCAGTAAATCTGACTCCAGGACTCTGAGACCAGACAGATCAACCTGTGCAGCACCTGCACTGATTACAAGAAAGCTTACAACTCACTGCACCACATACAGATACTGGAGTGCTTGGCACTGTGGGTAATAGTGTGTTCATAACATTCATTAGGAATGCGACTATGGAGCACAACACTGGAGGCCAACTTCGAGTCAGTCACCATGAAGTGCACTATATATGCACTATCCTGCTGTTTTATCCTCACAGTTCCTGTACTTTGACATTGTGAAAGAAATTGCAATATACACCCCCATGTTGGATTGATGAATGCATGATCCTTCACTGAGTTGTCGCTGCCTCATGAGGAAAAAAGTTGTTTTATTAAAGTTAGCATTCTCACCCCAGAAGATATTTCTACAGCATCAAAACTGTCAGTGAAGAATAAACAATTACGACTTATGTCATTCTGTTCATAAGTTTAGGTCACCTAATCTTACATACGTCACTTTAAATTACTGAAAAACATAATGAGTAGTGTCTGAATCCTTACTGACAGCATAGAAACAAGACTTTATCAGAACATAATAAATACAGAGGGTATAGCTGTGTGTTGCCTGTGCTTAATGAATAAAAACGCTGCATTACCATAAGCTAATCCTAAAGCTGCACATTTATCATCTTGAAAATTTAGCCAGCAAAATGAAAGTCAAAACAATCTATTGAACTAACAGGAAAATGAATTACCTTGGAAGTGTGCCAAAGAAAACATGAACGCCTTTCTGGTCCATTTTAAAGGATTTGCAGTCTACAGGGAGGATTACAGTTGACAAATTAAAACAGTGTTTGAATTTTTGGTTTTCTTCAGTTAAAAAGGGCTCGGTGTAAAATTGTTGCATGTGGTACAGATGTGATACAGCTGTGGTGTCATCTCATGTGATCAAAAAGAATTAGCTTTGTTGTTTGAATGTATTCAAAATTGACAGAGAAAAACAATGACAATTTACAGGAATGTTTTATGATCCGTTTCCATCCTTGGTAAGACTATGATTTCATAATTCTTTGACTTTAAATTACAAATTTAATTCTCAGATTTGCTTACACAGCTGCTGAGATTGCTAAAATAAGCTCATTTGATTTGAAGTTACTGTAAGGAGAAGCCCTTCTGTTTCCAGTAACTCTACAGTTTGCCAACCCTGTTGGCAGCAAAGAGTTTAATGAATAATGGAAGAAACTATGCAGCCTGTATTTGCTCTGTTAGTGACTCGGTGCCTTTATAGTTCACATGGTTGAGATGGTGGCCTGTAAGCCAAAGACTACTGTGAGCATCTGGGTTCAATTCCACCCCAGGTCATTTCCTCAAATCTCTCTTAGCTTTTATTAGACAGAATAGTTTTTAGAGTTGTTAGGAAAGCAGAAAGTCTTCAAAAGGAATCAAGCTGTCATCTTTCTGTACTTCTGATCAGTCAATGAGATCACTGCCATGAACAAGGGCCAAAAAAGGCAACCAGGTGCTTAAGACAAAAGCTATGTAACAGTCCAGACATTATGAGGCATGGGCAAGATATCTAGGAGCCCAGAAAGAGTCCTTCGTAGATAAGATGATTGACCTGTTCCCAAAATGTTAGGGGGCTGGAGACATAACAGCCAACCAAGTCATGGCAATAACCAAATCCATGAGTATTACGGCTGTGCCATATGCTATTATCTGTAATAATACTCTAGGAGCAAGAGCAGCACATCAGCCTACAGTGAGTTGGTACCTAAATTGAAGCTATTTCGTAAACCTCCAGCAAAGCACAGTAATTAAGAAAGAATTGCAAGAAAACTTTTCCCACCAAAGTGGGAAGCATCCAATGTGTTTCACTACTTCAGGCAAATGTACACCGCTGAGCACAACCAGGCTACGAAGGAGGTGATACTAGCATGTGCAAGCCAAATGTAAACACATGACTCCATCAAGTGTCACTAGACCACTAACTAGCTGCACTTCATATGAAAGGAGGAGCCAAAAGTCGAGGGAACTTACTGATGCGGTTTAGTGTTGGAAAAGCAGCTGGTTAGGCTTGACAACATTCCAGGTATAAAACATGTTTCACTTTTTTATGTGACAAAATATGGAGTTCTTAAAGTTACAAGGTTAAGTCACTTTAGTTATTGTTAAAACAATTTCCAGAGGATAAAATTGCATAGGCTACTTTTGTGGTTCAAGTTATTGCGCTGCTATTACTGCTGCTGCACCTTGTTTTAATAGAATCACCCTTCATATTAAGTGGTGTGCCATCAGTGACAGTAGCTCACTGAGAAACAAGGATGGAAAATGTCCTAGATTATTATTTTTTGGTCTCTAATCTTCTGAAGATGTTTTTGATTAGATTTGACTGGTGTTTCTAAACTTGCACATTTTTTTTTTTTATATTGATCTGGTATCTCCTAAATAACTCCACAGAGGAGCTCCAAAGGCAACAGGGTGGCTAGGTTTGCTCCTAGAAAGATACAACAATCTCTAAGGTTCAAAGAGAACGATATGAAAAAATAAATAAAATAAAATCCTGCGAGCAGCAGTACCTTGAACATTAAAGAGACCACACCAGGTCCCAGCTGAACATGGGAAACTGAGGCTACAACTCACACAGGTTCACCAAAATTAGTCAACAGAAGATTGTGAATGGTTGTTTCCAATCAACAGTTTTATATTTACACCTACAGCCAGTCAATTTAGAATCATCAGTTAACCTAATGAGTTATATTAGTTACAGTTTGCATTTGTGTACATAGTGGTTTGCAGCAAAAATACATATTTGAAACATGTTTCAAAATAAAGCAATACAGAGAGGACTCAAACAAAAATCCTAAGGTTGACCTCGCCAAATGTTGAGTATGTTATATTTGATAGTATATATTTAATTTTATTTCAGTTCAGTTTTATTAATATAGTGCTAAATCACAACAACAGTAACCTCGAAATGCTTTATGAATTAATAATAATAATAATAATAATAATAATAATAATAATAAAGGGTCTTAACTATACAACAGTCTATATAAGATGTATTTTTGAGTGTAGTCGTTTTGCCTCAAGAGTCTGTTTTATTTGTTTAACAAGTTATTAAGCTGCCTACAAACTTTCAGTACATTCATTTCACTCTTATCAGTAATATACTAAAAGGAGTGCAGTACCACTCCCTTTTTTCAGATAAGAATGTCATTTTAAATTAAAGTTAAACTTAAAAAAAAAATATGAAATGAAATTAAATATTCAGAGCTTCCAAATCCTGACAAGCAACAAGAATATCAAGGGTCAATTTATCTTCCTTTTAGGTGGTTCCCCTGAGTATGAATGTGTTTGTCAGGAGAGCCCAGGCTGAGAAATCACTGACAAAAAGCCATTTTTGAAAACAGCATGTCAGTGTTCAGAGAGTCAGCTGCAGCAGCATAGCAGCAGAAGGAAGCCGGAATAAGTCCCAGCCAAACCAAACACAGGCAAATTCTCATCAAGTCTGCCTCAAGATCCTTCATAATCACTTTAAACTCACCACGGGAGCAACTCCAAGAATACCACCATCACTAACATGCTTATTCGGCAGATCAAATCCCATACAGCTCTGATCTATAGAAATGTCATCAAACTGACAGAAGTAGCAGTTAGTTGCCGTTTGATGGATTGAACTTTATTTCTCCTCCTTCAGCAGAGACGCTGCAGTTTTCACTTGCAGCCTTTCACACTCTTGACTTCCTCGTTTATCTTGTAAATGTCAATAAAATGATTATCTGTGTTTTCATGTAAGCAGATGCATGCATTTATACTGCAGCTGATAACACAGCAGGTACTTATGAAGGACTGATGGCAGTGCTGTTGTGTTAGACTGAATGATTTTTAAAGGCCTAAACATCACAAGCAAGCACATTTCAGTTTAATGTGGATTGGAGAAATGTGGGATCAAACCTAGAGCCAGCTTCTAGTGGGTGACCCTGTTGAGCCACCACCACCCAATAAGAACTGGAATCCCAGTCATCACAAACCTTTCCACTAGGTTTTAAAGTTTGAAATCTTAAATAAGCTTTATCTCAACAAGTTGTTGAGCACCAGTCTGGCCTTTGAATCAGATGAACACAACTGAGGTTTGTGATTTTCTTTTAGTGGATCAAGTCTCTGAACTGAGACAATCATGTGAGACTCTTGCTCACCACTGAAAGCAAGGTGATTATCAGCAGCACAAGTGTGACCTATCAAATCAAATCAAGACAAAGGGCAAACCGGCCTGTTGTGGTGCCCCAAGGAGACAGTGTGGGAGTTTAAAAGTCAACTTTTATTTCTTTTCATGCATTTATTTCAGTTTTATACAAGTCAAATAAAACATGCTTTTCAGATTGGTGGCTTTCTCATTTTAAATCAAAGGGTGAGAAGATTTCATATTCTGTTTCACATGTTGCTGTGCAGACTGGTTTGCAAGGTCTGCATCTGATGAGTAACTCAATACTGAATGAGCAAAGACAGAACACACTGCAGATGGCTTTAAGTCCACGTTTTAGAGAAGAACTCTGGAGTTGTAAATGCTTCATTTGTCAGTATAATAATGGTACAAATCTGTGCAGGTGGTACTAAATAAATGAAGCCACCACACACTATGAGCAGAACACACATCCTTCCAGGTTGAAATGACTGATTCAAATGCCAGATCAGAAGTAACAAATTACTTCCATGGCTGATCGACGAGGTAGATTTACTGCTGTTTCTTTCAGACTATGTGTTTGTGTTCCAAGAACTGAAAGCTACTGTGAAAACTTGAACATATGTACAGCATGTAATAATGTAGCGTGTAGTTAGTTTATTGGTAAATGTGACTAATCATTGTCCAAAACGAAAAAAGGATTCGTTTTGGACACTTTAGTCCAAGTGATCCCTGATGTGGCAAAAATGGTCACGCTAGGTCACCCATTACACTTTGTCAGTTTACATTCAAAACTGTTAATGATTAGTCTACTTTGCAAGGGATTATTTTTTATTGGTTTTTTTTAACTTTTTGTTAAATTTGAGGATGCAATTATTGATTTATATAATAAATCTGTCCCTTGTGGGTGGTATTTATCCTTCAAGCTGCACTGCACAATCTGATGTGGCAAAAATGGTTTGTGTTTTTTTTCTTGTCAAGGATGGCTGGTTGCATGAGTGTCACTTATCTGGGGAACACTTGGCACCTGGCAGGCAGTATGATGCTTTGGAGCCAGACCATTCTCCGTCCGAACGCGTAACATACCGACAAAATGTCACATCCCGAGGCCTCCCTCAGGAACGCGAAAGGTAACCTTCCGCCCACAGCAAAAAAGCAAAAGCAGTTAAAAATTAAAACTACCACTCAAAAAGGAGGGAAAGAAGTGGGTGAAATGACGATAGGGGTCCCACAACACCAGGACCAAGCGGCCAATATGAGTAATGACTCTTTGGAACACACAGATCCCCACTATTTTAATCTAAATGTGAATTTCCACCTGAGTGGTAATGACAGTGAAGGCAGTGGAGCTGCTGATGAACTCAGAAACGCGTGGACGGGGCAGTTTGGATTAAGTGCGAGATGAGCGGAGGGTGGGGCGATTGCATACGCCGACGTACCTTCGAGCACGGATAAGCCGCAAGTTGCAGGGCTGGAAAATCCGAGCTAACAAGCCCGTGGTTTTCCTAGGTGATTCAAATCTCAATAGAGTGCCCCCTTTTAGAAATGGACAAATTGTCACAATCCTGGGTCTCTGACCCAGCGTTTTCAGTTTACATTTTGAGTTCTTAAGTTATCCCTTTAAATTTTGAGTAACAGGATTATCATTTGGTTTTCTCAAGTTTAGTTTAATTATGTTTCTTGCCTTCTTGTCCATGTTGTTAAGTTTGTATTGTTATGTCTGCGTTCCATGCCATTTCCTGTTTTATTGTGAAAGTCCCTGCCCTATATGTGCAGTGTGTCTAGATTTGCTTCCCCTTGTCCCGTTAGGTCTGATTTATCCCAGCTGTGTTCCCACCTGTTCCCCCATCCCCTCATTCCCTTTGTTCAGTGTCAGGTCATCTGTTGTTCTCGTCATGTTTCCAGAGTTTTCCATGTTCAGGTTTTTACCACGTTCAAGGTTTTGGTTCAGCGTTTAGTCCCCCTCCCCCAGCGTGTATTTGCTTTTTGTTTTGTACCTTTTTTTTTTTTTTTTTATCAGCCTAATTAAATGGCTGGCCTTTTGTTATATTCAAGTTTTCTTCCTCGTTCCTTCATGTCTGCATTTTGGGTCCGCTCCTCATATTTATACAGTCAGCTTCGCTTCAGCTTCAGACATTTTTGTTGCACAATTACACTTTTCCAAGTCACTTTCCAAAACAGAGGTACAATCTCGTGACGATTAACAACTTCATAAGTATCCACTATAATTATTTAACATGCATTCTACAACAACATTTCCATACGACAGCAGATGAATTACATTGGACCGAGGAGACAGCGGCAAGAATTTTTAACCATTGGTGTGAGAGCCTGCAGTTGAATGCGGGTTTAGGAGAACAATAGAGCTGCATCTGGAGCGGCGGCGTTTGGAGAGAAACTCCACTCCTCTGCCGAACTTGGGCTGGTCCTCCTCTGTAATTTTAAATTTATCCAGTGTGTTGGATAGGGGACTGACTTTTATTCCAGCTCCATACCAAATTCCCACGGGTGGAGGTTCGTTGGGACCTTCACTGGTACCATAGGCATCTAAAATTACAGGACTATGTTGATGTGGCAGGATGAATGTTATTCCTCGGTTCAACCCACTTTCAGCCTGGCGTATTAGGGGGCGCTAGTATAAATAGTGGCCATTTGAGCATTCCTGGATCGGTTTACATGTGAATTCCTCCCTTTTTGGTCACCTGACTTCCCTTTGGTCTTGCAGAGATCATCGCGGCTGGTAGGTGTTTACTCATTGTAGTGTGTACATTACTTTTGTCATGGTTGGCTGTGTAGCAGGTGGGCAAGCAGGAGTGGTGGATCCAAAATGCAGGACTCAGACACAGAAGTTCAACTTAAAGTGCAGCTTTATTGCTGTAAAACCTCTTACTAACTAAACTCACCAAAAGACAAACAAAAACGCTGGTGGACTAAAACACTGAACTGGAACTAGAGCTGGAAACAAAACACTGAGGCAAAACACACACACAGCTTGTTGAGGGTACGACGCAACACTGACTCAGAGAACACAGGGTCTAATACACTGGGAAGTAACGAGGAGAATGAGACACAGAAGGAGAGCACAGCTGGGGGAAATTAGAATTGAGATACAAGCAAAGCAGGACCATTAGTCACGGACCTCAAGGTAAAACGGAAGGATCACAAGCGCAATTGACACCGTAGACAGCACTAAGAAACCAGACTACATAAGGCAATTCTACGAACCGATAGACTGGAGGGAATCGTTTTGCACATGTCTCCTCTGTTATTTATTATATATTTATTATTGTTACTCTATTAATTGTAAATGTACACACCCACAACAACCAACACACAACCACACACACACACACAACAAGAAAATATTAGTATACACATCCAAAATGCCTTTATTATTGTACATTTTATTAGTTTCAGATGTAGCATCTGTATTTTGCTTTTTACATGATTTGCACACTCTGTGCTTGGAATCTCGCACACAAGAATTGCAATGTGGTACCAATTGCTGACATAAAGGTTTATTTGATTGCATGCACACAGACTACGACAGAGGGACACAGAGAAACGAGGGGCGGATCGAAACTAGAACCTAGTAACTCAACCAGCATATCAAAAATCCAAAGACTAACGCTCAGGAGACCGGCCCTGACACTTTGGTGGTAAACAGATGATTTTAGAACCCCTCCTGAGCCCTCTGCTCCGTTTCATGCGCGGTTTACTCGGTTAATTCATTTGTTCCATCTCCTGCTTTTGTTGCTTTATATGCCAGGAAGGTGGCCTTAGTTTGCACGCCGGAGTGCTGCTGCTTGCTTTTACTGTCGTCCCGTTGCGAGTGTTTCCTCTCCCAGCTTTTATTGTCGGCGTGGAAGCGGCCATATGCACCGTTGGCGTACATATTAATTGACCGGATGATTAACTTATAGTCGGGCAGACGGCAAGTTGGAGCAACACGGCGATTCAGTTTGCTCCAGATTTAAAGTTTTATCCAGATTGTATGTTGTTTTTCTGTTTTGATTTGTAGTTTGGATTTTTGTTACGCCACTGGTGGGAGGCCCTTTTTCTAGCTGCAGATCACCAGTGTGGTCCTACAGTTGGGTTATCCCCCAGCGCTACATTAGTTTTGTTGTAATATATTAAAATTTTCTTTGTTCTTTTATTCAGATGTGGAGTGCCGACGTGGAGGAGACTAGGGTGCCTTGGTGGTGGGATCCTTTGAGTGTACACACCTGCCTTGTTTAGTTTATTAGTGTGAGCGTGTGATTTTGTGTTGCACTTGTGCCTTGGTGTGTTTTCTTTTTTTGAGTTTGTGCATGGCATCCCTGCCCCTCCACTGGTAAGCCTCAGCTCTGAATACCTTTTTAAGCATATTTGTACATGGATATTTATGATTGTGCTTTTATATGGTGTTTTAAATAATTATTAATAAATTGTCAACTTGTTTTATCATTGAACCTCGTCTTACTGAGTATAACAAACCTAACTGCCTTCTTGGTGATTAGTGTTACTTCCAGTATTCTCTGGGTGAAATTCCCAGAGTGGCGTTGTCTTTTAAACTGTGAAGAGTATTTACTTTATTCTCACCTCGTGCTGCCACATTGAGAACGATGACTTCTGCAGGGAACCCCTCAGTATGGGAGCCTGAGTGGGAAACGCTGAGTGACCCAGTCAAGGAGTTAATGAAAAGAGATTCGCTTTTTCCATTCGTTCCCACCAATGGTGGGAAGGTAGGGCAGCCTTACAATGGAGGAAGAACATGCGCTCAGGGAATTGAAAGGTAACAAGCAGATCGTGATTAAGCCCGCGGAGAGGGGGCTCTAAGATTGTAATTATGGATAAACAGCAATATAGGTTGGAGGCTAGAGGGAACATCCCCGAACAGACTAGGGTACACTTGGATTAGGTTTTTCACGTCTTTCTCATCATGGAGAAGAAAGGAAAAGTATGTGTCTAAGACTTCAAGAACCTCCGAGTTCGCAAGCCTTCCACTCTGCTGACCTTCACTCTCTTTTCCCATGTGTGAGAGAGAGAGAGAGAGAGAGAGAGACTGACAGAGATGGGCCAGGTGTGGGCTCCAACATGAGTACATTGTCATCAGGTTTAACCCTTTAAGACCTACCATAGAACCAAGTCCGCCAGAGCTTATATTATATTTTTACATGGTGTGGTGCCATTTTTGGGAGCATTTCAAGTTGCTATACATCAATACAACCATTATAGCCCAAACTTTAATAATATGTCTGCATTAGGTGCATAGTAATTACATAAATTGCAAAAAAAAAGTGCAATAAACTACAAAAAAATTGAAAATCGTTTTTGTTTTTTTTAACATATATTTCTAGTTAGAGAAATTTAAGAGGCTTGTCCCTCAAAACTGTAAATACAAAAAAGTTGCACAAACTAGTTTCCCACCACAGGAAATTTATTTTAAGTGTCTTCATAGTTTTATTTTTGAAATACACCAATTTTCATACACTGCAGGAAAAACGAAAATAAATATAATGTAAATTTGCAAAATAACAGCATATGCATCAAAATAAACTATTTCCAGCAGTGCAATATGAGTTCTCAGCATCCCAGAAACGACACAGAAAGTCATAAACTCAAACATAACTTTTAAAAACACAAGTATAGGCTCATAAGCCCCCGATCGTAAAAAACTACATTTCCGCAAAATGACGTCACTTCCGGTTTCGGGCAGCTCATGGCGGACATGCGACAGTTCACGCTGATGGACGTAGGAAGTGTTACAAACAGCTGATCGGATCGGCAAAGCGTGTTTCTGGAATATTATGTTTTTGTTGCTGCAAGCGCTTTTTATGCAGTTTTTGCAAAGCTATAAACTGTGACCTAGGACAAGCTGATGGCATAAGATGTAAGTACAACTCCTCCGGTTTCATATGCAAAAAAAATTATTGCGCTAGCTTAGATGGCAATGACATGTATAGTTAAAAGAACGCTGCACTGCCTTTGTGTCATAATGCCACTTCATTTTTCCTTGAGCTGCTGACAACGTCTTCTTGGCTATAGCACGAGCATGGTAGAGTCGTTCCCAGCACTGTGACAAACTTGAGCACATTTGATTGCGGCTGTGTATCCAACAAAAGCTGTTCTTTTAGAACTTTTTATTGACCTTCTCACACTATGCCAAAAAACTAATTCAGCAAGGCTAAAACCCAGGGTCTCCTGTTTTGCTTCTCGAGCTGTAAGAACGGCAGTCCTTCATCCCAGTTCCTGCCAGTCACCCAGACAGTATTTTCGCATCATCGCCTTTATAGTCTGATGCCATCTTTCTAGCGCGGCTTGTGATTGGGGATGGTAAGGGCTGGAAATGATATGTTTGATTCCGAAAGATTATAAATTCTGCTTAGAATGAAAATTGCTGCCCTGGTCAGTTTGAGTAATGAATCATCACACAGTGTGGCTGAGCTGGAGAAGCTTCCGATCACACTGTTGGAAATGGAGATAAAGCTCAGCTCGGCATCCAGTGAACACCAAGGCGTGGTTGCCAGTCAGCAGTCAGAGATGATAAAAGGGAAGAACAGAGCCATCAAGCTGAAGGTGAGGAGCAAAGAGGAAAACCGAAAGGCTTTGGGAGTCGGCCGGCGTGCATGTTGACTGACTTAATTATTGAATTAGAGTAGTTAGGTGGACGGCAATTTGGAATAATACGGTGACTCCGTGTGCTCCAGTTTTAAGGTTTAATATAGTTTTTATGTCTGGCTCTGTTGTTTTGATTTGGGTTAGGTTTTTCTTACACCACAGGTAAGAGGCCCTTTTTCTAGTTGCGGATCACCAGTGTGTTCCTGCAGTTGGGGTAACCCCAGCGTGTGCATATTAGGGTTTTTTTTTTTTGGAATATATTATTTCCTTTGTTTCTTTTATTCAGATGCGGAGAGCCTGATGTGGAGGAGACTGGGGTGCCTTGGTGGTGGGATCCTTTGAGTATTACACACTTGCGTTTTTAGTTCATTAGTGTGAGCGTGTGACAGTTTGCTGCACTTGTGTATTGGTGAGTTTTCTTTTCGAACTGTTTTTGTGTGGCATCCCTGTCCCCCCCACTGGTAAGCCTCTGCTCTGAATACTTTTTAGAGTATTTGTATATGCTTGTGCTTACAAATACGACTTGTATATGCCGTTTTAAATAATTATTAATAAATTGTCAGTCTGCTTTATTATTGAACCACGTCTCTGTACTGAGTTTAACGAACCTAAGTGTCTTCTCGGTGATTAGTGTCATCTCGAACCAGTAATCTCTGGGTGAAATTCACTGGGTGGCGTTGTCGGGTTTTTGTCAAATTGAAGAATCTCCATATATCACCTACCAAACACCATAGTAACGGTTAGGCATATCCTGCGGAATCTGCCAACATCCCCCCCCCCCCCAATGGGTCCGAAACACTGAATTAGGTTGGCCTTCCTTCAAAACAGTGTGTCCCATGTGACAATAAGAGGAATAAGAATAAGAGGGCCTGGCAAAGCATGACAGAGGAGCAGAGAGAAATGGAGTGGTAGCCGGGGCCAGGCGGTTGTCACAGGGAGCGGCACGGAAACCTGGAAGAGGCAGCCTGGGAGGCAGGGGACATTCTGCAAGAGGTGAGCTCGACTGGTGGCAGTGGCAGGTTGTGGAAGGCATGCCAGCGCCTAGACCCGAGGAGAGACACACAATCGGGTGATGGTCAGATGCCTGGCTCGGGAGATGAGAGGCCTGATACACACTTGAGCCTAAGGCAGCGGTGGGCAGAGTTTGGAGCTCTGCCCTTGCGGGGCAAGTCTCGCCTGCAAATGATTAAAAGGCGCTCGGGCTATTTTAAGAAGAGTGACTGCTGCTTTCCTCCTTTCCCACAGTGGCTACTGGGGAGGAGTGGTGGAGATCGGGGGTCGGGAGGATGCCGCCGGCTTCACAGATTTAATGGACTATTCTTGGAACGTTTAGTGTTTTAGCCGACTATATTAATATGTTATTTGGCTGTTTTCTTTTATTTTAATAATTGTTGTCCCTTGCCAGGGTACATGATTACTTGTTAAGATCCAATGATCCCCGCCCACGCCAATTTTACTTGCACCCCGATACTTGGATGGTGCAGTCTGAAGTCCTGGGATACCGATAGGTTCCGATTGCAGTAGTGCCACTTGCAATATCTCCTAGTATATTGGATCATTTCTCGGACCTCTCTCAAAACAGACACCCCCGCTACTTAAAGGACATGCATCATATTTTTGGAAAATCTTCGCTCCATAATAGTGCCTAGTAATGCATTTTTACTAGGCCCATGGTGCGGACACTTTTAGACAATTTCTGCACATTTTAAACACACACCATCCGTCCTCAAAGCTTAAACAGGAATGTAGCGACTCAGAAATCAATTTCCTGGACACTACAGTCTTTTTTTTGAGAAAGATCATAAGAGGATGTGGACCAGAGTATTATTATTATTTTTTTTTTTTTTTTTTATTTTTTTTAAAACCCAAGGATACGCATGCGCTCCTGCACAAGTTATCCTATCATGCAGCGCATATATTTCGGGGTATAGTAAAATCACATATATTGAAGTTCTATAGAATATGCAGTAGAGAGGTGGATTTTCATGAGGCCTTAAAAAAAAAAAAAAAAAAAAAAAAAACACCAGGGATACTCGCGCTCCTTTCTGAGAAGGGTATGCAGAGAGATTCTCTCTGGCTTTCTGTGATACTCTTCAAATTTAGGTCTTTCTGTGCATTTGTTGTTTTGTCTTTTAGGTTCTTTTTGGAGTTAAATAAAAGGTATAGACTACACTTACAAGATGATATCGGGGAGATTACTTTATTGCTCATAACATGGAATCAAAGATGTGAAACAATAAAGGAGACCCTTAAAGGACACTGACTGAAAGCCTATTGCGGCCCACCGTTTAGGTGACCCTACAGGAGCAGGAACAAGGAGATGGGAAAATATTGCCCCAACTGCTTCATGTGAAAAACTGAAAATAAAGATTAAGAGGGTCTCTAACAGAGAGAGTTGTTTTGCACTCATTAATTCCCCCCCCCCCCCCCAAAAAAAAAAAAAAATCTTGCACAAAAAACCCAAAACCTAGAAACTGGGAACTAAATACAAAACATGGGGAAACTAGGGCTGACGATCTCAGGGAGCACAGCAGGAGAAACCCACACAGCATGAGGGGACAACGCAACATTGACAGAGAGAAACACAGGGCTAAAATACACTGAGGAATAATGAGGGAATGGGATGCAGGAGGAGAGCACAGCTGGGAATAAGCACACTTGACGAGACTAAGGGAAGGCAAGGCTAGAGACACAGACATGAGACGGGACCGTTAATGTAAAATGGCATGAACACAAGAGGAGCACAGACAACACTTAAACACTGGGGAAAAAAACAATATCAATTTTTAGAGTTTTCTGGTTTTTTGTTAAACGCAAAACATAAACATGGAATCACGAGACTCCGGACCATGACAATCAAATTGATTAGAGATCACAGCATGTACTATATAATTAAATGGGGGAGACGGATAATACCTTTAATACACAAGAATGACATTCATCAAGGACAACAAAGAGGAGGAGGGAACCAGGGGGAACCAGGATCTGTGGGACCTGTTGGACAAACAAGTCAGATCCATGCAGACCCGATCTCGCAATTTACAGGACTTAAAGTTACTGTTGCTAACATCTTGGTGCCAGATATCACAGCACACCTTCGGGGGTCAACAGTATCACCTTACTTTAAGACAAGGTGCCTCAATCTTTTCTGTTTGGCCACATAATAGCTAACAAGCTATTTTAATATAGCTTTATTTTACCAGCCCTGCTGACGAGCACCTGTCTGATCAGAGAGCAGAGCGTCTTTCCCTGTTTGTAAATAATTACATCACGAAAGAGAAATACTCATCATACCCATATGACTCATCATTTCTGGTACAAATACCCATGACTTCCTTACAATAAGCTGAACTAAAATCACGTCATTGGTTTAGCTCAAACTGAGTAGAGACAGACCAAGAAAAATCTATAGAAAGTAAATGATTGATTTATAGCCAATCAGGAATCAAAACAGAGAAAATGATGAGATTGGAGACATATCACAACTCTCATAAGCCATGTATCAGTAAATCAATGGTGCTTAATAAGATGGAAAGTAAACATAATTTCAACCTTCTGTTTGAACCCCTCAAACCAAGAAATATAGTCCCTGTTTTAACTTTTTTTTTTTTGGTATTTTCCAACAAATTGGATAAACTCTTTCAGTTGTTTGTGAGATAAAAATGCTAAAAATAAAAAAAGGGAATTAGCTGTGAATAAAATTGGATTATCACCTTAATCTGTTTTCCCCAACACTCTCATTCACCATCATATAAACTTGTTAAGCTATAAAGGGGAAATGAATGTGAAATATGATTTAAATGAATTTCATCCTCAGTAGTTAGAATCACTCAGTGTTTAGGGGAAAAGAGGAAATTGAATTCAGAAACTGTACTTTTGCTCAGCATTCACTACAACATACATCCTATCATATGAACATCAAATCAGGATTTTCTCCGTGTGAATCAAAAAGCACTTAAGTTTGACTAACAATAAAGACTGCCAACAGACCAAGCACAGGGAGAGATAAGTACTGACCTCAGCAGTAAAAGGCTCACTCATCAATCATACATACTCAGATAGTCCTCTCTAGATAAAAGAATGATAAACATGTCTACAGATAAAGTATCTGGGTATAATCAGCAAATTTCAGTACAGTGAGACCCAGGAGAAAACCCCCTGTTCAGCCTGTTTTATTTGGACCAGTGACCACAATGCTAAAGATCAATATTTTGGCACTATATTTCTTGAAACATGCCCATTCTGGTACAATAAGTCTCCACAAATGAAATATAAAAAAGCATAAATCCAAAGAAAGTATAATTACATGAATTCACATTTCTCTTACTGACACCTGTGAGTGTTTTGAAATTTCGTGATGAGTATTTCAAGGTTCTGAGGATCACAAAAGTTGGAGCTGTACTTTAAACCTTCATGCCACAGGTACTGCAGGAAGCCATCTAAATCCCCAGCCTCAGAGGAGGTAGCGTGCGTACGCCTCGCATGCCAAGGCGTTCCTAATGAGGCAGATGGCTTCAACAACTCTCTCCAGCTTGACTATGATTTCACCATGTGGAGGGGGCTCAAAGCTACTTTAATCACAGAACATGACAAGGTCCTGAAGCAGAAATGCTGAGTGTTGTGTAAGCTGGCTGACAACTTTGTAAATTCAACATGAGTGTCAGATTTTACTTTGTTTATTGTGTCTTCTGTCCCATCTTCTTTCAATTTTTAATAAGGTGCTCTTCTTTCTCCTTCCCAGTTTCATTAGACTTTCTAATTCTACCTTTCTTCTTAATAATTCCCTCTATCCACCCTCTCCATCTTCTCTCTGTGAGAAATTTATCCCGGCTCCGTGTTTTCTAATTTATTCATTTCTCTTTGGTCCACACAAAGACGTGATATGTAAATTACTTTCTTACAAGTCGGAGGATTTGTATGCGATGTGTGTGCATGTGTTTGCATGTCCGTGTGTGTGTGTGTGTGCTTATGGTCTTGTATGCACATGAACATGCACTTATTAAAAATGGGATTCAGGCAATTAAGATGCAGTTTGAAAATTTGAAAATGGAATCCAGTGCCTTTTGATTTTAGAGCTTGCACACCGCTCGAGCTGAAATTTCAAAGAGAGGACCAGCTGTCTGGTTTTCACAACATCAGTGGGTCCAAGGACATTTTTACAGTTTGTTTTAGGGACATGAAATAGTTGCATCCATCCGGGGGCCAAAACAAAGTTCCCTCTATGAATATAATGTAAGTGGTTACAGTTAGGTTCAGACAGTTGTTAGGTAAACAGACTTTGTCATATAAAAGTGCCAATTAACTTTATAGTACGAGGCATAAATGGATAAATGTCCTCCTAAGTATATAAATAACATTACAAACTGAGATTTGTTTGGATATTTCTGAGATGATACAAAAATAAGAGACAGTTTGAGAATTATGCTGCAAGCAAACTCCATCAATGTCTGTCAATTAACCAATATTGCTGCCTCTTCTTTAATGAAACTCTCCATTTCCCCTCCAGCTAATGTCAGGACTGATGAATTTGATTTCCGATGAAGTGGTCATGTCCCTGACAGATTGGCGCTGACGCTTTTTTGTAATACTCGGCCAAGATACGGTCTCAGATGTGGATCTAGTTCAGACTCGGGCGAAAATGTACTGGCATACGTTTTGAATAAAACATGAAGCAAGCTTGATTTGTCTTATCTTGTAAGACAACACGTGCGCTTTTTGAAGCTGCGCTTGAGTTGAACAGAGTGGAAAAAATGTATTAGGGATGCTTTGCTTGTATTGATTCACGGTGCCTTTGCATAATTAAAGTCTAACTTTTCTTTTTCAGGCCTTCGTATCTGGTTTTAACTGATTTTTTCTGCTTTGTCAGTAACAGTTAGAATCACCACTTTTACCTGGATGTAACTTTTTGGTTTATATAACATGCTTAAAACACTTTACATCATCACTGTTGCATACAACCCCAATTCCAAAAAAGCCTGGAAGTGCTGTAAAATGTAAATAAAAACCGAATTCAATGATCTGAAAATCTCATAAAGTCATGTTTTATTCACAGCAGTGAATCAAAGACAAATATTAGCTCGTTTTTAGTGTGATGGCAGCAACACATCTCTATATCTGATTGGATATACACAGAGCAACTCAGAGAACCAGAACTTTATAGAAGTAAAAATACCCACAGGTTCAACAATGTTCAAAACAGTGTGTGGAGCAATTCAGAATAATCAAATATAACAGTGAGAAGGCTTTGAATATCATCACACATTCAGAGAATCTGGAGAAATCAGACTAGAAATGAATGCAAACATCAGTATTAGATGTCTATCATCTTCAGGCCTGCAGGTGGCACTGCATCAAAAAAGGACATGATTGTGTCATGGAAGTCACTGCATAAGCTCAAGAAGTGATCTCCATGAAAACAGTTCTCTAAACTATCAACAAATGCAGTTTACAGCTCTACCATTCGAAGAAGAAGCCATATTTGAACATGATCCAGAAATGCTGCCGTCTCTTCTGTTTCAAAGCTCACTTTAAATGGAATGAGGTGATGTGGAAAACCATTCTGTGGTCAGACAAATTCAAATATAAAATTCTTTTTGGAAGGCACCCTTCAGACGAGAGAGGACAGGCTCCATCTGTTTTGTTGTTATTTCTCAGTTCAAAAGCCTGCATCTCTGATGGTACAGGGATGCATTAGTGCCTATAGAGTTGGCAGCTTGTAGATCTCGAAAGACATCATCCGTGCTGAATCGTGCTCCCATCTAGATCACGTGTTTTTCAGGGAAGGCCTCACATATTTCAACAAGAGAATGCTCAATCACGTATCGCATCTATTCCAACAACGTTGGAACAGAACAGCCCAGGTGCTAAACTGGCCTGCTTGCAGTGCAGACCTTTCATCAACTGAAAACATTCAGCCCCTCATGAAATGAAAAATACAACAAAGACTCAGGACTGTTGAGCAGCGAGAATCCAATATCAGTCAAAAAATGGGACAACATTCCTGTCCCACAAGTCCAGCGGCTGCTCTCCTCAGTCCCCAGATGTTTGCGGGCTGTTGTTAAAAGATGAGGAGATGTCACACAGTGGAAAACATGACCATGTGCCAACTTTTTCAAGCTACGTTGCTGCCATCAAATTCAAAATAACCTTCATTTTCAGGATTTACAGGGTTTCAGGATTTGATGTTTTCAGTGTTCTAGTGTGAATGGAGAGGAAGTTTATATTTCCCAGCATTCTGTTTTCATTAAAATTTTACACAATATTTTGCATAAGACAGTGTTTCTTGTACAATTAAATATTAATAATAAACCAATGTCCACATTTTAAATTTAACAGACTTAATGTGGCTAATGGTTTTTAAAATGTAGCTTCTATTCCTGTTCTTCCTACTTCTCTGCAGTGTCTGTAGGAGCTGTGTACATGCACCGACCAACCTGTGGAGTGTGTATTGTAAATTTCTTTCTCTATGCTCTTCATTTGTCAGTTTCCTCTACACTCGACCTCAGTGCTTGTGTTACAGCTCAATGTGTACTTACCCATGTACCTGAATTCCTCTTTGTTCTACTCTGTTTCTCATGCTGTCAAACTTCATTTTGTCGACATCACTCTGGCCCAATCACTTTCTTTCCCACCTTCTGTGAACCAATCAGCCTCTGTCCCATGTGCTTTAAATCTCAGCACTCTTCCGTTATTCTGTCATTTAGTTTCTCATTCATGCAGCCTGCCTTCTCCCCATCTCCACGTCACCCTGGTCAGACACATTGTTGTACAAGCCTTCACCTGCTTCATCTCTGCCACCGTGAGTACCTACACTCCAGGGGGTCCTGTCCTATTTCCTACCACTGTTGGACTCTGCTATCTAGCTTTGTCAGAGTCTAATCACCAAATATTTTATTACTCACACTCTTCAATAAATCATGCTCAGTTCCTTCAAATTGATCTCTCCTTAATGAAATATCAGATACTTGTCCTTACTGATTCTTTGTACTCTGCTTTTATCTTATATGTATTGTACTGATTCTGGTTCTATCTCAGGCATCTTACTCTTAAAATGGTATTTTTTCGTCTCACTATCAGAGTCAATTATAATGGAATAATTGGGTTTTTTCATTACTTATCACTAAATTGTGCTCAAATATTGTTTTGAATTTGCATTATATAACTTAACCTCAAGATGAATTAAAGTATTTGTAGTACAACGGAGATATTTTAGCTTATTGTGCAGTCAGCCTCTTTTATATTTTATAAGCTTGACACATTCAGGAGCAGCATATGCAGCAATTTTTTTCAATTTATTCACTATAAAGATCATTCATATTCAGCCTACTGCGTGCGTGTCAATAAATCCATGGTACAAATTATGTGATAGAAATAGACACGAGTCAAGACGCCGGTTTAGCTTACTAGGATGAGCATGAGACCATATGCTGTATGGCAGCCAGCCCGGGTTCAAATCCGACCTGTGGCCCTTTGTCTTTCCCTCTCTCTTCCTCTGCTTTCCTGTCACTCTTCACTATATTTATTGAAAAAGGACAAAAAAAATATTAGAAATAGCCTTTCTGTTCCTTTCTTATCAATGAGATAGATATTTCTGTAGTAATATCACATGAAATTGATTGATCAAAACCTTTTAATGACAATTAATCATTAATGGAATTATAAATCATTCATATTTTTAATGGAATATATGTGTAGGTGTGAAGTGGGCAATTTTCACCAACCATTATTTTTGTGTTCCAGTAACACTTCGAGTTACTCAGTGACAGTTTTTCATGTTAGAAGTCTAATCGATCGCGTAAGCTCAGCTGAAAAATGTTAAAGACGGGGAAATCTGAGCTAGTCTCCGTCTGGAGCACCGGTGTTTTCGGGTCTCAAAATGCTTCTTAAACATATTCATTTGTGACATCACCAACTTTTTTTCTTTCTCATCCAGTTAGAGCCAGTTCCTGGATTGCCTTTATTTCTAAGAACAATCATTCTTGAGTTTCAGAGCTTTTTTCTGTTTGTTTTGTTTGTTTTTGACCATTTTGAACTAATCAAACCCACAGAGCCGGATGCTCCAGACACTCCAGTAGTCACATTTATTACTTCTTTAATCAGCACAGCATGTAAGCTGCACCAGTGTTATTTTAAAAAGAGTTGTTTTTTTTGTTTTGTTTTTTTCTAATGATAAATCAGGCTTTTAACATAATTAACAGTCATCACGTAACATCATGTATCACTGGGGCAAAGGAGTGATGGTTACTGAAAACGGGGCAGCTTTGAAGCTTAAAATCTTTAAATTATTTATGATGAGTGATTCTAGGGATCATTCACAAGCGTGATCAATTCACTACTATATTACTTGAAAACACCCCATAGATACTCAGTGTCCTACTAACAACTGTGTTTACCATTTGACATCTTACTCTACAGTGAAATGTTAAAAATGCAGGATACAGCTTCAGGGAAGCCACTTTTCCTTATTTTCCCTTTTTCTTAGTCACTCACCAACTTCATGTATATGGCAAAGGTTTCAAATAATGAGGCAGCATCAAAGGTAGCACCCTTTGATCACCTTTTGAATTCCCACACTTGTAATTTTCATCTGGAACATCCCCTCAAGTCCGATTTCTAACTTGAACATGCGGAGTCCCCACGACTTAACAATCCAACAGTAAAGGTAAAAAGTAGGAAAACTGTGAAACTTGTAATCTTTGCTGCTGCTGCTAATGTGTGTGTGCGACTCACTAAATAAGCCATACACAGACTCTATCCATGAGCATGATGTAACAGCAAGCGCATCGCTAAACATATCGTGCTTTTCTTTGCCTGTCCGACTCAACTCAGGAGTGACTTCACTCTCAATTCCAAAATCTGACTTCCAAGGTTGATGGAATCCAGTATAAATACAACAGTCCCATCGATCTATATGTTAAAATCTTCTGTTTGCCATTGGCAGCCAGTCAGAAGAAAGTTATTGTAAATGAGGAGGAGCCTTCAAAGGAGGGGTGACAGTTGATGAAGTGCACCCAGTATAGGCCCAGAATAAGATTGAAAGCAACATAATGTTACCCTGTTTTAAAGCTTTACTCATTTCAGTTATTACCAACAAAATAGTTGCATGTTTAATCATCTGGGAATTTACCCAGATTTATTTATTTATTTAGACAGAGATCTTGACCCCCCCCCCAATGTTCAGCACAAAGTCACGCTGATGCATATGAAGCTACTCTCAGTCCACAAACACAAATATGGAGTTTGGAGTGAACGTAATGACTCCACTTCAATATCCATTTAAGTCACAGCAGATTTATTTTGAGCTCTGTTCACATATTTATATCCAACTTTGATAAAACTGACTATATTTTCTTCAAAGCAGAGCGGTGAAAGGAAATTCTGCCCGCTTTACTAAGAATAGAGAACAGGTTCTATATGCAGTGTACACTATATTTAAGTCTTATCTGCCTCGTGAGCCTTCTCCATCTCCTGCTGCGTAGTATTATGAGCAACTTAAGTCAGGTCATACAGAGGTTTTATACATCCTCAGAAAATGATGTGACTACTTCATTAGCACCACTTTGATTTAACTGAGTTTGACTTGATTCTTATGGCACTTTTAAATCACAGACTATTATTTTTAGCAAGCTGGGTCCATTTTCCTGCTCAGTGGAACTACAGCATATCCTCATAGCCACTCTGGGGCTCAAACAGACTCCTTTCAGTCATAAGTTCACCTCTTTAACCTCTGTGCAATTCATCTTTATAAAGTTGTCACAGAGATGAACAAGAAGGAGAGACTGTGCAAGATGACTGAATTCCCCCTGAGGTACGTGTGTCTCAGCCATTTTTCTCCTGCAGTTTCTCTCGGTTCCCGCTCTTGAAAAAAAACAATACCCAGCACTGTTCTCTTTTCCAGTCTTTTGTCGCCCGCTCCCCTGATGCTGCTGCTCAGGATGTTTATAGATCTGAGGAAATCTGAGGGGATCTGACAGCCATGGGGAGATTCAGGCGAGAGCAACCGAAATGGAGAAGCCTGGACTGGAGAGATGGCTATAATGGAATCACTCACCGCCTCTGTGGAATAATGATCGCAATTAGTGGTGAATAAAGGGGAGATTACTGAAGGAGCGGCTGCTCTTTAGAGGAAGTCTTGTTTTCAGCAGCCTGCTGTCAGTTCAGGGCTCAAACATGTTGTACAAAAAAGACATTTACTTTGTCATTATCAAAAGACAATTATTGTGTCATTAAATACTTTATAAATAGGTCATCTTTCTCTTAACCAAGGCCATCTAGATCAGTTGCTCAGTTTAATGTCTGGTGGTTGTTTTCCTCACATTTCTGACCAGCTGAAAAGAAGCCCAGACAGAGAGTTTTCCATCCACCAACATTAGATCTCGCTGCCTCTCTCGTGTGTTCACTTCCCTTTGATATGAGGCATCAAAAATGGACTACACTGGATTTGGGGGTTTTGAAGTTCACATTTTCAAACAGAATCTTCTTACTGCCACCTGGAGCTGCCAACTTGTAAGCTACTTTTACTGTCTCCTCAAACCACTCCAGGCCCCCTATAGACCAATTATTGTCCACTCTGTACAACAAATATATAACTTTGGTTTCAGGAAAAAGTTTTAAAAATGAGGACAAGAGTACGTTCCCTCAATCAGAATACTCACATTAGTGCACATGCTGCAGAACACTTTGCACTATATGCGAGTCGTAGAACATGAGCAGTGCAAGTTGTGCTCTTACTCTGTGGAGTTTGGTTGTTCCCTCCACGGTTGCATTGGGAGAAAATGCAAACACACCCTCAATAAGCACAAATATTTGACCACAAAGCATGCAGTTAATTTGATATGCTGCTTAGCGATACTGGTGACACTGAAAGCAGAGCCAATAAGGACCCAATGAGACTTGATAAAGAGACAAACTGTTATATTAATAATGGAATTGGAATCACTAAGTTCTTATGAATTTGCATCCTTACTTATAACATATATGTAGATATATTGGTAAAAACACAAATCACTGACAGCACCATCAGCACTGGGAATGTATGCATTCTGCTGCTGGCAGAAGACTTTCTTGTGGTCCAACATCTAAACAAAATAATGTACAAACTCAATTTTTTGAGTGCAATAAGTGCTGGATTATGGTAGTGCACTGCAAAGCTGCAGGTTATGTGCAAGCGTGTGAACACATACTTTTACTAAAAACACTGGAATAAGTTAAGTAGAGACAAATGAAGTTTTGAGTTTGAGTATTTCAATAAGTACTCTATAAAGCATTGGTGTAGGCAGACAGCACTTTATTATTAAGCAGCAAGTCAGAGAAATAAATAAGGTTTAAGGTAAGCTATAGGATGGGAGTGTATTATATAACAATTATACTTTTCTAAGAGTGCATATTCCATTTTTCTTTTTTCTTTTGTTAGTGCTAGACACCATAGCAATAAATCAAACTATCATGACTGTCCTGTTTAAATAAGTGAATTAAAAAAATGCCACAAAATGACAATATTTATTATAAAGAAAAAAAGTGAAGTGATGTTATTAGAAAGTGGCAAACATCTATGCAGTGAGGAGACCAGGGCTGAATGAAACTCGTCACATTACAGAAGATCATCATCTTTAAACTTTACCAACCTTACCAAGTCATTGTTATGTAACCTTTATTTTAGGATGTAAAGCTGTCTTTTTTTTTTCCTCACTAAAGCTAAATATTCACGTAACATGAATAAATTTGACACTCCAGTGTGATCCTGTTTGCCCACAGCTCTGTGTGGATTTACGTGCAGGTATGATGATAAAAGAGAAATGAAAGAGTCTCAGTAACCCTGAAGAGGAAAGCATCTTCTGTTTGAGTGGATGACGTAAAGCTGTGTGAATGTAAAGGAACCTTCAGTCACAGCATGAGTCAGTCAGTGGTCAGCTACTGTTAATGGCACTGCTGCTGGGTGTACAGTGTGATATTAGAGATTAAACCCTATAGCTTCCTGTTCCCTACCTCCGAGGCCACCCTTTCTACGCTTAAATGCTATTTTGATTATGCTTCTTAACATTTAGTTTGTCATCATCTCAGGAGGTAGGCGGTGTTTAGCACAGCAGGACTTTTCTCACAATGTCAGGTAAGCTGGCAATGACAAAAGTGATTTAGCAGACAGAGCAGATGAGCATTTACTGCACTGTAAAAAAAGCACAAGTTCATTCTCAAACAGGTCCAACATGCCATTTTTGATCAGTGTATTTGTACAAGAATGGTATTGGATGGACATATATTTTTATTTTATTATTATTTTTGTTATTTCAGCTTCCTTTGCGGTTTGTGACCCAAACGTGGGACTGGATACTATAGGAAAGCAATGTATTCAAACACGAGACCCAGAGTTAGTAAGAACAATTGGCACAAATGAAAACCTTTCCGGTTTTAACTGATCATGAAGTTACAAAATCTGATGTTTAAGCTGCTTTAGGCTGCCTGCAGACAAATCATCATCCATGCAAACTATGGGTAACTGCGGCAACGGGTGAGTGATTAAAGTGATCACAAGGATTTTTTTGGAGTAGCTCCCTCCTTATCGCCAGTTTCACCTAGCAACGTCCCGAAACTTTTAACAACCACTCCCGAGCCATTTGGGGAATACAAATGTTTTATTAGCGACCAGAGCTTGCCAGGATGTTGCAACCAGTATCTAGGCCTGTGTGACTGAGGCTTTAGTGTCTGTACATCTTTTAGCCCACTAACACACCAGCTACACTTTTCATGCTGTGTCTGAAATAATCATTGTCTGACCATAAATTTAAAAAAGAAATCTCTGAGCATACTGATGTTACTGCAAAGTAACATCAAGCAACTCTAAGTCTCTAAGTAAGTCATTGACAGCTTGTAGATTTTGAGTTGTCAGACTTTATCAACGTAACTACATAACATAGCAAAAAATAAATAAAAAATAAAAATCCCACCTTAACCCATATTAGCACTACAGCATTTGGTCTTGACAAGTGTTGGTCTTGCCGCACTGCCCTCGTCTCAGACGTGACAGGAGTGACATTATCTTCTGGTTCTATGACATGTCTTTAAACACATCTCACATTCAATTTTGCTTTATTTATTTTTATGTTTATTTATTTATTTATTTATTTTCACTTCATCACCAGGTAGCTGCAGGCACAGAGTTCAGAGTGAAAAAAGCTGCCTTTGTGAGGAAAATGTCAAATGTGCACAAAAGGATGTCTACGCATGTGGCATATATCGACGTCGTTTCAAATACTGTGTCAAACTGCTTAAAACAAGCACAATTGACAATGTGCTACAACGATAGTGTAGTTTTAGATGCTGATAGCAGTGTAGCTGTCAGAAGCTTTAAGAATCAGAAGCTGCTGCGGTGTGACCTGCTTTCTTTTAAAATGAGACGGCAGTCTATGATGGGGTACCACTGAGCTGAATTCAATATAAATTCATCAAGATTCTGCTGAACACATAATGGCCGCAGTAGGATGACGTTTTGTGTCGACTTTTATGATACGAGACATGAAAGAGGTATGCACTGAAACACCTAATGCCCTAAATTGAAAGCACAGGATTGTCCTTATTTTTCTGTCAGAATTGATCAGTATGACAGCTCGTACTAGTAATCCAATGATCTGATCTGTAGTAATATGTGGCCACAAAGGAATGAGGCTTTTCCTGAGGTAATGCCCTTTTTAATCGATCAGATGCAGACCTAGGCATCCGGGTATTGATTGTTTGGTCAACAATAAAACATGAGGCACACTTTCATGTTCAGTAAACACAAAATTTAACAGAAATACATACTCAGATACATACACACACACACACACACACACACACACACACACACACAGTATATATTAAACGTTATTCATGTGACACACTACAATAATCAACTTTTCTTTTGTCAGCTCATCATTGAGCTAATAATATACAGGGTGGGCCATTTATATGGACACACCATAACAACATGGGAATGGTTGGTGATATTAAAGTCCTGTTTGTGGCACATTAGTATATGTGAGGGGGCAAACTCCTCAAGATGGGTGGTGACCATGGTGGCCATTTAGAAGTCGGCCATTTTGGATACAACTTTTGTTTTTGTTTTTTTCCATAGGAAGAGGGTCATGTGACACATCAAACTTATTGGTAATGTCACAAGAAAAACAATGGTGTGCTTGGTTACAACTTAACTTTATTCTTTCATGAGTTATTTACAAGTTTCTCTTTGTTTGCAGCCATTGACATGTCGAAGACGTTAACACGTGAGGAGCGGATCGAAATTGTGTTGATATCTGGTGAACGCAGTAACCGGGTCATTGCAGCAGATTTCAATAGGAAGAATCATTGGTGATGTAATATCACCAACCATTCCCATGTTATTACGGTGTATCCATATAAATGGCCCACCCTGTATAGTCTAATGCAGGGGTCTCAAACTCCAGTCCTCGAGGGCCGGTGTCCTTTTCCATGTGTCCCTGTAGCAACACACCTGAATACAATTAGTAGGCCCTCGAGGACTGGAGTTTGAGACCCCTGGTCTAATGTCACATCTTTTTTTTTTTTTTTTTTTAATGTGGTCATAATAAATGAATAAATAATCATCTGCTAAAGCAGTGTTTTCCAACCACTATGTGCTGTGAGAAATGATCAGGTGTGGTCAGGTATACTGGGGACAAACCGAGCCAATACCTGGTGCGCAGGGAAAAATTCTCAATATACTTTCTGCAACATTTTTGTTTGGTGGTGTGCTGTGTGATTTTTCTAATGTGAAACAATAAGGTTGGGACACACTGATATAAAGAAGTCGTTACTGAGTTAATCCAATAGCACAGGTTCAGTGTTATCTGTGCACCAGTCTCTTCATAACACATTGCACAAACAATGCCGCTGTACAGAAAAGGCTGAGGTTAAAAATTAATATTCATTTAATCAATAAAGCAATCACTGTAATCTGCAGAGTAATCAAAAGTGACTCAAAGGGGGAAAAAAAAGGAGAAGGTTAGTAGTGAAGAAGGTAGTGATTGAATAAAGCATACTGGATAGTGAGGACTAATAGAATGAGTGACTCTTGGGCATTTAGACAAGTCCTGTGTCTAATCAGAGTACAAACTAATAACATGTCTGCTGCTAAAGACACAGGAGGATGAAAGGCACAATGCCAACCCTCCCTTTGTTTTATTCCATCACTCATCTCGTCCCCCAGCACATTGAGGCACTCAACGGCCTTAACAAGCTCTCCCACGACATTTACTGGAGCTTAATGGATAGAAAACGTGTGTCTAAGTGTGCAGCGTCTGTGTTTTCTGCTTTTCTCTGATAATGAACAGACGCCTTTGACTTACTTATGAGTTTCTTAAAGCCACATCTTTAAAAGAAAGGGAGTTTTAAAATTATTTGACAACCTTTGATGTACAAATAACAGCAGCTACTAGTGGTTCTCTCAGTGCTAATGCAGACACAACCTTTGGCTTTTTGAAGACTGTCACAAGGCAAGATTTCCACATATGTAAAGTTTATTAAAAATAACACATTTGCTCTCACTGTACCCAAGCTGTAAGGGGATTACTGTAACGTGTGGTAATCTAACCCAGATTTAAATATGCAGATATCACTTGAAGACTACAGTAGATAAACAGACTCTTAATTTGCCAATTAAAGTAAATTTCAATGGAATATAGTTCGTCTTTGAAATAATGAGGGCTCTTGAGATGGATGGCTGTTTTGAAGTACATTAAAATGGCCAGGAAAACTTAACAAAGTGACATCAAAGCTACTTCACGGACGACAGGATGTGAAGTTCTGCATTTCATGTCTTTGTATCCACAGTGTCTTGAAGGGAGACGTAATAAGAAAAAGCTTACTTTGCTGCAAACAGCCCTGATTTCTGTCTAGTTTTCACATTTTAACAACACATTTTGAAAGTTGCCAAGTATTCACAGTTGTTAGTCTGAATAAAAATCCAAGAAGACTCACCTGGTTTGAAGGTTTTGTTTACTTTTGGCAAGACTGCACTATACTCTTTCCCTCTGTTCCAAGTCTAATCTAATCTAATCTAATCTAACATTTTTGAAATCAAACCTTTTGAAACCAGAGTTAGAATAAGAAAAGTTAATAAAGCCCAATGTGCAGCTGTGATGATTTGAGCTGAAGAGGGTAAAACTAAATTGGAAAAAACTCAAGATGAATTAAAACTAATTACAACCTAATATAAGCCAGCTCCAGTACCACAGCTGTAGCACCTCATGGTACTGCATTTCCCTTCACATTAGAGTTCACATGTTTTATCTTTTATCATTAATAACAATGGAAAAGGAGGAAAAACACACACGCTCACAAAAAGAACACCCTAGTTTTAATCTGAACCTGGCCCATTATGATGCCACGTTTATAATGAAATGTGGAGAAAGATGATTTGGTCTTCAGAAACACTAAGCATAGAAAACAAGAAGGCATAAGTCTGCAGGAAATGTTCATGTGTTTTGGTGTAATGGAGTAATTCCTCTAATGGTGCAATAATCCAATTTCCAAATAGCCTCTGTCTGCATGTCGCTCTCTAATACTGCATTACTAATGGAGAAGAGGAGCAGATACAAATGTTTGAGGAATAATGTGGCGCTAATGTTTGAAATCCAAGTAAAATTTCAATTCAACACTGCTGTAAACTGTGAAAAACGCTCAAGATTACAATAGTGATAATAGATTCATGTCATGCCAACAAGCACCATCCGAGGCTTACGGAGCGTTTGACACAGTATTATGGCAGCGTGCACACCACAGCCTGTGGAAACATCATTTCTTTTCATTCAGAAAATCTTCCAGCTGGCAAAGCTGCCATGTGAAAATGTAATTTTCCAAACCTCCTGATCTCAGATCTACTATCAGCCAGTGATAAGCTGGAAAGCCTTTTTCTAGGATCCCCATTCAGGAATAGAAGCTCTGGCTCCTGATTAATCGCTTTCTACACTCTCCCTCTCTGATGGCCTGTGATAAAAAAGCAAACAAATTCAAATTGCAGCTGTGAACAACCCGGGAGTTTGTGAATTAAATATGAACAAAGCCTGCCATGTAGGCAGGCGGCTGGGCTAAAGAAGTGACTGACAAGCTGGAGATGTAACTGGAGATGTGGGCAGACAGACAGGCAGGCAGCAGAGATGGGAAGACATTAACGGGGAGATGGGAAAACCGGCACGACGACAGCCAGACGATGGAGTCATGGGGCGGGGGGTGGGGCGGCGGGACTGATTGACAGACTCGAGGAGAAGGACGGACGGACGGGCGGGCAGATAGACAGCTGCGAAGGTCGACAGGTTCTCATACAGTGAGATTGCGTTACCCCGGCAACAAACAGCTGATCAGTCACTCACAGATCACAGAGTTCAGTTCAATCTTTATTGTCCCCGGGGGACAATTAGGAAGGGCAAACAGGCAGACACATGGACAGGGAGACAGAGGGGGGAGACAGGATGGCAGGGACAGACAAACAAGCAGAGAGACGGTGGCTCAACGCACTGCTGGACATTCAACACACAATCCTGCTGCAGCCATGCCGCACGACACTCTGGTGTTGTCATAACAACTAAAACCCCACTTCAACATCGTTACTAGATGTGAGGCATAAATTTAGATGGGAAATATAGGATGTTATCTCATATTTGGCAGAGAAACAAGAAAAAGAGCAGGTGACAACGATGAGGAAAACGATGAAAGGTGGAAAGACTGAGCTAAGCAATGCCATCCAACAATATATCGCACCTGGAAGTTCTTCCCATTCAATTTAGTATCAACAAAGTCATTGACAAACTGATGCTGGGCAGCCAGTGTAGTGGAAAATCCACTCCAGGTTGTGGTGGAATACTCTTTCTTGCTTAGGAAGCTTCTTAACAGAGTTAGATGACCTGGAAACATTTAAGTTGCAGTCATGATAAGAGCTTGTTCTATAAATGCAATGCAAATGCAAGCTCTAATAACAGTGTCTATTTTTTCTCCTCTTAAAAACCCCATAATAATCTTCCAAAAAAGGGTAGAAGATATGTGATCCACTATGATTGTTTCTCTCACTGTATTAGCCACTGGGATAGGTTGGCGTTCTGGCCAGGATGTAACCCCACGTTTTGCCCTCTGACAGCTGGATAGACCCAAACACTCCTCAACCCTAAAATGGATAAATTGTTAAGGAGATGGATGGATGGGTGTGGTTTTCCTCTGATGCACTAGTTTCCAGTGCAAATGAATGCACATCTACAAGCTGCTTTGCAACACAACTCTACCCCAGCTCCTCCTCGCCATGCTGTATCTGACGTGCAGTAGAATCAGCTGCCTGGTATCAGGTTCAACCAAAAAGCAATCCAGGCCAAAATACACATCCATTTATCACATCATCACCCCCTCCCATCCCCTACACCCCTCAACACACCTTTGAAAAGTAAATGATTTTATCCATTTTGTAGTTTAATTGGAAACGTGATAACGCATTGTCCCAGAACATATTTTTCAATTAAGCCATTTTACAGAGGCAGCTGTCATTCGGGGACAATGATGGCGCTATCCGAGCAGACCCACATTTTCAAGCAGAGCAGGTTCACGTAACCGTGCCCAGACAAAGCACACAGCGATTGAACTAGTCAAACAAACTGAACTTTGGCAGTTCGGCGCACTCAGGCACATTACAGATATTCCAGCATGAGTACACCCTTAATTAGTGTCATTGACGCTGGCTCTGTTCTGTACAGGAGGGTCTGGCTGCCGCCTTCTGCTTGCTGTGCAAAACCATGGAAGGGCAAAGAGCATCCAGAACAGAGCAATAATGGCAAATTTAATTAGTGTGGATGGAAATAATATGAGCTACAATTGAAAGAAGATCGTTTAGTGTCTGCAAACACTCATGGATGTAAAAGGCAATCACACAGTCTTTTGCAATTTTAGTCACTTTAGTAAAAAGCAAAAAGGTATTGTTAATAAATGTTAATACAGGATGAATTTATTTTTATAATTTAGGTTTAATATTTAAACACAGCACATTTATTTTTCCTTTGTTTTCTTTTTTTTGGGACCATCCAGAGGTGGACTAGCTGCTGTGTTTCAGGTCACTGTCCTGCTGCATAACCTTAGTTCACTTCAGGCCACAAACTGATGGCCAGAATCTCTCCTTCAGGATTTTCTGGTAGAGAGCAGAATTCATGGCTCTATTAATTACAGCAAGTCATCCAGGTCCTGAAGCAGCAAAGCAGACCTAGACCATCACACCTCCACCACCATTTGACTGTTGGCATCATTTATTCATGAAATGTTGTGCTAGTTTTATGCAACAGGACTCAGACCTTCCAAAAAAAGAATATTTTCTTGGGGATCATCAACATGTTTTTTGAGAGAGGAGATGAGCCTTTGTTTTCCATTTAAATTCAATTTAACCAAGGAAAGTGATTCCTGCAAAAACTGTATTTTTTATTGACTCTGAAAATCTTTAATATTAAAATTTACCTGATGACCTGAAATATTTAAGTGTGACAAATGTGCAAAACAACTAAGAAAATAGGAAGAAAGTATTCGCATTTCACAGCACTGTATCTGTGTTAGTCTGTGACTCTCAATAGAGAGAAACCGAGTGTGTACGCCTTTATGTTTACTCAGCTTCACACTGTATGAAGTGTCATTCTTTTTCATTCCTTACTTCAAGTTATCAGAAAACAACAAAAGGCAATTGCATCTGACAGAACTCTGCACTCCTCGTGAGGAAGAGGACACGCATCTGTGATTTCTGAGTGCTGACACATCTTTTAGTCTAGATGTAGCTGAGGAACAGTTTGAAATTTTCAGAGTTTTTATTGTTTTCCCCATTGAGAGTGCGAGGTTTTGTTTCCCAGGAACCAAATGTGTCAGTGATCTGCTTGTCAACAAGTCTCCACAAATACTACCCCAGTAAATCATATTTTGTATGTATATAAAGAAAAATCATACTGATTGTGACGTTTATCCACACCAGGTGTTTTAAAGCTGCACTTGGTAATCTCAGTAGGTGTCACCCACAGTTGTTCTGGGTTGGTAAACCGATGTCACTAAACTCCACAAAGCAGCCTCGTGTTCTGCAGCTCGGGTCTGTGATACTTAAAGGAACCACAAGATAGGAAAAGAAAACAGAAGTCTGTGATTGCTGCTGTTGAGATTCTATTTTGCTCATAAGCCTTGATTCTATTGGTGCAGGCAGAAAAGATTTCCTGTCAGTATCCATACCATTCATCATTTATCCTCTTGGTCAGGGTTTGTACGTAGCTCATCGCTGGTGATGTTTGTTGCAAATGAAGCATGTTAAACTGGCTTATTAGATCATCATGTCTGATCTAATGCTGCTTTAACTGATGAAAGCAAATTGCTGAATATATACAGTATGTTTTTACTGCTATCTCGGTAACATACAGTCAACACGTGTGACAGGAAAAAACAAACTGTGAAGGTGACATGGCTAAAATTTCATTTCTAGACTACATTAGACTGACCAGCAGCGGGCGACACCTCTAAATGGAAAATGACTTCTGGTTGTCTAACAAATCCTCAGTGAGCCACTATCCCTCAATTTCACAGTCAGAGTCATGCCTCACTCTTCATATGCAGTTTCTAAAACAACAGGATGGTGATGGTTTTGCAACAGGACTTCACTGAGCAGGGACTGACCTCATTTCAACTATGTCCAGCTTTTATATACAATCTTTGTTACTGAGTAACTAAAAGCAAGACTGGAAAAATATATGCTGATGCTGGAGTCATAAGCACTACCTACACTCTAATCTCCTGGCACCATGGTGCCAGGAGAGCATAGTAAAAGTATAGATTCTAATCCTGATCCTTACATAGGTACAGCAAATATTAAACAGCTTTAGCTTACCAAATTAGTTTGGCCTTATTCTTCATCTGGTATTTGATTTAGATACTGATGATCCTGATTAACCAAATTTTATAGATAAATTTTGGTTAAACTGTGAGACTGCACTCTCAAAAGCTTCTTCTGTCTTTTTCTTCAGGTGTTTACTCACATACAATAGAAAAACCAAACAACAGATAATATTGAGTTTATGTTGTCAAGACACTCATAGACTTACCCTAATTTTACCAATTCCGGTGTTTGAACCTGCCGTTAGTAAAGAAGATTGCATTAAAATATGCTCATATGAACAAATATAGACAGACTTCTGAAATTCTGACACACATATCATGCAGTAATTGGTTGTAGTCATAACCAACTGCAAGTGAGGAAAAATAAGTCAAAGTGGCACCTTAAAAACCCTGATTTTGAGTTAGTTGACAAAAACAGAACTAGAGGAACAAAAAACAGAAAAGTGTAAGTCAGACACGCTTACAGTCAATGTTCATGAGTAAACGTCAAAGTGGAGAGGTCAGAAGGCTAATTTGGGATTTGACCTATGAGACTAGTCAATGTCATCGACCGCCACAATGAACAACCCTCACAAAATACATCAGCTGACCTTTGACTGTGGCTGAGTGATGGTGTCTAATGCAGCGTGGAAGTGTAATCTCCCTCATTAACACGCACTGATTCTCCACTAACAGATGCAGAGTTGCATAGAAGTAGAAACGTTAACAGATACACACACAGGAATTCTGCCATCCTCACATTTGGAGCAAAGTGTGCCCAGATGGTTCAGCGACACACAAGCGCTGACTTACCTGGACACACACACACACACTCTCCCACTTGATTCATACGAGCACCTGTCCCGCCCGCCTACAGCTGCACACGCTCCAGCGTCCATGTTTACTGCTGCCATACGGCCAATACACAGAGCTATTATAGCAGCACGCTGATGAGCGACAAGGTAATTTCCTCCTCCCTCAGGCCTCCTATGAAGGGAAAAATAAACAATGCATGAATGCCTCTGGGAGTATGATCTGCACAGTAGACCTGAAATTTTTCTCTCATTCCGTTTGCTGCTTGTTTTTTATGCGCTATCATGTCACAGAGTTGGATAGTTTGCCTTTTCAAGTATGCTTGTTCTATGCAAAATGGGGAAAAGTCATTCTTTTCAGTTTTGATCCAATCACTTTGACAGCAAATTATCATTCAGAGAGGCTCCTTCGCTTTTATATCACATAACCACAGAGCACAATCTCAAACCCACATGGGACAAAGGAAAAGAAAACAATGTAGATGGGCAGCTTGATGCTGTGGATGCATATCTCTACATATACTGCATGCATCATTTCTATGATGGCAACAAATCAGAAATTATACCACCTAAGCTCACCTGAGAACAACATTCTGGTAGATAAAACATGTAG
The DNA here is from genome assembly GCF_900408965.1 of Simochromis diagramma. Classification (NCBI taxonomy): domain Eukaryota; kingdom Metazoa; phylum Chordata; class Actinopteri; order Cichliformes; family Cichlidae; genus Simochromis; species Simochromis diagramma. The sequence continues at coordinate 656,320 of NW_024386786.1, read as the reverse complement.
CCACAATGACATCAGTTCGGTTAAATTCAATTCACAAGATTATTCACAAAACAATTAAGCAATTAAAATGCAATTACCATCATGACAGATAAAACTGACATTTTTGAAATAAGACTCCCCAGAGGCTATCCACAGCTTATAAATAGGAGCCCAGGCATCGAGTATTATACATGAAATTAAAGTAGCATTTCTGAGAACCACAGATGACATTTTTGTAGTGGAAGTATTTTTTTTTTTTTTTAAAAAGGTCACTAGAAGTTGTACACTTTGCATTTCTCTCCCATTAAGAGTGGTTTTCCCATCATGTAAGAGATGTACACCGTCTGTCACGATAGTAACACAATACTTGAAGTAGGGCTTAAGTACAGAGTACAAGGTTAGAAGATTTTAAAAAATGACCCAAAATATTAACATAAGTCCTTCAACAGTTCATCAATTAAATAAATAGAAGAACATAAAACCTTAACTTTAGCATCATGTCTGCTGACTTTGCATTCCTCTTATGTTATTAAGTTAACAGTAGATTACTGGGTTAACAAGTTGGAGGGATAGAGTGTATGACTGCAACTCATAGACACTGACAGCTGCTAATTAGTGGAGAATACTGAAGTTATTCCAGCTGTAATGTTGGGAGCAACATAGGGAAATACTTCCTATAAACAGCCATGGGAACACTAGCTGATGTTGTTGTTGCAGCTTGTTTACGGCACATTACAACAGCTGAGAGTTGAACCTCTGTCAGTGTTGTTACCCGATTATGCTTAGAGTGAGACATAAATTCTATAATAAGGTAGGCATACAGGAGTAAACCCATATATATGGCAGAGAGAGGACAAACTGTTACATCTAGAATAGAGACACAGAATGAAAGAAAGGTGAGCAAAAACACTGAGATCATCACGCTGGTTGTATATTCCTACTCATCTGACTGAGTGATTCAGCTGAAAGCATGACACAGTCGGAATCTGCTACACTGTCTGAGCCAAACATGTCATTGCAGTGAAACTTTCAAAGTGTTCCTTTCTCTGCTGCCGTCGGTGTCAGATAAATGTGACCCTCATGCACTTTTCATCAGGACCTGCTTCCCTGGCTGCTTCCACTGAGCTCATCAGGAGTCCTGCTTCACATCACATCTGCAACAAATACCCTTTACTCCATTCAGTAGCAGTAGCGTAAAGACTTCCTTCTGCATGAATATTCAGTGTATGGGATACATGCCTTAAAAAGGAGTCCCAACATGGACTTGCCAAATACCTCTGCAACCTTTCCTGTTGTGCACAGTAAGCTAAATATATCTTTCTGTCTTGATGGAAATGGTTTAGCAGCAGTGTTTTGTCGCTGGTTTTGCAAATACATCTTATCATGTGTAACACATAAGACGAGGTGCACTCATTAAAGTTTTTGAAAACACCAAATCGTTTTAGCTCATTTCTTCTTTTTTCCCCTCTTTCTTTGCAGTGAGGCTGAAGTGGTTCCTCTGGCATGTAAACAACTTTTGCAGGGAGTACAGTGGGGATTATTTTTTTAATCAGAGCCACAAGAAACCAATCTTCCCATTTCCACTGTGGTGTTGTTGCTGCAGACACAGATAAGAACTGTTCTGAGCACAAATATTACGTCAAAATAGACTGTAGTTTTATAAAAGGAGTGGAATTTTGTTCTATATTACATATTTAAAATAAATTGACAGGCATTGCATTACTCATTTTTTATCTCATCTCAAAAATAAAGTTACCGCTACCTTCATTGGAAAACAGATTTATGTGCCCTATAAAGCGACGATCCAAGATTCGTGAAATGCGGGAGAGTGTCAACATGTCTGTCCTTGGCTGGCCAAACTGCCCCCCTGCTGCGCCGCTCTGTGTGCACTGTTTGCTACACCCTGTCAGCTCCCTGTCGTCAGGCCCCGCTGCCTCCTGGCCATTCTCACTCGTTAATCATGATTAACATTCAGCTGGAAGCCATTCATTACTGGCTAGGTCCTAACACCTGTGGTTCTGGACCCCCGACACATCTCCATCAATTCCCCCGGGCGAAGGATAAAAAGAGGGAAAGTACAGAGAAAGACAGGCCAAGAAGTAATCACACATCTATTTAAGTCATAGGAAGAAAAGTGTTTAGTCATCCTAGGCAGAGAAAATGGTTAGATGTGCTCAAAGCTGCTCTAAGACCGACGTGCACTGGCTGCTTTTTTTAATTAAAGTTGCCAGCACTTGTGTTTTGGCACCGTGTGTTCATTTTCTTGCAGAAATGTGAAGAAAGTGAGGCAGTTTTTCGACACAGATGTTGATAGACGTGACTGTTTTCCCAGAACAGTATTCCTGTCAGAGTGAAAAAGCCTCTTAACATGTATGTCATGGGAAAACAAAACTCTGCTCTGAAACTCAGAGAAAAGAACATCTGGAAGAAAAAGAAAACTCATTACTATTTGTCATGTTATTGTGTAGTTGTGTTAGAATTTATTAAAAAGCACAGTTGTTCCTCAGGTCTGCATTTTGTGAATTTCACTTAGAGGAATGACAGGTAGCATTTAAATGGCATAAAGAATACCATTTTTAAGCTTTTAGCTGCCACTTTCATCCTGGATGGCTGATAATGACTGAATGCAAGTTAAAATTGCTCAAGGACGCTCGAGAAGACAAAGAGAGCTGAGAGTTTTAGATTTTTAGTCCATGGACACATCCATTAGTGTAAACAGACAGTGGCCAGGTAGGCAAGGTAAACAGGTCAAGTTACTGGCAGCTGCAGAGCAACTCTCAAACAGACCTGCTGGCAGCTTCTAAAGGACTGGAGTGATATTAGCAGGTCCATGTAGCGGAAAGGCAGGCAAGTGTAATAAATGCACCAACTGGAGATGAAAACCACTTTGATTTTACTGTTCAGCTGCTTTGTGTCAGAGACCACAACCCCCCCATCTCTTTTGGACCAAAGAGTGCGAGGGTCTCCCTTAAGATACCTGGCCACTGAGGTGAGATCTCCATGTCTCCTAGACCGTGTCGGTTTGGATTCACATTTCCAACTCAGGCTTTAAGCCATATGTCAGGGGCTGGGTCTGTGACTCAGCATTTAGAGTTCATCTTGAGTTCTTATATTATATTGAATATAATGTTAGTTCTTTTGTTGCCATTATCAGTTAGGATTTAGCTGAGTGCACCTCGTGTTGTAGTTCTCATAGTTTCATAGATATTAAAGTGTTCATAGTTGTTTCCCAGTTTTCCAGTCTCATCACAGCTTATGTTTATCTTGCCTTGTATTTATGTTTCTCTTGTATCAGCCCAATAAAGGCTCACCTTTTGTTCTCTGTCTGCATTTGAGTCCTCCACTCACGCTCCATACGGTCTGCCCACAGACTGTGAGACCACATTTTTTGCAGGCCAATGGCTGCAAGCTGCCCAACAGGGAAGAGGGGGTTAACTTTGTGACATGGTGCAAAGACTGTTATTTTTTTTTTACTTTCTTATGAACTTGTTTTAAGTTTGTTTTACATTGTTTCACTATCTGTGGATACCAAAGGTAGGAAGGCAAGCAGTATTGCCAGCAAAAGCTTTGCTTTGAACCAGCATAGCACCTGCTGACTGTTATTGCTTTTTTAAAAATATGATATAAGCAGGTTCTGCAACAATTTGTCACCTAAAAATTCCTCCTGTGCAGAAAAGGTTCTACCCCAGAATGAGCAGGCGAAAACACCCCAAAGAGGGAGATATGAGAACGGTGATAGTTTCTGTTTCATAGACACACAAAAAAGGTGGAACCACAGATTTGTAAAAACTATGAAAAAATTGCATGTAAATATATTTAAACATGCAAAATGCAACAATTCTGTGAAGAAGTTGATGTTTTGGAAGAGCTCAATGTCATTAGGTCACATTTCCACCCACTCACCAACTTTTAATGAGCTGAGATGCAAAATGTATTTAGTGCTACTATTAATATTTTTGTAAAATGATGGTGCAGAGTTGCAGGGTGGTGGTTAGGTTATGGCATTCATTGACTTACCAGTTAAAGTCATTATTAGTTGTGACTTCGTGCTTGGATTATTCTAACTCGTTATCTTAATGAAAGTCTTCAGTTGAGCGAAAATACTGCAATGAGAATACTAACAGCCCACAATTCTCCCATATTAGCTTCTAGGTTAAATTAAGTTGAATTTAAAATCAGTCTCACATACAAAATCTTGCCCCATCACCTCTGGACCACAACAAGAACAACAACATCTCATGCTTGACCCTGAGATGTCATCTGATTGTTTGGATTTTCTTTCTAATATGTTAAATATCCCAATTCTTTGATCTTTGGGCTGAAGCAAGAACAACACTCGAATCAACAATCTCTTTATTCCATACAACACTTTGAGCATAAACGTCCGGACGGGAGATGTGGACAGGAGGGTGGTCGCCAGATCTTGAAGTGTCTGGCGGACACCCTCCAAAGTCTTAAAACCTAAACATCCACTTTCTTTCTCTCTCTCAGTGAGCCGAAGTTATGACCTTGGCTTCCTGTGCAGTATGTTCTGTTCTTTCTAATCAGACAAATAAGGCCATGATTCTCTAAAAAAAAAAAACAGTATTTCTTATAAGTCAGCAGTATAATGCATCATAAAACAGTGTAATGATTCCACAATCTTTAATCCAAGGTGGCCTATAGCCGTATAATGATTCAACAATTCTTTGATTAGAAGTATAAAGGTGGCATAAGATAGTATAATAACCTCACAAATATTACAGAATCTTTTCTTAGAAAAGGACCTTCAGATGATTGTTGTTGTGAGTTGGTGCTATATAAATAAAAGTAAATTGAACTGCTAACATTTTCTATGCATCCAATATTAAAAGTAATCAGGAAAAGAACATTTAATGGTAGTTTAGCTACAGTAATAATTTAATCAATAAAGCAGAGTGAATGGGGCGATACATCCAATTGGCCTGTCCAATTCATTCAGGCTCAAGCAAAAGCCAATAGTTTGTGCTCATGTGATGCCATGGACCCTGTAACAGTCAGGGTTGTTGTAGTTCTTTGCATTTCTAGCATCTCAGATTCCTCGAGCCCTCTGCGTTCTCTTGTCCTTCCCTTTCTTTGACCTAATGTTTGAATTATTCGCCTATTATAGTTATTTTGAGCTTTTTGAATATTAGTTTGGGGGGTTTTGTTTTTATTTCCTGCCTTGATTTCTTTCCCTCCTTATAGATAGGTGGAAACCAATAAGATCTACCTGTGTCACCTTTGTTATGTCCTTTAAGTCTAATTTTGGCCTCATCCTTGTTTTTGTCCTCCTGCATTCCTGTAAAACAACACACTATAATCAAGGTGTCACAATCCACCAAGGCCAGATCATGCAGTGCTCAGAGAAACTGAATAAAACAATAACAAGAGCTACATCTCAGACTCTAAAAAGTTCACGACAGTGCAATTTAAAAAAAAAAAAAAAAAAAAAATAAAAATCAGACTGAACAAGTATGGCTTGTTTAGAAGTTTTCCAGGTGAAACTCTTGTCTCTCTAAAAAAAAAAAAAAAAAAAACGTACATGGCAGCACAGCTTAGGTTTACAAAGTTGAACAAGCCACAAGACTTTTGGAACAATTAGACAGACGAGACAAAGTGGAGATGTTTGACCATAATGCACCAGCGCTATGTTTGCCACAAACCAAACACACATATCAACACAAATATCTCACACCACTGCTGACAGCAGTGGAGTGTTGATGATGTGGGCTTGTTTTGCAGCCACAGGTCTGGGGCACACTTGCAGAAAGTGAGTTGATCATGACTTCAGCAGTAAGTTTCATTAAGTATATATTCTGCTGTTGTCCCTACTGCATCTGTATATGATTTTTGTTTTTTGGGGGGCAGTTTCTCTGACAGCAAAAGAGAACTTTGACATGCAAAATATCCTTTATAAAAGTGGCACTCTGGGGCTTTAAAGTTGCATTTCATTAACAATGGTTTTTTTTTGTCAGCTTTCACAGAAGCTGCATAATTTACATATAAAGTCATGTTCTCTTTTCTCCTCAGGGTCAGTTTAATTAGCAGGTTTGTTTGAGGCTTTTCTTGGAATAATGAGGAACACATTTGACACCTGTGCCCAGAATGATTGATTGCAATGAAGTCATCACAGACACTTTAAGACATGGGCACAGACGTGGGCACAAAGACCTTGTACCTTGGTCTCTTTATTTTTTTCAAAAATGCCAGCTGATTATTTTGAGGCCACAGCTTTTAATAGATGGTAAAAAAAAACAAATTTACTTGATTTTGTGTGATGAAAACATGTAATGTGAGAATACTGAGACAACACAAGACAAGAGGCAGCACATTTTGTTCCAGTATACACATGGCACCACTGTAACAAATCTCTCCATTGTTCATCTATTTTTAAAGCTGCTTGTCCAGGTTACAGGCATGGTGTCAGCTAAGAACGCAGAGCAGCAGGTACGTTTTTCCCCTTTAGCCTCCACCTAATACATTATACAACATATACAGAAAACATGGCAACACCATCGCCAAACTGACAGCACAGATATATCTGGAGATTAACAGGATTGTGCAGAGGTTTGCACTCCTCGGATGAAAGGAGACTCAAGAAAAATTCTCTTAAGAATTTCCTGAGAATAAAACGTCATTCTTTTGTTCATTTTTCAAAATATGAGTTCAACACATGCATATACATGCGCACACACACACACGCGTACACACACACACGGCTGCTTTGTGGTGTTCTACAGGAGGATAAAAATCTCTCATTTGCTGTGCATCCAGGAGCCCATTATTACTTCTTTTGGGCAGAGGTAAACCAAATGAGACACATTCCTGTACACAGCCCATATTTAATCTGGTGAGAGAAACAGAAAGAGCGAGCTGATATGGAGACCAAAATGAATCCCGGACATCAAGAGACCCTGGTATCTGAAGGATCTGTTTCAGGATTTTTTTTTTCCCTTAAGTGTGTTCAAGGGTAAAAGCTGCTGGGTACAGCCATCGAAATTACTTATTAAAATACTCAGCTTTTATGTGGGAAATATTTTGGGCCTTGTATTTTTTTTTTTTTTTTTTTTTTTTTTTTTTTTTTTTAAAAAATGCTGGTTTATTATATGAATGCATTGAATGAAATGAATGAATGAAAACCCCTCCTTGAATTGTAATTGGCCAATTTTATGTTAAGACCATCCATACAAGCTTCTAGTGTACCTGCTATTTTCAGATTGTCTCTGCAAGTACCGTAATGTCTTCTTATATTTATGCCTCTTCAACCTGTACCCTCTTCTGGACCCTTCCACCTCATTTTCATTTTTGGGATGTCGCTGAAGTTGCAGAAGGACAGATTTGCTGAGTGGGTCAGCAGTGAGTGAAGGTTATGTTTATGTGGTGAAAAGAACACATGTGGTTTCAATGTGCAGTGGCTCGGCACTGGATTGCACACAATTCAGGTAATTTCCCCTGAATGTTCACCCTCAGATCCCTCAGGAAGTTAGAGTACAACTCCACATTATCATTCTTACCCTAGGTGAGAATTCATGGTGCACAACCCCGTGAATGCTGAAAAGAATGCAAACATGCTCCCAGTCTTTGGATGTGGAAACTCTTGAATTGAAAACTGTTTTGTTGTAGCAGGAGATCATGCTCTCACCAAAGAGACAATTCAGTTAGTCAGTAGTCAGGTCAATTTTAAAGAGAACCTGATGTTTGCTCTTCGCACAGGTTTGAGGTTCAGGGCGAATCCACACAGTGCTTAATGCAACTAGGCAAGATTTCCAGGAAAAGATCTAAAAATAGCCACCATGTGAGTGGCTGTGGGGAAACTGGAGGAGATGATGTTGAAGGGGATTCAGTACTGATGTGAATATGTGTGGTTGTCCAGATTGTATTCCAGCTCTCACACTATGATGGTTGGGATATGCCCCAGCTTCCAGGTGACCCTGAATTGGGCACACGGTTAAGAAAGTAAACCGATTAATACTCCCCCCCCCCCCATTCCTTTTTGGCAATCCAAGTGATATGAAAACTGAAAACCTCATAAGAGCTGGGCACAGCTTCTTTTATCTCATTTGCTCCAAACCTCACTGAGGTCTGAGTGTGTGATGATAGAGTAAAGTCACTGATGCAGGCCCTTTATCTCACAGCTCTGTTTCCCTCCAGCTATATGCCAACCATTAATTGAAAACCCCATTTTCTAAAGCGAGAAGAGTACAGTTGCAATTTAGAGGAACGACTAGTAAATAAATCACTAACCCATATAAAAGAATATATAACTATTTTATCATCTGCGTTTTCCTCCTACTTCAGGCCTCTGAACTTTTTTTTTTTTTAATTTTTCACCTAAAGCAGAAATGTTTTCTCAAATATGATCAGTGTTGAGATGTTAACTCAAAGAAATTGAATGCAAGCTTATGTTGAGCATTTCAGACAAAATTTGTAACTGTGAGAAAAGAGTCGGGACATTTAAAAAGGCAGTAAAAACTTGGAATATATAATACAAAGCAATGAATAATAAAGAAAAAAAAACTATTTTCCATCATTAAATCTTCCAGCTGGATAAAGGAGCCGATTCCAAAACGAGCATCATCTTAAAGCATCTCCACTGGTCAAGAATTCCACCACAACAGATGGATATGGTAATTAAATTTGTCTTTAGCTGAGGGTTACTTTAACTCTTACTCATTGCTCTTTTATGAATGTTGATGAGAATTAACTCGTTTTTTTGAGAATGAGTGTTTTGTGCCCACCAGGTGACTTAAAAGCTCTGCAGAGGTGTGATAAAGAGAAAATGCCTCAGAGGGGACTTCCCTAAATCCCCTGAAATGTGCTATAAATGTTGAAATGGTGCACTTATAGTGGAGAAGCAGTGGGCAGGTGTCCACGCCTGTGTGTGTGTGTGTGTGTGTTGTAATGACTGCAGCTGCCCCGGGCACTCAGCCCAGAGGAACCAACGACACAATCAAAATCATTTAATATGGCAAGCTCAACTAATGAAGAGTTTTGTTGCAAAAGAAGACATCTGTCGTTCGGATTAGCATTAGCGCTTTACTCGTTCTGTACACATTTGTAAATTTATGTTAAACAAGTTCACGATGCAACACAGCACATGTGAGGCAGTCAGCTCCACTAGCTCTACTTTTGAAAACTAAACAGAATTAGGTGAAGATATTGAAATACACTTAAGTGTCACATTTTAAATTAGACTTTTTTCCTTGTCTTCTTTGCAGAGCGGAAGATTTGCTTTTTGTTTAGGAACGCTACAGCAGGTCTCCTGTTTGAAACAAGGTTTTCTTCATACCATCCAACCTGGGAACTACAAAGCATATATATTCTTCACTATATAAACTATCATCAACTATTTTTCAAAGCATAAAAAGAAGATTTGGCCCGCTCAAACTATCGATTAAGCCCTAGAACAGTTAAGAGCTGCAGTTGCACGTGTAACAATGTAATTATACGGGATTTTCCATCTCTAGGTTTGCAGAAAATGTTCCAAAATGAGAAAATATCCAGTGGGCAGCAGTTCTCTGGGTGAAAATGTCTTGTTGATGTCAGACGTCAGAGGAGAATAGCCAGACTGGCTCATCGTGATAGGCAACTGTGACTCAAATAACCTGTTGTTGGAACACGTTGGACCTTGAGGTAGATGGGCTCCAGCAGCAGGAGTGCCGCTCGTGTCAGCTAAAAACAGCAAACTGATTGCCTTGTATTAACAGCTCAGGCTGGTGGCTTAGAAATATTTCTATGCCATACGTTGGGCCCCTCAAGGGTCACAGATGCCAACGGATTTAATAACCTGATACACAATAAACTGCATAATTTCCTTAGGGATTAATAAAGTATTTGGATTCTGAATGCCAACTAAACATATTCTAAATGTCACAGCTGATTACCTGTGTGTTGTTGTGATTATGCCCATCCTGTTTTGAACACAGTGTACCCATCTTCTGGTGGCTCGCTTCACAACACAAACTAGTTCCTTGAACAACCATTACTAGACTTCAATCCAATAAAGCACCTTTGAAACGCAGAGGAATTGGAGTTTTGCATCATGACAATTCTAAAGCAGCTGTGTGATGCTATCGTGTCAATATGACCAAATTCTCTGAGGAATGTTAAAAGCATTGTGACTGATTTCTGCCATAAAGAATTATGGTACAAGTATATGATAGCAATCGATTTTCATCCACGACATTTGAGCCACGGTAACCCCCACATCACTCAGGCCCTGTACAGTCTTTTTCTTTGCACTACTTCCAAGTACTTTGCAACTTGTTCTCTAATATGTGCCTCTCTCTTGTTTTTTGTATATATTTCTCCTGTTTGCTATTTATTCCTGCTGCCTTTTCATAATTTATTCCAGTGCAGTTGGTGTGGAGCACCAACAATTTTGTCATACATGTACAATGACAATAAAGCGCTCTATTCTATTTAGAAAAGCTTAAGTAATTGGCTGGCTATTTACCAAACCCCCTTTTCCATTTCTCTGTTTGTACTTTAGTTCCTTTCCTCAACTCTTCCCCTCATGTCTCAGTCTCTTTCACCAAGGATGTGAGTGGCAGAGAAAGGAGTTGAGGCAACAGGTATTTAACAGGGATGAAACATCCTCGCCTCTGAGCTTAAAGGAATGTCGATTTAATTTGACATGTGGCAAAATTACACGACAATTGTTCATTATAGACCACCTACAGCCGTGTGTTATACTCTCAGATGTAGGGGTGCTCATGAGGTCTTTTCATATTTGATTTAATCTAATTAATTGGATTTACAGCATGTTGCAGTACAACAACATAAACCTGGTCCTGTGACGGAATTTAATCAGGTGGTTGATCATCTTATATATAACGGAATCAACTTATGAATAGGACATATGAGTTCGCTGAGGAGTCAGCATGTAGCACAACACTTTAATTCAGTTAAATTATATTTATATAGTGTTAAGTCACAACAGCAGATGCCTCGAGGCACTGTTGCTGGGTATACACTGAATGTAAAAACACTTCCACAAAGGATACACCTGTGCTTCCTCCATTATCTCCTCCGGCTACCCTCCTCTTTCCTCTAACCTCCAGATGGATTTTAGGAATTGAGACATCCTTCAACAAGCCATACTGAGATTGATTTGAGGCAAGAGGACAGAGGAGACAAGGAAGCTCAAATTAGAGAAATAACAGCCTTTTATCCTTGAAGCCTCTAGTTTCATTAAAGCTGAAAAATGCCATTTGAAAACAAAAAGATAAATCTCTTCTCCTTGGGCTTTTCCAAGTTTGTTTTTGAGTGTGAAATTGGGTTTGTTGTTGCCCCTTAGGGCTGGGGGGGGATCTCTCAAAGATCTAAGCATGTGTTTTGCCCCTCGGTCTGTAATAAGCGCATTACAGATTGGCAGCATGCTCAAATGAAGATGGTGCCAAATGGAAAACTTACTTTCACGAGCAACACAAAAGGTGAGGTTGATTTTAATGAAGTGGTTTAAAATATCCATTCCCACTCATCTTGCACAGAACTGATGACTTTCACATTCATGGGTAATTCCAGGAATGTAGCCCACAGAGAAAATACATCATCAGCTGTTATTTTTCTGTACAGAAAACTCTCAAAACCACCAGTGTGATCCTTGAAAATCCTGCTTTTTCCAGTATCCATGTTAGCTTGTGGAAGTGAGTCATGCTTCGAGTCCTTGTCCTACCTGCTGTATTTACCACCAATGTTGATTTACAAGGACATCAATACTCCGCAGCATGCTAATGTTCTCAACTGAGATTTACACTGATGTCAATACACAATGCTAATGAGGTTGGGCGATTGTTTGCTGACAGCATGTCATGACTGCTTGCGGGAGATTATCTCAGGAGCAATTTATCAAGGTGTCCTCTGTAGCCAAATAGGTGAAGCAAGACTGTAACACTGCAGGCTCCAATTCATTCTGTGGCTAAAGTGTTACTGTATTTTCGTTAATGTGGATTCAAGCATGCGTGGACATGCCTGTGAGACTGTAGGGCTTTCATTAAGCGCTTTTTGAAATGTACATCTGAAATGCCTGTGAAATTAATTTCCAAAGGTTAGCTAAGGGTCCCAATTTGCTACTCCTGCAGCTACTTTTCAATTCAATTGAACTGGAAGATTGATTTTCCACTTCACATTTCCATGCAACAGAGACTCCTGCTGGAAATTTCTCTCCCATTAGTGGAATTACTTGAAGTCCACTGATTTCCTGAGAAAGCTTGCTGTTACCATAGATGGTAATATCTATACTAAGGGACTACTGTGATAGAAAGTGGACTTTAAACTACAGTCTGCAACATCTAGCTTCCAGAAACATTTTTAATGAACTATATTTTGAGCACAGAAGTTCTCAAACTGGAAGATGATGACATTTTGGCCAATTTAGGCAGAGTACACGGTGATACTGACAGGTTTTCAGTCCGTGGGATGAATTTACTCCTTCATACATGACTCGCCCTCTCCCCATCTATCTGTTAAACCTGAGGGCTGAGCTGACAGGCCAGCAACTATTTGGCATAATTTCACCTAAAATGGAAAACTTATCAATGTGCTGTAATATACAGCATGTTAAAATAATTACCTTTTGGATGCTGGCCAAGTATTATCTGCAGGACTGCACATAAGGAGGGGGGAGGGGGGTGCAAAAACCCATTGTTATAAAAGTTTTAGTTGAAATTTGTGTATGAATATAACTTTAATGACAGCATTGCAACTACTGTGCATGTTTTTAGACTGGTTATTTTCCATGGCAACAGGTGAGGAGACAATCCCCCAGAAAACAACCACAACCAACACGGGTTGTTTGTGCAAGCTATTATAGCACCCTGTACTTAGGTCTTAAATTTAACCCTGGAGAACCCATGGGGTCAGAGCCGACCCTATTGGTTTACTAGGGAAACCATGGGGTCAAATTTGACCCCATGGGTTCTCCAGGGTTAAAGAGACTTGAATCTGCTATGTACAGTAAATGACAGAGAATCCAAAAACTTTAATCCACAATATCTGCCACCATCCCATGTTAGCTAAATGTGTAGTCATTTTTGTTTTCTTTGATACATCTGTATTCAGTCGCTCCCATTTTAAAGAACTGCATCTGAACAGTCAAGATAACATCAGACAGTAAAGTTTCACACTTTGTTCTTTCGGTTCCTCCCTTTGGGGTTCCCACAGTATTTTGCGTCCATTCCCTAGCATCCACCTCCTGCCTTCTTTATAACTAATAACCTTCCTCTTTTCTACCTGCTTGAGAACTCGATTTTAACAACCTTTTTTTTTTTTTTGTATCAGTGCACACAAGTTGTAATGGATACACCATTACCATTCTTAATGTGTTGTAGGGCTCAACCAATTTTAATATTTTATGTACAAAGTAGTTTTCTATTTGCATTTTATTTTGAAAATTTAGAATTTCTTCCTGTCATTAGTTATTACTCTCTGGCTGTCTTCCACAGTGTGTCTTTATCCTGTCTCCCTCCCATCACCCCCAACCATATGTGGCAGATGGCTGGCCCTCGCTGAACCTGGTTCTTCCTGTTTAAAAAGGAGTTTTTCTCCTTTCCACTTTCGCCAAATGCTTACTAAGAGGGGTTCATTTCATTGTAGGTTCTTTACCTTACAATATAAAGTGCCTGTTGTGATTTTGTGCTAAAAATATGAAATGAACTGCACCGCTCAGTCACCTGGTATAAAAGGAGACAGAAGGCCAGCACAGTTGTGGGCACAGCAGGATCAATACACCAGACCACACGGAGATTCAACAGAGCAACAGGAAAGCAGCAAAATGAACAGAAATCAAGGAAACCAGAGATTAGCCATGAAGCTGCATTGGTGAAACTGGCATTGGAGTTTGAGGAAATGAGGGACCCAGTAAAACTGATTGATTAAAAAAAAAAAAAAAAAAAATAAATAAATAAATAAATAAAAAAATAAATAAATATGCTGCAATGATTTGAGGATTTGGTTTTGGAGATATGGACATGGAATACTGCATTACTGCTATTTTGAAATGTGAGATTTTATCTTATTATTTTGAATTCCTCTTCCCTGGTTTGTGTGTCCTTCATTCGTTATCATCTCATCATTACCATTTTTTAAACTTCTCTCCACATGGTGGAAGAGAGCATGTCTTTTCACACACAGAGGCTAAAACAAAAAAAGGCAGACTAGCATAATTTATGCATCATTTACAGCACTACACTCAGGAGTCCAAGTGAGAAGAAGCCAGAAATGCATTTTTGATGCAGATGTCCATAAATTATAGTGACAATACTTCAATATCTAGCTAGTCCTATGTTGAAGAATTTCTTACATCAAGGGGTTATTCACAAGTGTTATTTATAAGTGTCTGACTCTAGCAAAGTTACATCTACTTCCCCATTGCCAGCTAGCAGCGGCAAAAATGACAGAAAGGTTTAGGATGTCCTTAACAGCACAGCACAGCGTCACTATCATTAGACAGATATGAGTTTCACTGGCATTTCAACTTGTGTCAGACTCCATTCATGAGGTTTTACGGTCTCCTCCAGAGTAAACACAACCGAGTTTGCTTCCCTACAGCAGATACTGTAGCTAGGATTACACTCTTGATTGGGAGGGGTAAGAAGACACAATTTCACTGACTGCAATCTACTGATATCTAGTGGGGAGATTTTACACACTGCAACTTTAAGTGAAAAATGGCTGTACTCTTGCCACCTGTCTTAGCCACTAAAGGGAAAGTACCAGAAAGACCAAATCAAACAAAGGCATGCTGACATACTGCCACTCTCAGCTGAAATGACCAGACAAGGAGTGGATAGATGGGCCCATCCTGAAATGCAGCAGGTGAGTTATTAGTTAATTAAACACAGGTGTGCCAGCCAGCGCTCCAGCTGGAGCCAGTGAGGAACCACGCCTCTGGGAGGACCTCGCACCACAGATGTACACAGATTTATTTTTATCTACTATTTCTGGTCTGAACTGGGGGAAGTTTTAAAAGCAGATAAATTTGAAATTGTTAAATATTTAAACAATCAAACTGGATTTAAAAAACAACTGGATACCGCTGACACCCAAAGTATAAAATTTTGACATGTTCTGCTCGCAGACAAAAGTGAAGATAATTATATGAATCATGTGGTCCAAAAGTTATGTGCACCTCAACACATTAGCACCAAACACACACTATTCTTTATCTAACTCAAAAAGGAAACCTCATACACCCACTTGCACATATTCCCAGACTGCGGTTGGCTGGTAAACAAGCTATCATCTCCCATTAGCAGCCTGTTGACCTGTTCATATCTGATATTAATCAGGCAGTGATTATGTGATCAAGCGAAAAGAGTGCTATGAAAAAAATAAAACCTCCTTTGGGGAATTAAGGTTGCTTTTCCAAACACTATCTGATTCTACATTATCGACTGTGTGCAATTCTGTTTCCACCTTCAGCATGCAGGCAAGGTAAGCCAGCCATGCCCTTATTTTCAGCACTGCATTGTTTCACATTGACAAACATTTACACTTGCACTCTGCAGTGCATGTGTAAATGAATGTACAGTGCATGAAAATGTATGCCTTTAAATATGGGAGTTGATGGGATTGAGGGGGCATGCTGCCAATTTTAAACATGATGGTAAATTTACACAACATTATGGAGCTATATCATTCATTCCTGCGTATGCAGTTGCAGTTTCATTATATAAAAATATCTTTTGCAAGCACAAGCATTGTTTTGTAGGGAATTTTATTATTATGTGCAAATACAGTAGCTAAGTCATTATTTTTTTTCCTTCTTTTTGCCTTTTTTTAATACAATGAAAGATTTCCTATTATACATCTTAAACCAGGGGTGTCCAACTCCAGCTGATTTAAAAGGCTAAATGACCTCCTCAACATGTCTTGAAGTTCTCCAGAGGCCTGGTAATGAACTAATCATTTGATTCAGGTGTGTTGACCCAGGGTGAGATCTAAAATATGCAAGACACCGGCCCCAGAGGCCTGGAGTTGGAAAATCCCGTCCTAAACTATTCACAAATCACTATGCGGCTGCTTGTTTGTCTGGAATTAGAAGGATCACAGGACCTTAGCACTGTTGTGACTTCGATGCTTAGGGCCTATTGTTGTGCTGCCAGGATCAGCTCTGTGATGTCCTTTAGGCTGGCCTGTTCTAGCAACTGGTAGGATTTCTCACCCACTTCCTCTATTTGTCAATGGTACATCCCATGCAAGTACTGGATCTTCCATGATAATGTCTCCTCCTGTTCCCTATCAATGGCTGACTTGAACTGCCCAAGTCAGTCTTTGAGAGCTAATCTCGGAGGGCCATCCGAGTAGATTATCCATATTTCCTCCTGAACTGTGGCTCTGAAACTCACAAATCCTGCTCGTCCCTCTTTCTGTTGCTTTTGAAGTTTCCGTGTTTTGACATCAGTGTCATGTATCTCCTACTGTGGTTCGCTTATTCTTCCAGTTGGGTATCTGATGACCAGTTTGTATTGATGGCTCAGATCTTATTCCTATCCCTGAGCTGGCTTCTTAGTATCTGTCTTACATTCTGGAGGTATTTGGCTGTGGGTGATCTTCTTGCATGTTCAACATGGTTCCTGTTGGGGATGCCCAGGTACTTGTAGCTGTCCTGTATATTTGTTATTCTGCATTACACCCCTTTAGGATGGATCCACTTCCCTCTCTTTGGAATGTTCTGCCACATTTATCCAGTTCAAATGACATTGCGTCCTCACTGCATCCTGTCAATATCTCGCTCACTCTTGGCATACGGCTTGATATCAGCGGAAGTGGTGATGGTCGCTCTATTTCTGAAACTATATTTGAAACAGTTCTTAGTGATGAGCTGCAGAGGTCCCAACCCCTATGTGCAGATCAGCAGTGGGGACAGTGCATCACCTTGGTACATTCTGCACTTAATTTGTGCAATAGCGCTGAGGTTGCACTCTGGTGTTTTCATCCACACTGACGTCCTGATTAACGTTATGAATGTACTGTTAGACTTGTACAGGGCTAAGTATTCATGTCAAGGGAAATCAGATCCAAGCTTTGGTAATTTGGCCCTTTGTTGCTGTGGTCTGTTCTTAGGTCCACTGTGTGTGTGTGTGTGTGTGTGTGTGTGTGTGTGTGTGTGTGTGTGTGTGTGTGTGTGTGTGTGTGTGTAAAAATCATCACCAGACACTTTATTAGGTATACGTTTTCACACTTTTTGTAGTCATCTAGACAAGGTCCAGGCAACATGCTGAACTTCAAACTGAGAGTTGCATCAGAATGAGGAAGAACGTTGACTTTGAACATGGTTGTTGGTACCAGATGGGCCGATCTGAGTATTATAGAAACTGTTAATCTACAGGGATTTTCCCAAACAGCCATCTGTAGTGTTTACAGAAAATGGTGCAAAATAAAGAAAATATCCAGCAAATGACAGTTCTCACTTTTGACCCCTTAGTAGCACCTCAGCATTGTTTAAATGCCACATCGTGTCTATCGCTACTCACCGTGTCCTACCCTTTATGATGGCTGGTTCCAGCAGGGTAAAACACCATGTCACAAAGCTCATTTAATCTCAAACTGGTTTCTTTGACATGAAGACGAGTTCACTGTACTCAAATGGCCTCCACGCCTTTGGGATGTGGTTAAACAGGAGATTCACATCATGGATGTGCAGCATTGGCCCAATCTGCTGCAAGTGTGTGATGCTATCATGTCAACGTCATGTCTGAGGAATGTTTCTAACAGCTTGTTTAATGAAGCCACAAAGAATTAAGGCAGTTGATATAGTTCCATGAATTGTTTAGAGTCTCTTATAGCTGGAACACCGTGTATACTGGGTTTTAGATCGCAGAGCAAATAAAAAATAAAGTGCATAAAAAAGGATCCCTGAGCACCCATAGCCTTTTATTATTAATTCTTTACTGGATCCCTCCTTTAGCTGCAAAAATACTTTGTCTCTGAAGCAAAGTCATGTTTCACTATGGTGTCTTCCTGCATGTCCTCCTCCGTGCACCATTGACTAACTGCAGATCTTTTTAAAGAACAAAGTTTAAAACAGGTCCATCCTAAGCCCCAAGCAGGTGCTGTTTTAAATCAGGACAGCACACATTTTTCTAAGACCTCCGAGATCATAATATTATGCCTTACATCAATATTACATCACCCCCCAAAAATTACTCTGGACTGGAGAAAGGGTTTTCTTTAGAGAGTCAGGGTGGTCACACTGGTAATAAATTTTCATAGGAGAAACACAGAGGCTGTCGTACAGTTAACCTCTTAAGCCCCAAAGGGGTTTCTGAGCTTCCTGCTCAAAAATGCAATGCCCAAATGTAATTGATTATTTCTCTGCAATTACAAACTCTGTGCTTACAATCTTGGTATCAAAATAAAGCTAACACTTGTGAAATTTCATCAGAGGTGTAACTACTGAAGCAGATAGTACTGTGTCAACGTTACTGAGACTGGAACACAGAAAAAGTAAGTAGATTTTATCCTCGCCTTTTGTTTTTTGTTTTTTACTTTTTAGCATATAACCCTTTTAAAAATATTTATTTGCAAATATTTATGTTTCTAATGCCAAACGGTGAAAAATTACAGCACTGTCAATACATATCCACACATTGTCCAAAAATGTCCAATTTTGGCACACAATTGGACTGGAATTGGAATTTTTAGGTATTAAAGAGCAGAAGTTAATTAATTTTATTAACAGGCCTAAAAATACTTTTTTTTTTTTTTAATATATATTTTTGAAGAATTAACCACACATTTACATGGCAATGGCCTTTTTCTGCCGTGCGCATGGAGCATTTAATTGGCCTCTGGCCCTTTAAACTCTGAGGGGCTGTAACTTTGGTTTCTTTTGGTCAATTTGCATGATTGACACCGCTTTTTAATCGTTTGAGCCAATAGGATCACAGTAACAATGCTACGTTCATGTCATTTCAACCAATCAGATGTTGCAAGGCCAAAAAGCCCACGTGGGCCCAAATTTACTGCATGTGACGTCTGTCCAGTCACGTGTCTATAGGTGGGTCTAAATAGAGGTTGTTGACGGAAAACGGCTCTGATGCAGCTAGGTAGGCGTGGTAACTGCTGATAATCACGTGGCTACCGGCTACCTGCGAAAATAAAGAGGAAATCGGGATGATAAGCCAATTTCTGTCTTAGCGCATTTGCACCGCGATGTGTTTTTGTGGTCTTCTTTTGCGGCTCATTCAGTGAATTTTGGTCTGATCGTGGTGAAACTTGGTGTTTGGAGTCAGTAATAGCTCTGGAAGATAACCAGCCTTTCTTTAGCCGGTTACATGAGGTCTGCAGAATTTCTTGTTCGGTTTTGTTTGTTTAGCGGACTTTTGTGCATTTCCGTAACTGCTCGTTTAATCACAGCTTGTTTTTGATGTGTTTGGTGGTTGTAGAAATGGTTTATATGACACTTTAGCTAAGATTCAGAGGTTTCTGTGGATACCACACATGTCTGGACTTATATTTCTTACCCTGTGTTATAACCGATTAAACGTGATCTCCTCCTTTTTGCCCCCGGTACCGGGGACATGGGGCTGATTAATATGATCTTACTGTAACAGAAAATGCTGTATATGAACCCAGAACAGCATCACTGGGATGGAGAAAATGAAATCTGGGGATTTATCTACTGTTTCTTTGATACAGTAGATTTTTCAGTGTCTTCTCTGATCTGGTGACTGATTTTTGGAGGCTGCCAGCAACACTAGAAAATGGTCAGTAATAAATTTGCATTCCAGCAATCCTTTGAATTTTTACATTTTTCATTGTGCATCTAAATAATAAAATTCTTCTTAAAAGTCCTCTTAGGATAGTGCAAACTGAATTTGGATGGTGTGTGAGTTTGAGCAGATACAAGAATCTCTCAAAGGCGTGAGAACAAGCGGGAAAAAATGTCAGTGCATTATAAATGTCTCACAATATTTCTAGAAATGAATGTCTTCAGCATAAGACAACACAGTTTAAAACTTTTAAAATTACCTTAATAAATTTGTTTCATTTGCTAGAAAAAAAACATACATAAAGATTAAAAGCAAATAGATTGTAAGGGGCGCGTGAAATGACAGTGTATTATTAAAAGAGGATTAATAATAGCGGTTCTATACATCCAAGTGTTTCTGCAGTGGTTAGAAGTCACCAGAGAGTGGCAGCACTGTGCTACAGAGCAACATGATAAAGGATGCATGGTTGACATTTCCTCAAGTTTGATCAGTTTAAAAGATGATTGTTTGTGTTTGTGTGTGTGTGTGTGTGTGTGTGTGTGTGTGTGTGTGTGTGTGTGTGTGTGTGTGTGTTCAGGAGCCACATACACTACAGAAATATTGTAAACATTACACAAAGTTATATAATAGCAGAGGTAACTTTGCACTCTCACTGTTCACACCTTCAGTCCATGTTTTGTTTCACAAACTCAGACACCACACACAGTTATTTATTCTTGTGTGTGTGCTTGTGCGTGTGTGATGTCTGTAGTCTATTCTGGGTATGTGTGGCTATGATACAGCTCCTGCACCTCCATTCATACATATTTATTTACATAGACAAAGAGAGCATATTTAGCATATACATGAATACAATAAAACACCCTGTGAGGGCCTCCTGCAGGACTGAAATGCTACAGGCAGTGTGTTCCCATGTCTCTCTCTCTCTCTCACTCACTCACACTCTCTCTCACTCACACACACACACACACACACACACACACACACACACACACACACACACACACACACACACACACACCATGAGTGCATCTTTACACTGTGACACATTAGATGTACCGTGGCAACAAACTGACACCAAGACGCCATCACAATGCACACACCCACCCACGCACTTACACACCTTTCTCGCTATATATCTCTCTGTCAGCTACCTTGCCTCTAACAGATGGGATGGGGCCGTTGCCAAATTCAGCATCCAAGCTGAAGCCTGACAATCTGAGGTGACAAACAGGAGAAAGACAGTGTGGAGGGTGCACAACAAGGGAATAGCAGGAAAATAGAAAAAGAGATCAAAGGTGTGACAAGAGCAGAGGGAGAAGGTGGTCATAAAACTATTTCATATGGTTTAAGCTTGTTTGAAAGCTTGGAGGCTTATACCCAGTTTGCTCCCTCTATACTTCCCATAGAAGCTGCAGCTAGCTTTGCCAGAGGTGGCGTTCAGACAGGCTTGTTAAATCAACCTCTTTGTCATCATCCTTACAATCTGAACATGGTTTAAAAACCTCTTTTACTCTGCAGCTTGCTAAAGTATTCCGGCCACCAGGGGCAGTAATGAGCCCACAATGATTTGAAGCACCTGAATCTGCCTTTAAGAAAATGGCCATGCATAATACCATGCATGTATTAATGGATATAAAGGTCTGTTATTATTATTATTATTATTATTATTATTATTATTATTATTATTATTATTATTATTATTATTGTAAGACTAATAGAAAAGTCAGGTCTGTCTTTCAGATGTCTGAGTACTGAGCAGACACTCGAACAGGCTTGATGCTTTTTGTAGAGGAACACAAGGAGGCAACAGCTTGTTGTTATTGAACTTGTATTAAAAAAATAAAATAAAAATTGTATTTTTCACACCAGTTGCTTAAAATCACCTTTAAAACACCTAAAGTGTAAACATAGACTTTGTGCAACTTACTGAAGTTTGATTAAACTGCAGTATATGAGCCCATTAACTTACCTATACACAGGACAGAGTGTACAGTCATTTTACAAGTGAAGTTCCCTGAATTCATCCTTAAAATTAAACATGATGTGCAGCTTTAAGCACCTTCTTTTAATCGTGCAGATGAATATGAAAATCCTCCAACCGCGATCGTGTCTGAATCCTTCATACTATTTCATATATAATTCATCGACACCTTGAAAAGGGTCACCATCTCTTGTGCTTTATCTCCACTTCAGGAAAATTTCTTTAGTTATTCTTTGTAAAACTTTTTTTTAGACATTTTTAGTCTTTATAGTAGATTTTTTAAG
Organism: Simochromis diagramma; assembly: GCF_900408965.1. Taxonomy (NCBI): domain Eukaryota; kingdom Metazoa; phylum Chordata; class Actinopteri; order Cichliformes; family Cichlidae; genus Simochromis; species Simochromis diagramma. The sequence continues at coordinate 634,355 of NW_024386786.1, read as the reverse complement.
GAACATGTGCCGTCTGAAGATCTGTTATGGATGTGTTTTCACAGGAAAAATGAATCTATGTGATTTTCTAATAATCAGCTGTGACTTTGTGGGGATTATATCATTTTATATCAGGTTGATTCTTTTACATCTTTTTATTTAGCTTTGAGAAGTGTCATTTGATTAAACATTTATTCCATTTATTAAACATACAGTTTCAATCAGGTTATTACACATTGCATTTGTGCTTATGATAGAGTTGAGCATATAGTCTAAGGAAGGTTAAAAGCGTCGTTCAGCGCTATGTCTGAACTGATATATTGATGAAATGACCTGTATGCTGTGAATGAAGGCCTAACACGCTTACATACACATAGACATGAAGTATAATTTCTAGGGTAAAGGTGAAAGACATCTAGCTTTGTCTCTGCTTAGCAACTAGTGATCCGGGGTCCACAGGAAACATCTGGGGGGCCAGACAACCATATAAGGAGAAAATGCTGTTGAACACAGAAACTTGTTGAACTGTCGTTAATTATAACCGATACATGTGATGTTTTTTTCTGACGTGAGAAGGGGCGTGAACCCTGACATAATAAAACCATGCTGAAAGTATGTTTTGACGGAAGATCTGCATTGACAATATAGAGCTGTATCTTTCCACACGTGTTTAATAAAATCATTGTTTTGACGCACTTGGACCAGTAGTCATTTGTCTCACACCTCAATCACGAGTCGGGACAGTTTTTTGGTGCCGTGTACCCGGATTGAGGAGGGACGTTGTTTGGTGGTTCGGACGAGGGAGGCTGAGGTCCAGTGGTGTGGTCAAATGGACGGACAGGAGCCAGCAGGTCGACTGAGTGATGGGCCCTTAAAATACAAAGGTAAGGCACCACCTGTTGTGGTGCTTTTAAATGTATTTAATAACATCCACCATTCCAACTCCATTCATTCACACTTTAACTTTTTCATTCATTCACTTCAGAACTTGTTACATTTTGATTGTATTTCCATGAAGACCAGGAACAGCCATTAAATCACAAACATATTAAAGTGAGAGAAAAGTGAAATGAAGAAGAAAATGATCTCCTCATGTTGGCACCTCCAAAACAGCAAGAGGTGACAGATTCAATTAGGAAACCATCTCTTCGTGACAACAGTAAAATGCTGTTGGAGACCACCAATGTGGCACCTTAATGATAATAAAGGTCTTTCTAGATTAGCTTTTATGCCTTTAAAAGACGTTTCCCAGTGTGTTATCATGTGGTTTTTCAGTTCCAGCATTAACATTTAATAGCGATGGTTTAATTTTGCCAGATCTACTGGCTCATAACTAGTGGATGATCCTTGCTGCCAAAGCTACGGTTTCTAATTTAGTCTAATAGAAAGGAAGGAAAAACAACTATTTCCTTATGAAGAAGAAGATAAAGATTAAGAGACATGGGAGGTAGGAGAAAGAGAGTGGGGAGAAATGAGACGGAGGGAGTTGTTTGATGTTTACTACTGGTGCTGAGGGTCCAGAAGGTCCCAGATGCATTATAGTCATGATGAAAAACACAGAGCAGACAGATGGAGGGTGAAAGTGGAGGAATCAAGGAGGAGAATGACACATATGGAAGAGGAAACTTTAAAAGAGAGAAGAAAGAATGGGACAGTATATCCTGGTAGCCTTGTAGCGGTCCCAGAAGTTTCTGCTTTACTTTTTGTAATTTGATCAACTGCAAATTTGTTTGTATAATATCCACTAAAGCAGGTTTAGCACCTAGGATGCTTCACTCTTGTATGCTTTTCATAGAAGTTTCACACAAGACAGATACAAACTTTATAAGATTTATATATATCTTTTCCATATGGGTCTTCTTGGACTGGCATGCAACAGAGCAATTCAGTTGTATATTTACAGCTCAAGAAGATAAAGTGAATGTCAAATGCAGGTTATTAGAGTTAGAGCAAATAAAAGTAAATAAAAGTAAATAAAAAAGTAAGTCAATACTCTTTAAAAAAAGGCTTATTTAGACCAGGGTTGCAAGTGATTCAGCGCGATCCAAAAATGTGACTGCAACAGACTACAAGCTAACGATTGGCTACTCAGTGGTGTCACTTGATGAGTCGTGAGAGCGTCTCCTTCACAAAACTCAAAACCACCATTTTTGAAACCCGACAACGGGGGAAATTTCCACACAGAAACAACCCTGTGGTCCCCGAGTCTGACAAAAAGCTACAGACTGAGCAGCAGGTAGAACATCGCCTCAACACATCGCCGTTTGTGTTGGGTAAAAATGATGTCACGGGATGTTCACTGCGTTTCTATAACGAACCTGTGTGCATCAGACAGTACTCGAATAGAATTGAAAACGAGTCGAGCTGAATCCCTTGTCGAATCGATAGTAGGTACTAATGGAAAAAGGGCTTTAGTTTGCCCTGTAATGACCACCACCAGCAAAGATCCCACCCCAAACATCAGACATGTCCTTCTCTTATGCAAACTTCTTACTGAAATGCATTTGGTATTTTTCCCCACCCAGCAGAAAAGCGTATAGCTAATATGTAGATTCTATATTCATAGTATTTCTCTACTGCGCCTGGACAGCCAAGAATAAGTTATTGCAGGCTTCAGTAACAGGTTGCTACATAATTTCTATACCAACTCCAAAAAATGTCATAGTTTTGCCATTTAGTTTTGAATGAAAAAACAGTCCCAATTCAAAAATAACCAGAAAAATAGCTTTTCTTTCCCTGTTATAGTTTAATTCACACTGGATTATCTCAAAAAATGCGATGTAGATAATCTTGAAGTTTTGATATACGTGTAGATAAAATAACACACACACACACACACACACACACTCTACAATGCTGCTAGTAAAAAAAAAAAAAAAAAAAACTGCTGTTGAAAAGAAATATTGTTAAAAGCATATCTGATGTAACCTGAAGTGACCACATTTTGAATGTGAAGAGCAGCAGGATGGAGGGACAAACAGACCAACAGAGGCCATGAGGGGGACAGAAGCACCTTCATCTCCTTTTCAATCACTGTGTTAGCGGCTGGCTAATGGCTTTGAAATGACAAACCCACTGACACTCTCATCGCACGTTTATTCAGCTGCAGTTAGTAATGCAAATAAGGAGGGTAAGCAGGAGCTTATGAGACAGAGAGGGGGGTATCATTTACATGCTAAAATGTTCCCCATTGTCGCCATGTAGATTATTTCAGCGCACAGAAATATGAAATCTCTAAGAGACAGAGGCATTCCAGCGATGGAAGGATGGAAGAAAGCTTAGCTTCTGAAAAGCTTAAATGAGTACAATTATGTGCAGGCTGGGGCTGCGTATTAGCAAGCAAATGGGAGAGAGAATTTATGCAGAGAGGAGCCTGGGAAATTATGATGGTTGCAGCATAAAGAAGACAGAGTAAATTGTGTAGACTGCATGTCAGAAGGAAAGCGGGAGAGATGGATGCATGGAGATGTACTGAGGAGGACTCTGCAGCACAATCAAAACACTCTCATCACAATCAAATTATAATGTCTCTCGAAAATAATGTGTGACAAAAGTGCTGAGATATGAAGACAGTTTAATTTCGGTAATAACAAACTCTCATATGGAGAACGATAAGAAAGGATGAAAAGAAGGCAGAAAATAAACAGCCATAAAAGATGAAACAGCAAACGATAACTTAAAAAAAACCCAACAAAAACAAAGCACTGACACTGCTTTACAGTGGATATTTAATCAAATCTGACAGCTGCAGGTATGTTACACTCAATGCCAACATCACTTTTTAGTGATATTGCATATCGGTGGTGCTTCAGATTTAAGTTTAAAGTACATTTATCAAGTGTCTGTAGGACAAACTGAAAAGAAACCAAAAAAACATACATAGTCTGCTGGGCCTCGTATTGTGGATGGATTATCTCAGTTGACTGAAGTTTGGTCCACTTACAGCATCCTGCTATGCGATTACATTTCTCCCTAACTGCCAGAAACTCTCACGTTAACTTTTATCGAGCGGAAAAAAGTTAGTATTCATCCTCCAGCTTCACTGTGTTTATATTATGCTAACATAGCTGAGTAGCTAGCCACCACATAGCACGTCATTATATACTAGCTAGTCCAACTTCAGTAACCCTACAAACGTCACTGCTGTTTGGTTTTCTATCTTCTTTTATGTCGGAAGTAATAACTTTTTTGGGAGACTTCCCTGCGTACCACTAGAGGGAGTCACAGTCTGAGAATGACTGCCCTAGATCAGCGGTCACCAACCCGTGGGCCACGGACCGATAGTCGTTTGGTACCGGGCAGCGAGAGTTAAGGCTCAGGTGTGAAATTCATGGTTTTCAGGGTTTTTATTGGCTTTTAACGTTATTTTTTTTTATCGTTTTTATCGTTAACTTAAAGTTTCCCTGGGTCTGATCCTGTGTGTCTTTAAGTCCTTCTCTTGCTTTTCTTTCAATAACCTTTAGTTTAACGCGCTTCATGAGAGACATCTGCTTGTGTCTCACGAAACATCAGCTCTTACACTTTACATTTCAAATAAAGACATTTTTAACACTAAATATATATTCATGAAATTATGTAACCCATTATGAATCAATCATCGACATCATGAACTCTACACAGAACACTACTTATCAGCATTTACAAATATTTTCAGACATAAACCGGTCCATGGCGCAAAAAAGGTTGGGGACCGTTGCCCTAGATAATCCTCTTTTTTTCACACTTAGAATCACCAACATTTACAAAATGCACGTTTAGTTTTATTCGGCATCATCTGAAATGGGTGACTGAGTCCAGAGCTCATCAGGAATCAATAAGATGGCAATTTACACAGATTTCTATTGGATGGGAAATCTTTCTGCACCCACAGGTAATGCCACTAAAAAGAATGCAGGTTCACTGAGTCTCTCCGTTGACTTCACTTTTCAGACCCAGAAGCTACATCCATCTTTTATACAGTCTATGGAGTTGAATAATAATGAAATCAAAACTGGAATCCAAAACTTAAAAAAGCAACACAAAACCCAGGGACCATGACAAAAACTCAAAATAGGGGAAATTGGCTCCAAAGGCAGTAAAAGCTGCCTACCAGCACTTCTCTAAGTAATACATTACATCTCACTGATGCATGAAGTTGTAGCTTTAGATGGAAATCTGTCTTTACTGAGTGGTTTGGACCACGACTAAATTAAATCAAGTTGCACACAAGCTACTTTGCACATAGATTTTCAGCTTTGCTACTTAAGTTGCTGAACACTGTGATAACACCAACATTAGCTAACTTATACAGTATGCATACGTGTACTGTGTGCAAACTGCAAAATTAAAAATTACACTGTTTGTTTATGGAGAATTCAGAGCTGATTATTTCAAAATAAAACTCATAAGAACAAAAAAATAAATTAAAAAATTACAAAGCAACAATACAGGAAATGAAATCTTCACTTGTGAGGTATTTCCTTTTGAAATCCCTGAACAATGGGTCCTGTCTGCCAGTTGAGCTCACATTGACCTCCACATAGCTCTCCTGTTATTTCCATATCACATATGAGTTGAACTCCCATTACCCACATTTCCATTTCCGCTGAATGCAGCAAAGATGTAGAGAAAGTGACGAAACATCATAATAGACCTATATGTAAGGGATTATTCTGGATTTGTGTGAAATCAAGCAGAGGATGAAGAGAAAATAGAAGCAAAGAAGAAGATTGGAATAATTTGTCTTTTGAGTCTTGATGAAAAAAAGGAAAAATGCCCATGATTGGAAGAAGAATGAATAAAAAGAATCAAGAAAGTAGGACAAAAATGCAAATGATCTTTTCAAAATGTTGACCTCTTTCCATGGCTGTGTGGATGACTGGATGTATGCCAGCAGTCATTCTATGTCTAAGTCTATGTCTTCACACAGCTGGCTAATTCTCAAAGTGGACAAATCTGAAGATCTGGACGAGGAAACACAAGTTTCAGAAATCCCCTTTCTACGTGCATTTTAGTTTTTCAAGTCCCACAAGGTAGAACCGGAGCTCCCTTATGTAAATCCAACACTCCCTGGGGTAGACCGAGAACTCACTGGAGGGATTATGCATCTCATTTGTCCTGGCAGTGTCTCAGGATGCCCCAGGAGGAACTGGAAAATATGCCAGGAATACCCTGCTTACCATCAGTGCTCAGCAAGCAGAAGAAAATGGATGGATGACAGACAGGAACTAGGAACTGGCCAAGTATGGAGAGGTAAAGGTGAATGCAGAGAGCACAAATCTGCCTGATAGGACCTGTCATTGTTCCCATTTTCTGTTACTATTTGGAGTAGTTTTAAAAAGTTGGAGAAAAAGTAAAAAAAACTTTCTTGTGTTGACCAAATACATTTTTTTAGGATGTTTAGTATAAAGACTAGAAACCACCAATGTGGCTTTGTCTTAAGTTGAATTTGTTTTATGCATTCACATTCACGCAAACAATGAATTCTAACAACTTTTGCAAAGTCTTGGCTTTTCAGCAACATGAGTAGCTGACTCAGCATATAAATGGGATCTGTCAGAAAAAGTAAGACCTGCTGTCTTAGAAGGACTTCCTGACGTTAAGATCAGGGAATCATTCTGGGAGAGCTAGCACATTAACAGACTCCCTCTTCTTGTCACTGGATGCATTTACTCTCTGTGTTTGGGCTTTCTGTCCTCCTGCAGAAGGAAACTAAAATGGATTTTATGCCTACCTGATGACCCTGTGTGACTGATAAGAATCTAAACATGCAAAGTGCTGCATTTCCCAAAATGATATTCAATGACATTCAGCTTATTGCCAATTAAAACCCAATGATGGTAAACACTGCGGGCATTATACCTGCTAAATAACAGCATCCTCACGCTGTAATCTTTAGGATTTATGGTCATTTTGCAGTTAGCTCAAAGCACCACTGTCTAGTAAGACTTCTAGTTCAATTAATACAACTATTAGCATGCTAACCCGGCTATTTCTTGGGCCGTAAGTGTCATAATATGAGTCACCCATTAACACTATGTGTAGTCCCTGAAGCGGCTATTTTTTTTTCTTAATTTCTCAGTGTGTGTAGACACTGTGCTGCTCTGTAATCTCTTTGCAGCCTTCATATGAAGATGAGGAGATGCTAACTTTGGGAAATGCACTCCTTTCATGCTGCATTGCTTGAACAGAACATCCTGTACTGTTTCTACCACTAGATTCAGGCAAAATGGGTGTTAGGAAATCTACTGTGGTAACACAGATGTTTGTTCAAATGTGTGTGTGTGTGTGTGTGTGTGTGTGTGTGTGTGTGTGTGTGTGTGTGTGTGTGTGTGTGTGTGTAAGTAAAAGAGACAGAGAGAAAGATAAAGAGAGAAAAAAAAACCCAACTCATTCATGGGTAATGAGCATCTGAAACATGTTTGACATCTGGCAATGATGGGCAAAGCCCTCCAAACTTCCCCCTCAATGTCTCATCTGGCACTGGGTTTCTCCGATGAATCCTCTGCTCTTCACTCTGCCTCCCTTCCTCTTCCTCTGCTCTGGCATTCCTCCCATCCTTCCTTCTCTCTCACTACCAGCTCTACTCACTGAAATCCACATCAGAAATCCTGCAGTGGACAGATGCAAGCTGAAGGGAGTAATATAGCCAAAGGGATGATGAAGAGAAAGAGAAAATGCAGTGGGGGGATGGGGGGAGGTGAAAGAGTGTTTTAGGAGGCCGGAGGTGCAAGATGAAGGCTAATGAGGCAACATGATGAGAGGAGATGGAAAGAGTGATGACTCATCTTAAGTGGAGAGTGAATGAAAGAAAATGGCAAAATCATGAAGGAAAGCAGAAACACTTAAAGACGGGTGGCATTTTGAAGATCACAACAAGAGGAGAGTGTAGTAAGATGGAGTGAAAGCGGAGAGGAAATCTACAAACACACACACACACAGCTCGTGCCTTCACCCTGAAAGCGTACAGACGCATAAATCCCCTCTGAAACCAGCAGCATTGCGGCTCAGCTCACTGCAACTGTATCCTCTCTCCATATTCCAAATCCCATGATGGTCTTATTACCATAATCGGCTCTGAGCGGAAGCACAACAAGAGCACACACACAGCTAGTCGCCCAGCCAGTCACCCAGTCATCCATACAGCCAGACACCCACAGTCTTACCTAAATCCCCAAATGTTCCTACCAAGCTCTAGAAGTAATGTTCTTGTTGCACGAGTCTGCAAGACACAGTTATTTCTGAGGCAACACAACAAGAAATATGATTTTAATATAATATGGAGGAAAAATAATGGTCCCACCAGCAGTTGGACTTTACAAACCAGATTAATACAACGATTATGAATGGCACTGTTGATCATCTTGTTAGTCCAGACTGAAATCTCATATTAACTATTAAATTACCATGGGAGTTGTATTTGATAACACCAGAGTGTTCCTATCCTGGAACATAATGTGTTGTTTTGTCCAATCCCTTTTTCATTTCTGTTGGGAAATAATGTTCATGTACAAAACAGGAGGCTTGAAGGGTCACGATGACCTAAGCTGCCAAGAGACTCTGATTCAAGTGTCACTGGGACCCTTGTATGTTTTTCATCTTTACTTGTTTGTAATATTAATTATTATTATTATTACTATTTTCATTATTTATTTATTTGTGTGTTTTTTACTCATCTTTTTCTCTCACTGAGAAGTCAGGAGTCGGCCTCACTGTTGCCATAACCCAGAACATCAGGGCACAGGCGTCAGAGAGCTGGAGGTGCCAATGAACCACAACAGCACTAACAGACATGCTGGGTTCAATAATGGGTTCAACTATATAACAATGTCTTATAACTACAGCTTCAACCTACATGCAACGTACATGTAGGGGCCTCAAAAACACCTCACCTAGGACGCGTCCTGGACAGATTTAAATCAGTTGCCTGAACCACTTGAACTGACTTTTGTAGAGGAGTTTAATGACGAAGGCTTTCACCCTTTCTCTTAAACTAAGCCAGAAATAAAGGAAGCTTGTTTCTACTGCCTCTACTATCCTATTCTTTCAGTAAGATAAGAGATGAGTTAAACCTTTACTAGTCCCACACATGGGAAATGTTTTGGTCACAGCAGAAAGTTAAGAGCAGTAAAAATAAAGAAAAACACAATAGAACAGGATAACATTCTATACAAAATAGAATAAAATGCTTTATTATAGTTGGAAAAATTGCATTTGGTACTATTGTACATGAGGGAGACAAGGCGAAAGTTACAAGTGTGTATGCGGTGTGTGTGTGTGTGTGTGTGTGTGTGTGTGTGTGTGTGTGTGTGTGTGTACATCTGCTAACTAACCACAGCTCATGGCCATAGGTAAGGGTCGAATCCAACCAGTAAATCAACAGCCTTGCTTCACTCTCAGCTACTGAAATATAGATTCTTACAATTTGAGATATTTATGTTCTAGAATCAATTCTAAAATTAAAATACCGATATTTTAGTTATTTGGGGTAAATTTGTAGTTTATGATTAACAGGAACACAGTGGAAGGAAACTCGATTACTGGGATTGTCTGAATGAATGGTTGGAACTACTTGTTCTTCCGCCTATGATGAGTTTATGAGGACACAAATTGAAGGAAGAGGAGAGGGTGTGGCAAACGTCGTCATAACCCTAACCCTTCACCACAACAGACGGGTATGGTGTCCATACTATTGTGAATGCTGCGTAAAACAGTCTTCAATCTTTGGCTTCACTCTTCCCAGCACGTGACTTTCAGATCGAGCGACCTGTTCTCAACACAGAAAAACATTCAGGAGTTATTAAAATGTGTTTAATCAATTCCCATAATCTAACCATGCTTGCATTGTTTCTTGCTGTGAGTGAATTGGGCGTGAAAGATTTGTTGTTTCATCCCCTTTGACTGCTCCCAACCTGCAAGTATCTCATCACTTGCATATTTCATGAAGTACCATACACACAACTGAGTATTTGAGCCCTGTGATAGATAATCCAATTTGTCAATAAAGTGCTACCTGCTGGGCTTCTTTTTATTGAATAACAGGGGACGATTGAATTAAGCACTTTATTTAGCAACATGCATGTGAGCATGGTTTAGCCCGGTGTGAGTCTTAGAAATACATTTTTGCACTTGGTCCTGCTGTTAATTAGAGCTTTGAAATCATGCATGCCTCAGTAACATGGGAACTTTAACTCTGCATGTTACTAAACACGTTTGCCTGCCTTGCATGCTAATCCAGCTCAAACAAACACAGTCGAACATGCTGATCGGCTGCAGTCTGGTTATGTTTTATTTCTTTAAGAGTCACTAATTGAAAACAGCATCTCTCTGTAAAGGTCTTGAACTATCCTGTGAGTCAGTCATGCGTTAGCTTGTAATTCACCATGATGCCAAAGCAGCCAGATGGCTAAAGTTTGTTCTGTCTTTAACAGCAAACCTTGTTACAGCTTCACCTCGATGACATAACACACACACACACACACACACACACACACACACACGCAAACATTCTCACACAGACTCAACCAGATAACAAGGCCCGCAAATGAGGCTAACCTCGTGTAGCGGAGCAGCCAATTAAACCCCAGCAGCCTCATGCTACACCACTGCTGTTCATAATAACGATGATGGCAGTGATGATGCGCCTGCTCCGCTGAGACCAAACAAGATATGAAACTTCGCCTCCCTCTAATCGCTCATTGATTCCCCACTGAGACAAAAAAAAAAAAACATGAGAAGAGCGAGAGAAGGAGGGTGAAGGCAGGCAGCTGAAAGAGTTCACTGAGGCTTAGTTTAAAATATGCTTCTTTTTTTATTTTCCATGAACTAAATTTAGATGCTAACAGAGCAGTCTGGCACTTTACACAGCAATTTAATGAAGCATGCAACCAGCACCAACAACACATCCCCACCCCCAAACAAGCAGTTATGAGAGAAAGTAGGAGGAAAATGGAACAACCAGGCCATGAATGAGCTTGTGTGTGATTCCTATATTTGGGAACATTTGGGTGTTTTGTTGTTGTAGGGGTGTGGGAGAAATCACCGATATCCAAAAATGTTTAGAACTTCAAGAAACCTTGGAATCCTTAATACATAAAGTAACAGTGGTTTGCTCTCGACAGGTTGTTATCTTCATTTGTTTAGAGACGTTTGAAATTTGACAGAGAAGGGGTTTGCAATGCTGCATGCACTCTACATGCAGTTCAGACAGATCATAAATGCAACGTTCTGGCGTCGGACCATTTTAGCATGCATGTTTGCGAAGAGCTCTACCAAGGGCTCAGAGTAGACTCGCCCATTCTTCACACAGGATGATTTGGACACCTCATTAGGAAGTCTCAGCTGGAGGCTTGGTGAGCACATGAACCTGCTGAAGTCAGTTAACTGTGGCGCTTACAAACACTCTGATATGGTATTATCAAAGAAAGCCAGTCTGGTTCTTGCATTCTGTGTCTTTCATAGTGTTTTTTAATTTCCAGATGGCTTGGGTATTCCCTGCAATTGCACGGAAGATAATGAAAAATTACACCCAATAGAGAGATCAACCTGCTCAGCCACAAAGTGCTCCAAGTCCAGATGGATGACTGGACATTTTCATATCCGAAAGCAATTTACCTAATGAGATACAGCCTAACAGTCTGCTATGAAGATTGTGATCTCTTTTTTTGTGTTTTTTTTAAACTTGGGAGCGTGCCATTCTAGCCTTTTTCTAATCTTTTTTTTTCTCAGGCTGAACACACCTCAGTACTTATTGCACTCACATGAGATTTATTTTAAATTCAACGTACTTGGTAAAAGTTTAGTTTTTTCAGAATGTCAATGTTTTTTTTTATCATGCATGGGCAATGGATAGGGCAATTTGTCCGAATTCCAACTGTATGAATCATTTCTAAACCCTATTTTAGGACACTGATAGTCGGTGTTGGGAAGGTTACTTTTAAAATGTATTCCACTAAAGATTACAGAATACATGCCCCAAAATGTATTTTGTAACGTATTCCGTTCCGTTACTCAGTGAGAGTAACGTATTCTGAATACTTTGGATTACTTAATATGATGTCATGCTTTTTGCTACTACATGAATGTCCTATTGCTGTATGATTTATTACTATTACTGAAGGTTACTCGGCATACCAATACCAACTAGATTTTTAAATCTTAATATAAAATGAGTCCCTTTACTATGGCTCCAAACTGTAGTAAAGGGACCTCTGGCTAATACGTCGGGTTCGTGTCGGGCTCGTAGCTGAAAACTAGCTTTACTTTGCTGTCTGGGTCAACTTTGCTAGCGAGAGACAGAGAGAGGCGTTGAAAGGCTGCTCCAACGGAACTTATTGTTTCAGAGTAAAACAGGAACACAGTGTACAGTCGAGTCTTAACAGCTTACTTACAACTGGGCTCGTCAGGCCCTCTTCTTGGCTGCAGTGGTTATTATTATATTTACATGCTTTCATCTCCCGTTTCTGCTCGATGACAACTCGTACTTTTTCGACTCATAAGCTATTACCTTCATAATAAATACTTTTTTGAATAATAATTTTTAATGATATTTCTTTATGTTATTATTATGCAAGTAGAGGTGACATGGGCGGCGAGACTGAGACACAGGCATTAGAGCCTCTTAATGTGTGTTTTGTTTGGGTTTCCACCGGCGTGGAATTACCAAAAATAGAGAGGGCATAGCCTAACATACGAAACAGGAAAATACCGCCGTGTAATCCCTTTATTTCAAAAAAGTAACTGTATTCTGAATACCACCTTTTTAAATGGTAACTGCAACGGTAACTGTAAGCATTGTGGCCCTTCATGCGTGTTTTTAGGAGTCCATCACAGGCAGTAAAGATCGACAGAAACAAGATCCGAATCACCACTTCAAGTCCAATTTCTACTGTTTTTATCTCTACTGTACTTCACAGTTTCCGGGACCACTGTTCCCTCAGGGGAACAATAAAGTTAATCTAAATATTTCACAGTGTTGGAGGATTAGTTTACTCTTTTACCTCCAGGACATCCTGTTCTATTATCATTCATAATGGTTCCACTTTACTGAGTTTTTGTATTATTAATATTTCAATATGTTCTCTGACTGCATTAAAAAGAAATTCCGCGCGATAAGGTTTTTCAGCGTTTTGTTGTGTTTGTTCTGAATAGATGGCTCCTTAATTTAAGGATTAAGGATGTTTTTGTTGTTGCTGTTGTAGCGCTGCTCTTAAATGTTGTTTTTAGTCTAGCAGAAAGCACGAGCGCGGCTTTCATGCTCTCTTAGTTAGATTTACATTTTCTGTCTGTCCAAGCTTGTTTTTTGTCAAATCATCACCTTGTTCTTCATCTGGTCCTTCTGTGACAGCTAAGGACAGCTCTGCGCGCACACACACACACACACACACACACACACACACACACACACACACACACACACCAAACACTGAGCTCCAGGTGAGCTGCTCCCTGATGTGGAGAAGCGGCTTAAGTGTGAGTCTAAGCTCATCTTGCCTTTGGCTAATACCACCCACACACAGATGGACACACACACACTCACACACACAGGCATGCAGAATGTATGACCTGGTGGAAATTCAGCATACTGATGTGATAACAGACGGGTTGCTGACACACACACACACACACACACACACACACACACACACACACACACAAAACCGCACAACACTGTGGCCAAAAAAACCCTGCATCATGCACACACAGGCTAGAACAGAATGCTAATGTAAAGGGATATGGCTGTCAAATATGGTAAACACACACACACAACTCTGCATCCAGAAAAGGCCCACGCACTTGTTTTGCAAGGTGATGATACAAAAAGATCTTTCTTTCACATACACATTGTGAGAAATCCATTGTCCATGCATCATTACATGAATGCACACACAGACCCACACACCAAGTACACCAAAGTTTTACAAGCTCACGAAGTGCAAACATGCACTTAAACCTTCACGCATCTGCTCGTGCAGGACAGAGCATCACCTCAGCCAATTGTGCAGGACGAGAGCTGCCCACCCCAACCCCCAATCCCCCCCAAACAGCAACAACACCCCTCCAGCGGCAGTTTCTATGACTACATCCAATCCGCAAGCCAGTTTCGAGAAAGAGCAAAGCCACTTCTGTCAGGCTCACTCCACTTTCTAGAGTGGAGCAAGCCTGAGAGAAGTGGTAAAATTACAGACATTGTTCACTTACGTAGGAGTACAGATATTTGGGTTGGAAAAAAAGAGTCTGATGAAAGTTGAAGGACTGATACAACATCTTTACTCAAGAAAAAGTGAAAACGTATTCGCCCTGAAATCTAATTAAAGTATTAAAGCAAAAGGTAGCTGAACCTCACGTCATATTAATATCACACTAAAATAATATTAAGACATGAGAATACCTTAATTCAGCTTAAATTCTTTTTTTAACCATAATTAAATAAAAAATAAATTCTAATGAATTTGGTCTGCTTGAGTATCTGTTATGTAAAACACAAACAAGTTGTATTTGCTCTTGCCTACAGTGGAGATGGATGATTTGCTTCCACGTTTAAACAGGAAAATAAGCAGTGTCAGGAGTTAAGCTGGGTCGGGGAATTATAAAATCAGTTTTAGTGGGGCAGGAAGTCATTATCATTTCTGTTGTGAGCTTCTGTAGAATTTGCATACAGGCTCTTATCACTTCACCTGTGTTCCTTCTTTTATGTGGATTGAGCCAACAGAATTCAACAAGCTGTAAGCTGATGTCACACCAGCTATCAGGACTGATTTCACAGCTTTGACAGTATAAAGTTGAAATTCAGCGAGTGAATCACATCAGTATCATCACCCTAAAATTTCACATGATATCTGCTACGCTTGATGAAATCTAACACTGACCATGAACACCACAGCTGCTCTGCATCACTCCAACATTCCTGTAAACTTGACCAAATACTACAAACTACCCAGACGAGTTTAAACCACTAAGCTATCCAGTGTTTTCATGCAACGTTTGAATAAGACAGTTAGTATACTTCAGTTTGTTTTCCAGGACTTTCAACATTTTGCAGCTGAGTTGTAGATGAACCACAGTCAACCTGTAGAAAAGTGAGATTTAAGAACCAGTCCAATGTAAATGAAACATTAAAAAAAAAATCTGTGTAGATCTAATATGTGTTTTAATAAAGCAATGAGAATGTTACTTGTAAGCTTTAATCAGATTAATCACATGTAACTGCAGTCCCTACCTTTAAAAATAACCTCTTGTTGAGCTCTTAGAGATGATAGATTTGAAATTACCTGCCACTTAAAAATGTTACTGCCTTTATACTCATCCCTGTTCTGCTAGCATGACTACAACTTGTACATCCCCATATGGAAAAGATATATATAAATCTTATAAAGTTTGTATCTGTCTTGTGTGAAACTTGTATGAAAAGCATACAAGAGTAAAAACAGATATAAGATCCCTTGAAAAATTATATAATGAAACTTGTATGTTTTGGATACTTACTAAAACAATATATGAAAGTAATGAGAAAGTGGCCACTTTCATGAGTAAATCATAAGTTTTTACTATTTCTTTTCCATATGGGTCTGCACCAAAAACACTGTTTGGGATTGTTCTGACACACTGTAACCCCTGCGTAGTGCTATAAATGATATAATTTCCTGCCTCTTCATTCCGTGGTGGCTTTAATGTGTTTTTGTTCAAATGTCCTAAAGCAAAGGGCCTGTTTTGAAAATGTATGGACTACAAAATAGAGATATTTGTGTTAAAATGCAGAGATAAAATGTTGCGTTGTAGTTTAGCATACTGTTGGGGTTTTAGAAACCATCATTTAGAATGTGCCTGTAGGCAGACCACAGGCTGCTGCGGTGTGCTGAATCACTATGTGAGTGTAAATCATTCATATGAATTAATCAAAAATAGGAAGCAATTCAATCAAAACATGAGAAAATCATTATTGAAACATGGGTCCAAATTGTGTCTTTATTCACACATTAAAACATGATCCCAATTATTTGACAATTGCAAGTTCTGCAAGGGGAGAGAACAAATGGAAATAAATAAGTGAGGAGAGTGGGCGCATAGGCAAGAAAACAAATCAGCAGGAAAGGTGGGTAGCTTCCAAAGAGGAAGGAGAAATATAGGAAATATAGGTAGAGTGAAAGACAAGCGATGCTAAAACAAATGTACTGGGAAACATGAGGAAAGTGCATACTAAATAACTGAAAGACCAAAAAACAGAAAATAGGTATTAAAAATACAAAACCAGCCAAGAGTACACACAGCATGAAATTAAAGACATAAGAGGCTTTTCTTGTTTCTCTGATTTATGCCTTTTGATCTCATTTGTCCTCTTTCCTGTGACCCAGGAATCAGTATACTGTATTAAAGTGTCTCACTTCCTAAAATGCAAGAACTCCGAAGGACAGAGGAGAGGAGAGGCTGCAGAGGACAGAGGGAAGGAACAAAGGCAGGTGAGAATGGAGAGAAGAAAAGAAGGAGGAAAGGAGTAAAAGAAAGGTGTGAAGCATTCAGAAACAGACATGACGAAAGAAGGAAATGAAAAAGGGCAGGAAAGTGGAGAATATGAGGTATTCCAGGGATTTATGTGAGGACAGAATTAATTCAAGACAATCAAAAGGTAAGTGAAGCAGAAATGAGGGGCAAAGTTCAGAAAGTGCTTTACCAGAGAAGCAAAAAGCAGAGTATTCAGAAGGTGAATTTAAAAAAAAATTACGTCAAACAAAGTAAACCAAGAACAAATAAATCCCAAAGTTCAGATGTATTTAAAATAAGAAAAAAATGATATTAAATATTAATAACAATAAAAGGATTAGCTATAAAAACCAAGATTAACAAAATGTTCCAAAAGAGAGACATTAAGCACACAATGAAAGAGTAAAAGACAAAACATCACATAAAAGGAAGTCTATAAAAATGCGTTTTGAGAATTGATTTAAGGAAAGTTTAGAAAGATTCACTGAGTCTAAACTTCTCAGCGAGCGAGCTCACCAGTCGAGAGGGTGTGATGGCAAAACAGTCACCTTTGGATTTATGCCTGATCTTTGGAAAAGCCACAAGGATCCACCTGAGGATCCAGAGCTTCAAACTGGCATATAAGAGGTCAACATTTCTGCTCTGCAGCTTTGGGCTTCAGTAGAATCTCCACATCAATTCTAAGACGTACGTAAAGCCAGTGGAGAGAAGTCGAAACTCAGGTGATGTGACGGCGTCTTCTACACTCAGTGTAGAAATAATGAAGAGTACAGCCAAATGTTCCAAAATGAACTCCAAAAAATACAGTATATAAATTACACTGTAGCATTTGAAAATCTTTATTATAGTAATAGATTCCTTCATTTCTACATACTCGCTGGGTTACACCAAAGCATTGTTAGGGTACCTGAGCCTGATGATCTAGTTTGACTTATCAGTATTCTTTAATGTTGTCTTTCTAATGGTACAGTCCTTTGTGTTTCCTGATTTCTAGTTCTTAGGTTTTGTTACTGCGCCTCCCCTGTAAAAAATTAACAAATTAAGAATATACATGTAACTATTACAGTTACAGTTCTCTCTGCTGGTTTCTTCATCTTTCAGTTTTCTGTTTTATTTTGGTATTTGTTGTTTGCTTGTTTCCACCTGTGTCTGCATCTCTGACAGAGGCTCATTTCTTGTTCATTTTTCTTGAGTTTGAGACCTGGCCCTGCACAGTGAAGCAAGTTCGAAATACCCAGGTCATATTTCTATAATCTGGCTTCACTTAGCCTGATATCAGGGGTGTCGAACTCCAGTCCTCGAAGGCAGGTGTCCTGACACTTTTGCATGTCCCTCCTGCAACACAGCTGAATAAAATTTGTAGGTCATTAGGAAGACTTGACAGCATGTCGAGGTGGCAACCCCTAACCCCACTGACACCCCTAACCACAAAAAAGTATTTCTAAAAGTACTTTTACTGCACCATGTTCATTCATTTGTGAGCTAAATTGCTACCTCAGCATGCAGTCAAGTTCTTGCTAATGACCTACTAATTGTATTCAGGTGTGTTTCAGCAGGGACACATGGAAAAGTTTCAAACACTGGCCCTCGAGGACTGGAGTTTGAGACCTGTGCAGTAAGCGGTCAAACAAAGGTAGCCATCAATGCAATGAGTTAACCCAGAGTCTCGTCACATCTAGCTATGAGCAGATTTACATGAAAGTTTCAGAGTCAGCAGCCAATCACAAACATGGACGGGTCTACTGGCAGCAGACTGATCTTCCAAAGGAAGATAAAAACAAGATATCAGGAAAATATGAAAAAGTTAAACACATGAAACAGACTGAAAGCAACACAACTGCAGATGAATCGGTGGTATGAGTGTATGTGAGGGGAAATGCACTGAACAGTAGTATAGTATTGAAAGCACTGTGTGAGTGTGTGTGTGAGCTTGAATCTTTGGTCCATTGAGACTGAAAGAGGCCTGCTATATTAATAGTAAATCTAGCCTATTTGAAGCCAACAAAGATTTACACTGTGTGTGTGTTAATGGACTTCTCACAGCTCTGTCATTAAGAAACGGGAGAATCTGGATTGCAATTGCTATTCCATTAAATGAATGTTTAGACGGGCGTGAGACAGTTTTAGTTTTTATTATTTCAGCTGCGGCCTCTGTGGAGTTTAGTCTGACAGCAACTAAAGATTAAATGTGTAAATACAATTCAAATGTAGGCATCGGCTGTGCAAAGTTGATATAAGATCAACAAATAGCTGGCCTGTTTCAGGATCATATATTAATCCTTTTACAAGTGGAATTGTTGAGTAATTGTTTGCAGGCAAAAAGAAAAAAATAGACGAATAAAGTTGTGCTTGAGTATCTTTCAGTCTTAAATGTTGCAGTGACTCCCGGGTTGGTTAGGTCTCCAGCACAAATTACCATAGTGATGTACCCCAGTAGGCTGAAGTTACCTGGATAAGCCATACATCCTGCTTTATAGTACATAGCCTGTGTATTTGGGTGCTCTCTCTGCCGTCACCTGACACATACAAGTGTGTCAATACTCATAATCAAGATGAAGGTAAAAAAGGAGGAAAAAAAGTGACTTATTGCAACTTAATAGGAAGAGCAGTCTGACCCTGCATACTTGGTGTCCTGCAGGTTTTAGATCTCACCCTGGGTCAACACACCTGAATCAAATGTTTAGTTCATTGCCAGCCCTCTGGAGAACTTTGAGACATGTTGAGGAGGTAATTTAGCCTTTTAAATCAGCTGTGTTGGATCAAGGACACATCTAAAACCTGCAGGACACCGGCCCTCAAAGTCTGGAGAATACCCAATCTGACACAGGGCTAACGCAGACAACCATTTGCACTCACATGCACACCAATTAACCTAACCCCACTAACTGCATGTCTGTAAACTGTGGGTGGAAGCCAGAGTACAAGGAAAGCACCCATGCAAACACGGGGAGGACATGCAAAGTCCACACAGAAAGGCTCCAGCCAGAGTCGACACAGCCATGCTAACCAATGCACCACCATTCTTTCTACACAGCTACAAAAGGGTGAACTCATTGTCTACTATATAGTAAATACTCAGATGAAAAATGATGTGAGAATCACCACAAAACTACTCCAGTACAGGTAATTATATCTCAAAGTGAGCAATGCAAAGGAACTTTGCTTTTACTCTCTGTGTGATATTTTGACAAGCAAATGTTTTCACTGCAGCAGCAGAGACGTGAAAGTGAGATTTGGAGATCTTTTTTAACTACAAAGCCTCTGACCTGCATCACTCCTCATTTATCTCCCTGTACCATGCTGTAATTAGCCAAAGAGCATGCAGCGGTGATGTAGAGGCAAACGACTCTCTCAGAGGCAACATTAATTAGAGATGGTGGGGGAAAGAAAACAATGCAATACACAAAGAGATGTGGTTCAGTGAGCAAATGAGATGGCAAATGGGGCATTGCAAACTGGATGAAGAGCACACATACACAGCATCTGTACGTGTATATTCACTTGCATATGTAGATGAATACATTTGTGGTTTACTCGTGTTGTGGAAGTCTGACAGGCAACGATACTTTTTCTAAAACCGTATATTCACAACCACACAAGCTGTCACATGTAATATTTTTCTTACTTGAAGATCTGGTGCTTTTGCAGTCGTGTCGATGTGAACTGAGTTTCTTTAAATTGTGGTTTGTGTGTGTGTGTGCGCTAGTGTGTGTACATGGATGTGTGTGAGCTCTTGCAAGAAAGTCCTCATATTCGTTGGGGGCGACAGCTTCTTCAAAAAGCTTTTTCCCAGAAAGTCATTAACATTGATTCACGCAGGCAGCCTTCCATAAACAGTCATTAGCGGAGGAACACTTGGTGTAACGCCGGATCACTGAGCCTCTGCGCACTTCACATCACCGCCTTATTCCTAAGTCACCAATTTAATTTGAAAATCTATCAAACACTGTGTGAAACGAATACCTCCACTTTGCGTTAGAACCGCAGTTTACAAACTTTTCTCTTTTTATCATGCTGAGGACCCCCGGATAGAGACTTTTTATGGTGCAATCACACAGTTTTGTTGTCTTTGTTTTGCTGAGAGGAAACATTTATTTTGTTGGGCTTGTTAGTCTAATTACTGCCTAATTTAAAATGAATCGGGGCTTGTAAACATAGTTTTGGTGATTCGTCATTGTGTCACATTTAATTTAAACGCTACATTCAGCTGTGAATGGCACGTCGTTTGCTCGCTGTGGTTCATATTCAATTAAAAGTTGAGGCAACAAGTCTCAGCAAATGGTCAAATTAACCAGTGATGCATCCTAACCAAAGGATGCCACAGCAACTGGCATCACCCAGTGGTTTGTGAAATCCTGGTTTAGAAGCTTTGAGCATTTTGTAACACATCCCTCTGTCTCTCTCGTGCAAGTTCATGGTAAAGTTGAAGCATCTAGTTAGCTACTAAAGCATGAAGTAGCACTTTTTTTAAGTGGCAGGTAACTTTTATTGCAAACAAATATCTTCAAACAGACAAAATGTTTCTGCACAATTTGTCACAAAATGTGTCCGTGAGCTTAAAGTACAGCTGCTGTGTTCCTACGGTAGAGAAACAAATATTAATGTGCCGCACTGAGAGACGGAGAAAAATATATTTTTAAGAAGATAGAAAGAGATTATTTTTGACCCCTCAGCGAGTGGAAAATTATATAAAAAAACATGAACTGGGAATTTTAATTTTCTAGGTAATTGCCTAATTCATCTTAGAATTTTTAAATCAGTTTATTGGATTCATAACTTAGAAGATTTGTGGTTTAATTTTGTTTTTGTGGAGGTTCATGCTAAACTAGTTATTCAAAGGTTGCATGAAGATGCCAGGCAAAGGTTAGTTTGCAGTACTATGATAAAGTTTACAGTGATGCACTACATTAAGGTATCTATCTATATAAGTACAATGGAATTTATGTATATGGTAATCTGGTAATATCTTGTTGATCATCATGAGTTCACATGAGTTTGTTTCTTGAGTAATTCTTGTCCTCACCACTACACCCAACCCCAGGTTCTCCCACCTGCCAAATCCCACTTCAACCCCTGCACATTTAGTTTGCCTGTGGAAAGTAGTCATTTTAAAAGCAAACCTGTATTAACAAACTGATGAAAATAATCCAGAAAAATTCAGTTGTCTACTGTGTGGCGATCGTGGCTCAAGAGTTGGGAGTTCGCCTTGTAATCGGAAGGTTGCCGGTTCGAGCCCCGGCTTGGACAGTCTCTGTCGTTGTGTCCTTGGGCAAGACACTTCACCCGTTGCCTACTGGTGGTGGCCAGAGGGCCCAGTGGTGCCAGTGTCTCGGCAGCCTCTCCTCTGTCAGTGCGCCCCTGTAGCTTGCTACAATGTAGCTTACCATCACCAGTGTGTGTGTGAATGGGTGGATGACTGGATGTAGTGTAATGCGCTTTGGGGTCCTTAGGGACTAGAAAAGCGCTTTACAAATACAGGCCATTTACTGTTTAGATAAGATTTTAAACAAACCATACTGACCATCTGTTATTAGTAAATTACTGAGTGTTTAGTTGTGAGCTAGAAGCCAAAACTTTCTGGCTCGCACACACAGAAGTAAAATTGAAAAGTTTTGATAGATGGACTAACACATCGTATGTTTCAGGGTAGCTAAATATGGTTTTGCTCCAAGCAAGATTTCATTTCATTCTTCTTGGCTCTCGTATGGATTCAGGGATCGATAATCCATCACTTTCTATCCATAAACTCTTCTGTTCTGGGTCATTTTGTGCAGGTGGTCTGGAATACATTCTCATATCCAACACACACCGCTGGTGGACACAAGAAGAAAGGCTTTCTTTTGGATTAGCAGACTTCACCTTGCCTTAAAAGGGCAAAGATAGAATTTACCTGTTAAGTTTGGTTTTAGCGCCCATGGATTTTATCAAAAACTGTGTTTAAATATAAATATTTAAATATGAATGTAGGTTTTAAATTAATTTTTTATTGTTTGTTTTGTATTTGTTTGTTGGTGTCACAAAGATCAATCAACATGAAATGGAGCCAAAATGCAACACAGTGAAGTTTGTAGTTTGGATGTTTGTAGTTCCAAAAACATGAATAAAAGTCAAAGGAGAAAAAAATAATAATCTATGCATCAAATGAAACTGTGTGCTGTCTCTCAGCTCATTAGCTAAAACACACCTGTCTCACATTTGTGAACAAAATAGCTCCCATGACCCCGGTTTGCTACAGCCTGGATAAAAAATGACACTGAACTGCACACAAACTGAGACTGAAGCCACGCTCACACTGGTGGGTGTCGACTCTCTGCCCTCAAAACAAATCAGACTCTGAAAGTTAATATAGGCCAGTATTTTAAACGATGTTTGAAGTTGCCCTGTTTCCTTGTTCAGAGGTCTCTGTTTCACAGTAAGGCACCCTTAGCTGCTCCCTGCGGACCAATTAGACGAACTCTGGGCGTATCCTAACTCTCCGCTTACAGCGTTCCCTCTGGTCCCATTTACTTTCGCTTTATTTGACCGCAGGATAATCCACTCAGTGCTGAATTGTTTCCCAGGGAGCTGTGCTCTGAAATTGGTCAGGCTGAACTAAAATTCTACAGATGTGGTAAACAAACTATCACGGATACGTGTTGGATCTATAATCGCCAAAGGAAATGTTCGCCTATCCTCGTAAGAGTTTACAACCTTTGAGTTTTAACTCTGAAATCTATTGTGGACATGTTCGGCCAGTCATCATATAAATAAATGAGAGCACTTTTAGATACAATCGCACCACTTTGCACTGTATTACCAGGGTAATGATCCATGAACCACTACAAAGTTTAATGGTGGATTTGTTATGGAGTATTGGTGGGATCAAGTTAAACCTCATCCAGAAATAACCTTGCAGTGAATGCAGATTTATAAAGTATACAAACCTTTATTTCTTTAACGTTCATTTTACCAGGAAGTGAAACTCCTGATTAGGAATCTTTTCTGCTAAAGTGCCTCGGGCCTAAATACACAGTAATACTGTAGCATGTTGTTCAATGAGAGGACAAACCAAAGCACTGAAAGCAAATCTACAAAAACACAGCATGGGTCCTATATGCATCTCAACCCAGGATCCTTTTAATGTCAGGCAACCGTGCAAAACACCAAGCTGCCATGCTGCTCTTTCATTTAATAGAGAGAGGGGAACATGTTATAGCAGATATGACTGTTCTAGTATGGAAATTCAGCTTTCTGCAGAATTTCTGCCCTACAGTCAGCTATGTTGTCCTCGATGCATCCGTAGAAGCAAATCAAAAGGGAAAACTTATCTGTTTCACCATGTCAGGTGATCAAGCTTGAAAAGGCTCCAATGGGCCTCAACACTATGAGGGCTTTGCAAACAACACTGTAGCAGCTCAACAAATGGAGTCAGCTCCAAATATCCACAGCATCAACAATAACAAGGTTCGACCGTTTATAGCACAGCCAAGTCTTTTCAGATATTTTTTCTGAGCATATTTTAGGAATGGGAATCCTGGAAAGCTGCAAAGAGCAAGTTGACAGTCAAATAATCTATGAATATTAATGAGGAAAGGAAACTAGTTTTAACATTTTTATTCCGAGTTGTCTTGACCAGTCATCTTTTAGCAGGCTAAGATTTATCATTAATGATATGTCTGCATTAAGTGCATAGTAATTACATAAATTGCAAAAAAGTGCAATAAACTACAAAAAAATTTAAAATTGTTTTTGATTTTTTTAACATATATTTCTAGTTAGAGAAATTTAAGAGGCTTATTCCTCAAAACTGTAAATACAAAAAAGTTGCACAAACTAGTTTCCCACCACAGGAAATTTATTTTAAGTGTCTTCATAGTTTTATTTTTGAGATACACCAATTTTCATATAGGGCGACCGTGGCTCAGGGGGTTGGGAATCGCATCTGTAACCGGAAGGTTTGATCCCTGGGCTCTCTGTCCTGGTCGTTGTGTCCTTGGGCAAGACACTTTACCCTACTTGCCTACTGGTGTTGGCCAGAGGGGCCGATGGCACGATATGGCAGCCTCACTTCTGTCAGTCTGCCCCAGGGCAGCTGTGGCTACAACTGTAGCTGCCTCCACCAGTGTGTGAATGTGAGAGTGAATGAATAGTGGTATTGTAAAGCGCTTTGGGTGCCTTGAAAAGCGCTATATAAATCCAATCCATTATTATTATTATTATATACTGCAGGAAAAACGAAAAAATATATTATAGTGCAAATTTGCAAAATAACAGCATATGCATCAAAATAAAATATTTCCAGCAGTGCGATATGAGTCCTCAGCATCCCAGAAACAACACAGAAAGTCATAAAGTCAAACATAACTTTTAAAAACACAAGTATAGGCTCATAAGGCCAGGATGGTAAAAAAACTACATTTCCGCAAAATGACGTCACTTCCGGTTTCGGGCAGGTCATGCGGTCATGTGATAGTTCGCGCTGATGGACGTAGGAAGTGTTACAAACAGCTGATCAGATCGGCAAAGCGTGTTTCTGGAATATTATGTTTTTGTTGCTGCAAGTGCTTTTTTATGCAGTTTTTGCAAAGCTGTATGTGGAAGGAAACTGTGAAGCTGATGGCATAAGATGTAAGTACAACTCCTCCGGTTTCATATGCAAAAAACATTATTGCACTAGCTTACGTGGTTGCAGTGCTACCGGGATTTAAAAATAGTTACGCAAAATGGAGCGTGTCCGCTCCGACCGGCTTTAAAGGGTTAATAGTCAAGTAAGGTTGAAGGCCAGAATGAAAGAATACCGCACGTCAACAGTGGAAGGGCCTTTACTGGTAAACTAATATCTTTTGTGTTGTGAACCCACTTATCACAGATTTTGTTATGAAACTGGGATGCCACCTATTGTCAACCTGTAGTCCATCCACCCATCTGCCTGCTACCACTAATCCCACTCCAGGTTGTGGAGGCAGCAGTCTAAGCAGAGATGCCTCTTCCCAGCCACAAGATGTTCCCCAGCCAGCCAAGAGCTGTGTTCTGGGTTTGTTCCTGGGTCACCTCCCAGTTGGACATGCCAGAAACACATCGCCTACAAGGCATGCAGGAGGCTTCTTAGTCAGATGCAGAATCACCTGAGTTGGCTCCCTTTGATATGGTTGGTGTAGTAATTGCGCTCGGACACCCTCCCAAACGACTGACAAGTGAGATTAGCCTTTCTCCAAGGGAGAGCCCGCACACCCTCCAGAAGAATCTCTTTTCTCCCACTATGATTGTTTTGCTCACTACCCACACCTTGTAGCCAAGATTAGGGCAGGAAAATGCCTTCACGCTCAGCTCTCTTTAACATAACGGATTGGTATTACTGTAGATGCTGTATTAATCTATGGAGTTGGTATAAATGAGAGCTAAACTGAAAGTACATTTATTTTATTCCAAGTTGAGCATATCAGCTTTTAAAAGTTTACATCACGCTGCGTTGCCTTTCACACAAAGACCCAGTTTTCATGATTTTAATTTTCTCTAAATGTTGTTATGCCTGAAAGCTTACAAAATTGCTTCCATTTTACATTAGAGTAGCACTCACATAATATAGTGTTTTATTATACTGCGTGCAGCTTGAATCAGCTTTAATTTAATGCACTCTATTAGTGAAAACAAATTAAAGAACTGTCTCTGCTGGTCATTTGTACACTTGCACTTAGCTGTGCTTGATTTACCCATTTTCCCCTGTGTCATCATTTTTGTTGACATCCTGTATTGGCACTTTTCACCGCGTGTTTGGAGCATTCTCAGCTGCTATCTTTCAGCACTGCACCTAATGAGGATAAATCAAGCAGAATACAGCCTCCCACAGAAGCACAGAAGCCAGCGCTCCATCACATCGTTAGCCGCCTCCAAACCAAGTCACTGTTGTTATGAGACTCAGGGGCAAATGTTGGAGTGCAGGAGAGAAGCACAGCTGACTTATCTGTGGTCACGTGAAAAGGCAATAATGGGGGACAACTGAATGAATGTATGGATAGTGTCAGCTGGAGCCTTAATGAGCAGTGGATTATTATATATTCAGGAAAATATAGAATAATCCAATTTTGGATATCTGCACACTTTACAGGCATGGTTTCGCTTAAACTTCATCGTTTCTCTTTTTTCTTGCAAGCAAACTCACTGCTGACTGCGGTTAAATCCACATGGTATCCTCTGCTGTGCTGGGATGTAAGCCAGCTCACTGTAAAACATGCGCATGCAGCATTTGGGGAAGCAAACTGGGCATAGGACTGTATTCATGTAAGGATACAAACTGCTAATCATAATGCAAAATCATAATTTATGTGCATTGATTAGGCACAATTTGCATAATTATTACAGCCGCTGGACCTAAGCAACCAGTGCTCCTCTAATGATTCTTTGACATAGAACGACAGTTTCTGGATGGATTGTTCTGCAGCTTCCTGACAAAACCACACCGCATGCAGCATCCAAAAACATGATAAAGATTTGCATTTATTAAGAATTTGTTTTAATCTGTCAGATCTCCAATGACAAATTTAAGATTGCTTTCAATCATATATCATCTATATATTTTAAGTAAAAGGGTTAAAATACAAAGAAAGTGAGGTCTTCACTTCAATTGCATTAAATGTGCGTTCACTGAAACGTCTTCCAGTTGAGAGGATGAACATCAACTGTTGCTTTTCATGTGCATGTTGTATATATTTGCTGCCAATACAGAGATCAGAGCACATCTCACCACCTGTTCGGAGAACGTGGATATGTTCTTTTATTAATGCAGTTTTTTCATCTTTGAGTTTTTAAAAATTTTATTAACTCAATGTTTTTTGATCTGTGGCGTAAACATTTGGATACGTTGGTCTATAAACTTTCCACAGTCATTGAATCCTTTCCCTTCATGTATTTATCTGCAGTTTTTTCCTTCAGTAAATAACTGACAGAAACGGTGCAATTTCAAAATTGTTGATAATGGGAAATCCGGAGTCAAGTAGGTGAAGCAGTTTAGATCCCTGTGGTTCAGTTTAATTAAATCATGACCTGAAGACAAGCTGACAAAGCTGAACTTGAGAAAAACTGCTGCAAAATGTGAAATGTATAGCCATTTAAACTTTCACACTCACACTTTCTAGCCTTGAGGGTGGTGCTGCCTACATCAGTAAAACTTTATGACCTACTGTAAGGGGGGGAGCATTGACAACCCTGTGGGCTAAGCCATATAAGACAGCTAGACTGCAGCTGAGAGAGCCTAAAGTCAGTTTTTCTCTGTCTTCCTTCACTGTGTTCTAGTCAGTGCAGACGAAAAATAAAAATCATGTTAAAGTTTGTGACTTATTCTTCTTTATATTTGCATTAAAAGAAGAATTCAGCGATTGCTAATAGAAACTACAGTAACTAAAAGACCAAACCAGCACATTCTGCTGTGTTGCAGTGCATTCACCATATATTGTATCTCTGCTCTGTGACTCATTCTTCCATTTGCTGTGAGAAGAAACTGCCTTTACTCCTCAGTTTGGGGATGGGGGAGCTGCAGCCGTAGAAGCTGTAGAAACCGAGGTAAAAGAAAAAAGACACAACACAATGTGAACATCATTGATGTCTTGCATTTAATAGCCATTTTTACACAATAACACTGACAATGTTGAGAATGAGGCCTGGGCCAAACTTGTTCTTTCTTACATGTAACGCAGCACAAAACAGTCTGTTTCAGATATGTTGTCATTACTTTGTCTCTCCTCTTTTTCTATCTAAGGGTATTGTCCAGGTAGATGATACTGGGAATTCAAAAGCTAATTTTCAGTGTTATTCTCACTTGGCCACAATCAAATGTCACATGGACTTTGGAAAAGGGAGCTGGCAGGTTAAAGACCATTTATTATCCAATCCAGCTGTATCAGACATTTATGCCCTCATGTGTACCTCCCTAGAGTGATGTGAAGAAAGGTTCAGGGCTGCAGTTCATGTGTGAAAATGTAAACTCATTGCACTGCATGTCACAGAGTCATAACACCGGCTCAGCGAGGACAGATCATTTGGGGAAAAATGCAAAACTTTGAAATGGAGGGATTTTTGGTAGTTAGACTCCAAAGAAAAGCAACATTGTCGGTGAGGTAGAAAGTACATAACTAGACCCCCTGAAGCTTAGACACTGGTGTAAGCAGGTGGCTGATGGAGACTTTAAATGAGACCCCCTGGAAAAGCTAGATGAGGTGGAAATGGGGAGGAGGAGGAATACATGACAAATGGCCTGAAAGAGGGAGTTGATTGTCTCAGAGGACATGGGCAGATAGATCATTAGACAAGAGCATAGTGACTGAAATTATGAACGAGGCAGTTTTGACAGGTGGGAAAATCAAAGTCACAGTGAAAATAAAGGAGCAAAAATGGAGCAAATCACCTTATCGAACTTATCTGGGCTAAGCACGGGCCTCTCGGATCCAATGATATTTTAACATGTTTGAATGTGATATTTGGATGTGAAAGTGTGTGGTTGTTTGTCTCTCTATGTTACGCTTGTGACAAACTGGCCACCTGTCCAAGGAGTACCCAACTATGAAAGCTGGAATAGTCTCCAGCACCATGTCAACCATGGGATGGATGGATGGGGGTTAGCCCAGTAAATAAATACAGGGAGTGCAGAATTATTAGGCAAATGAGTATTTTGTCCACATCATCTTCTTCATGCATGTTGTCTTACTCCAAGCTGTATAGACTCGAAAGCCTACTACCAATTAAGCATATTAGGTGATGTGCATCTCTGTAATGAGAAGGGGTGTGGTCTAATGACATCAACACCCTATATCAGGTGTACATAATTATTAGGCAACTTCCTTTCCTTTGGCAAAATGGGTCAAAAGAAGGACTTGACAGGCTCAGAAAAGTCAAAAATAGTGAGATATCTTGCAGAGGGATGCAGCAGTCTCAAAATTGCAAAGCTTCTGAAGCGTGATCATCGAACAATCAAGCGTTTCATTCAAAATAGTCAACAGGGTCGCAAGAAGCGTGTGGAAAAACCAAGGCGCAAAATAACTGTCCATGAACTGAGAAAAGTCAAGCGTGCAGCTGCCAAGATGCCACTTGCCACCAGTTTGGCCATATTTCAGAGCTGCAACATCACTGGAGTGCCCAAAAGCACAAGGTGTGCAATACTCAGAGACATGGCCAAGGTAAGAAAGGCTGAAAGATGACCACCACTGAACAAGACACACAAGCTGAAACGTCAAGACTGGGCCAAGAAATATCTCAAGACTGGTTTTTCTAAGGTTTTATGGACTGATGAAATGAGAGTGAGTCTTGATGGGCCAGATGGATGGGCCCGTGGCTGGATTGGTAAAGGGCAGAGAGCTCCAGTCCGACTCAGACGCCAGCAAGGTGGAGGTGGAGTACTGGTTTGGGCTGGTATCATCAAAGATGAGCTTGTGGGGCCTTTTCGGGTTGAGGATGGAGTCAAGCTCAACTCCCAGTCCTATTGCCAGTTTCTGGAAGACACCTTCTTCAAGCAGTGGTACAGGAAGAAGTCTGCATCCTTCAAGAAAAACATGATTTTCATGCAGGACAATGCTCCATCACACGCGTCCAAGTACTCCACAGCGTGGCTGGCAAGAAAGGGTATAAAAGAAGAAAAACTAATGACATGGCCACCTTGTTCACCTGATCTGAACCCCATTGAGAACCTGTGGTCCATCATCAAATGTGAGATTTACAAGGAGGGAAAACAGTACACCTCTCTGAACAGTGTCTGGGAGGCTGTGGTTGCTGCTGCACGCAATGTTGATGGTGAACAGATCAAAACACTGACAGAATCCATGGATGGCAGGCTTTTGAGTGTCCTTGCAAAGAAAGGTGGCTATATTGGTCGCTGATTTGTTTTTGTTTTGTTTTTGAATGTCAGAAATGTATATTTGTGAATGTGGAGATGTTATATTGGTTTCACTGGTAAAAATAAATAATTGAAATGGGTATATATTTGTTTTTTGTTAAGTTGCCTAATAACTATGCACAGTAATAGTCACCTGCACACACAGATATCCCCCTAAAATAGCTAAAACTAAAAACAAACTAAAAACTACTTCCAAAAACATTCAGCTTTGATATTAATGAGTTTTTTGGGTTCATTGAGAACATGGTTGTGGTTCAATAATAAAATTATTCCTCAAAAATACAACTTGCCTAATAATTCTGCACTCCCTGTAAAGGCATTTAAACTTTCCAACGTTTAAGTCAGAAAAAAACTGCAAAGAACAAACCAAACAATTTTGGGAATTACATCGAAATCTTTAACGAACTTGGATAACAGTTTGAATCAGAATTGAGAACGAAGGCCTGCGGTGTGAAATTAGCGTTAATAGTATCACTCTAGCTTAAGAATAAGTGCACTTCATGCTGCTCTGTCAAAGCAAACCACAGAGATCACGTCTGTCTCCTCTGACTTCAGCACCGACACCCTGCTGTTTCTGCTCCTTCCCTCCCCCTCTCCCGCCTCCCTCCATCCTCATCCTTCATCTCTCCCTCTGCTGTCTTTCTCTGTCCATCTTCTCATTAATCACGCTTCACCTTTCTGTTAACTCTCGTCCCTTTAGAGCCTCCGGTGCCTCCAGGAAATGTCAAAAGGCCCAGGCTAGGCCACATCGGCACTGCGGAGTCGAGGACCCGAATCACATGTTATTACAGCTTCTTTAGAATTAAGGTTTCACTCAGACAGGTTCAAGCTTATGTGTCTGCGCCCCAATGTTCAAAAATAATTTTGATTTATTACAGTACACATTGAATTTATTGTAATTACACAACAGAGCCAAAGCCACACTCAGCTATAGTAAAATTACACTAATTTGCTGAAATGTGAGTGTGAGGCAACATCAAAAGAGAATCTGAAAAAGGCAAAAACACAAGCAGAATTTAATCAGACGGATCAGAAAAGGTCAGACTAATTTATTTGGAGGGGAAAACACAAACTGCTACAGTGAGAAAAAGGTGTGCTGAGGATGTTGCAGAAATACTGCTATGACTATAAGTACTATTTCTCATAGTACTTGTAGAGTTTATGGCTGTATAATATAAAGTGCTGGCACAGTCGGTTTGTGTGATTATTAACTGTTCCCAAGCTGGGTACAAATCACCAGTCTGTCGCAGGGATAATCCAGAGAGACAGACAACCATTCACTCCCACATTTACACCTACAGTCCATTTAGAATCACCATTTAACCTAAACATGCTTGTTTTGGACATTCTGAGAAACTTGGACTACTTGTAGAGAACCCACACAGTCATAGGGAGAACATGCCAACTGCACAACGAAGGGCTCCATCTGGCTGGTGGACATGAACCCAGGACCTTCTTGCTGCCTTCTTGTAGGCAGGCTAAAGCGAGTTAAATATCACTCCCTATATGAGATTTATCACTTCTATATTTAGAAGGATACCAGCAGAGCCATCAGCTGATGTGATCCAAAGACATACATGTTGGGATAATTGCTGATTATAAATTGGGCATTAAAGTGAGGCAGAGAAAGTGCTTGAAATATAAAGAAAGCGCTGTGTCAGTGTGTGTGTTTAATGAATGATTTGATTGATCAGTAAGACTAGAAAAGTAGTGTATAAATGCAAGTACTTTATATTGCTCTGTGAAATGTTTTAACTCTTTAATATTTTTTTTGTCCTTTTGCGTCTCCGTTTTGGACATTGAACTTGGTCTTTGCACTGAAGGCTCAGTTTTGTAGTTAGCTCTGCTTTCTCCATCCTGCACTTCAGAATCCACAGTCTCACACAATAGTGATAACTGCTGTTGTCGTTATTAGCCCAGCTATTCAAGCCATCCCTCCTCCCTCTGCATCACCACCTTGTTCTTGTTTTGTTTTTCTTATATTATTAGTTCTCCCTTCATCCATTTCGTGCACAGTTCTGGCCCCTTCAAGGCTTCTGGGGTAAAACTCTGTGGGCTCCCCAGGAGCATGTAGCATGGGCACAGGGAAGGTAGGCTATACTAATTAATTAACATCAAGCTCCCTGACTAATGACACCTTATAAACAGGCTCCCTCCTTAGAGTCTGGAGATTGATTTGGAGTGCAGTGGAGGTTACTATAGGGGATGTGTTGGGGTTTTTTTTTTTGTGCAATAGGCTGGTTCTCTCAGTTCTGGAGGCAACTCATAGCACCATAATTCAAATCAGCTTTATTGAATGAGTAGGTGCAAACATACAAGGACTCTGGTTTTTCATTACTGTTGATGTACTTAATAGAATAAACATATACAGGAAAAATATGTGTAGCATAAGTACAGATTTAAATACACGAGAGTTCAAAGTTCAAAGACGATGGAATAAATATGGAATGGATAACTGGTTATAATATATTCATGTGGACTTGACAGTATCTAGACATGAACAGCAGACAGTGTTTATGCAGCCTGCTTTGATTCACTTTGTAGGTACAGTAAATATTTAGTGCTGACAGGTTTTATTGCACAAGTATTTGTGTGTGTGTGTGTGTGTGTGTGTGTGTGTGTGTGTGTGTGTGTGTTTGTGTGTGTTTAACTGTTCTTCAGAGTGATGAAGAAACTGCATGTATGTGTGTGTGTGTGTGTGTGTGTGTGTGTGTGTGTGTGTGTGTGTAGTACATACCAGAGTGGAGGAGTCAGGTGAGGTGTGATGGGTGTGCATCACTGTGTCCTGAACATGGATATGTACAAGCCCTAAATGCAGGACAATTAAATGGGCTGGTTCTTATATATGTACTTGAGCACTTAAAGTGCCGACTCATTCACACATTCACACAAGCACTTTTTCAATGTCTAAGTGCTTTCTGTGTAACATTCACGCACATTCACACTCAGAAAAAATCACCGGGAGCAGCTCAGGGTTCAGTGTCTTGCCCAGGAATACTTTGCCACACAAACACGAGCAGATGTTTGGATGTTTTTGTGTCGTGAGATCAGATTGGGTTATTGTAGAGAAGAACTGAATCCACAGCTCCTCGGGGGCTTTTTTGACAGCCGTGTCTGGTTTGGATGCACAGTTTATGTCCTAGAACATAATGGATCCCAAAAACCTGAAGGTTTCCACAGCAGACACAGTGCTGTTGAATAAGATAAGAGGAGGCAACGCAGGGACGCTCAGCCTGAAGTCTGTCATCTCTGCAGTTTTGAGCATATTAAACTCCAGGTTATTCTGACCACACCACAATGCAACCTGTTCAACCTCTTGTATATAGGCAGACTCATCACCGTCTTTCATGAGCCTGGTGACCATCAAGTGGTCTGCAAACTTCCCAACTTTTCCTGAGCTACATCAAGAAAGAAGAGAAGGAGGGAGAAGACACATGCCTGGGGGCAGCGCTGGTTTCTCAGGTACTGGTTATAAATTTGATAGTCTCACCTGCTGCCAGAAAATTTGTGATCCACTGACAGATGGGAGCTGATACAGTGAGTTTGGAGTGGAGGACCTCTGGGATGATGTTGTTCAGTGCCAAGCTTTTCCAGTTTTATGGAGAGGCAAAATTACATTTCTGATGGTGCCATGTAATTATTTACACAGACAAAATCCACAAACACAAACTATATAAAACCACTTATTTAACAGCAACTCATCAACCTGACATAATGTCCTCACATACCTGGATTGCAGTTAACCACAGAGAACGAGTAAAGCCGTATTTAAGGCATTTACCTCCAAAATGCTGTCCTTAAATGTAAAAGTAATTCAAAAACAGAGTTGGAAGGCTTTTATAAAACAGCAGCAGCGTAAACATACACATCAGCAGCAACCTACATGCTGTGTATGTAGGTGAGCGCACGCACTCACATTACATCAATCAGCATCTAACTGGGCACATGAGGCGGCATTCATCAGAGAGATACTGGTGTGAAAAGCTTGCAGAGATCTCAGTGATCGAAGTCCAACTATGCATTTCTGTCTGATTGAGCCCCGGGGAGCCCGACAGGAGCAGCCTGGAGACAATTAGATCAGACTGCCTGATTCTCTCATCAGTATGCTGCCGCTGACTTTTCACTGCCTGCCTCATTGTCACACAAACACATCAGACCTGGCAGGTATGAAGGGAGGTGTGCATGTGGAGAGGCTGAGGGGGGTTAGACATTGACTGTTGCAGGTTAAGTGTGTTTTATTGTTAATAGATTGAAATTGCCCATGAAAGGTGTCAGTTTTTCTTGTCATGAGCCTACAGAGAGTCCCATTTCTTCCCGTCACCCTTCACAGTTCCCAGTACAGTGCTGATGGACCACAAGGCTGGCTGATGCTGCTCCTATTGATCAACAGCCAGCACAAACCTCTTCCACTATTAGCCAAAGTTTTCTTCTTTGTCTTCAGAGCACAGACTATAGTTTTCAGAGTAATCACATCACCCTCAGCCATAGATAATCACAGGTTAGCACAACTGGGCGTGAGGGGAAAGAGAAGAGGAAAACAAGAGCACAGAGAGACCATCCACAGAGAGAAAATATAAACCGCAGGCAAAATAACATGCAGTAGTTACATATCAACACCTGGGGAGGGAAAAGAGGAGAAATGCCCAGGGCTGGATCAGATGATCCTGAAGTATGCTTCTATATGTTCAGAGACCTGGTGGAGGTCCCTGATGCACTATAGGCTTTATCAAAAAGGAAAGTTTGAAGACTAATCTTAAAAACAGAGCGGGGGTCTGTGTCCTGAATCCGAACTGGGAGTTGATTCCACAGGAGAGGACTGTGATAGCTTAGGGCTCTGCCTCCCTTCCCACTTCTGGAAGCACGATGAACTACAAGTAAGCCTGCAGTCTGAGAGCAAAGTGCTCTACTGGGATAGTTTGAACCTTTTAAGATCATCATTCAAGAGGATTTATGTGAGATAATGATTTTAAGTTTGTATTTAACAGGGAGTAGAGGGAAGTAGAACTGCTTGATAATCAGGAGTTACAAATAGTCCAATAGATGTTTCTAATAGGGACAATATTGCCAGGTGAACAAAGACAGACATAGATGGTTGTTTAATGTTCACATTAAATGACTTTACATTAAAGCTTAAATTTGTACACTGTTTGAAATCTATATGTTGTTTGATCTTGTTCAGAGTTTGGTTGTACAAGAAGACACTCCAAAGAGACAGGGCAGTTTCTCTCTTTGTAACAGAAGAGCGAGTTTTTCTGTAACTCAATGATTTAACTTTATTACAGCTTACAGCTCGAAGGCATGACTGCCATGGAGTTGACCCACAGGGCTCAAGCTGGCAGCTATCTCACCTCAGCTTATTCAGTTCAGTGAAGTGGATTTGTTGACTTGGTTCCTTTTGGAGCATTTTTAATGTAATTATCTGACAAATAACATGTTTTTTTTGTTTGGCCAAGAAGTCTCTACTTCATTTTTGGTCTATCAGCGGCACTAACAATGGTTTGGGAGCAGAGTACATAATGTTCACCAAACACTTCATCTTTCAAAAAGTAATTACTAAGTCCATTTTATTATGAAAATAGATTTTAGCCAGTTCTGTGTGGAGTTTGCATGTTCTCCCCGGGGTCTGCGTACGTTCTGCCCGGGTACCTCGGCTTCCTCCCACAGTCCAAAGACATGCAGATAGCGGGGTTAGGTTAAGTGATAATTCTAAATTGACTGTAGATGCAAGTTTGATTGGTTGTCTGAGTTTTTGTGTTTCACATATGTGTTCATATGCTACTGTAAAATCCTTCATATTGGAGAAGGTGAAATGCTTTCTTGTCCATGTAAGGAGAGAGGACAGGAAAGCATAATTTATTAGAATGAAAACCAACCTTGACTTAAACAAGTATGTAGGCAGCTTTATGAAAACAGGATCGGGATTATTGTGGTTTGTGAGGCTTGTGGGTTCAACTAATGTGAAAAGCAATTTGCTGTGACAGGCTGCAAAGGCTGCTGATGCTATTAACATCAATTTCAGTCAGATACATATCAACGAATTGACCATTTGCAGCAAAAAGCATTACTGTTAGACTCGGTAAAAGACTCCAATGTTTTAGGGAGCGCCCATCAATCTCTGGCAAAACGGTGACACAAAATCTGCAGAGAGGTTATTCCCCCCCCGAGACAAAAGGCTGTTTACTAAATATTGAGCGCATTAGATACTCTGGAACAGCGTGATCCATCCTGCACTTGCCTCTGAATGCTAACCAGCTCTTCTGATGTGAAAGATGTCAAACAGCATCCTGGCTGTGTCAGACGAACAGCAATACTCTCCAGATTCAACAGGAATATCAAAAAAACGACTACTTTGTGCCTTAATACACCATTTTGTACCCACACCTACGTGAACCCCCCCTGCCTGCGTGGACCTCACAGGGCCAGAGAAGGCAGTGTGATGATTGACAGCTGGCTGGGATCAGGTGGAGCTGCTGCTGTTGAAGGTTTTTGAGGGCAAACGGAGCCTTAGAGAGACATTTAGAGTGACATCCTCACAGCACGGCGGAGAGCGACACGGCAACAGATGTGACAGTTAAACCCCGGTCTAACCTGCTGTCCGCTCACACACACACACACAGACACACACCCACAAATATGCATAAGGTCAACTAAATGACTGCGGTACGTTTGATAATGTCCGTGAATGCCACTTTCCCTCGCTCCCTGTGTTTGACAGATAAAAGCACAGAACACACTGAAAAGCAACCTTGCAGACTTTGTGTCTAAGAAATACAGTCTCACTGAAAAGATGGCCCCGGGTGTGCCTCACATTACCTCAGCCTTCTCTAAAAGTGCTCTGTAAACCTGACTCATTTCCTGTTCCTATTGCCACCTACAAAATGTAAAGTCACTCTACCAGGTCGCAACAAAACAAGACCTTTAATATCAGCAGAAGTCCTTCAGTTTCTTCTACAAGTGAGTCAGAACTGGAGACAATTTAAAGAACTCAGATTTATGTTTTCTGCTTCACCTCACTGTTTACAGGGATAATCTTTGATTGAACCGAGCGCCAAATAATGTCACACTTACTACTTAATTTCATTCTAATTTAATAGTTTACCTTAAAGTCGTCATGGCCTCAAAACATGACCAATAACACTGACCTGTGTCAGTAAACTGGCTCATGAATTGAGACTGAAACAGGTACATAAACTTTAACTGCTAAAGACAAATATTTCCCTCAACAGCTGGACCAGAAACAAAGGCTCTCAAATGCCAAAATAAACATATATCTCTAAATCCAAAACCTTCATGCTGTCAGTTGACAGCTAACCACAGCAGCACAGTCAGCAACCACAAGGCACTGTAGCTGCCTCCATCATCACTTCAGTGTTCATTACATCCAGGCATGTTTCTATGCTGGTATAGAACTGGAAATACAATACTTGTGCAAAACTTTTGAGCCATCCCTCTCTTTTTTGCTGGGAAATGGTGCAATAGGAAACATGGAAAACACTTTTGTTGTTCAACACAATAAAAGTGTGTGAATGTGTGTGTGAATGGGTGGATGACTGAATGTGTAAAGCGCTATACAAATACAGGCCATTTACCATTTACAACCTGAACTCTCTTGGGAGAGTTGTGTAATTTTAACATCTAGGCATGCTTTTACTGCACTGGTAGTGGTTTGGGGATCACTGCCATGCTAAAAAATGAAGGCATTGCCAATCAGATACTTTTCAAATGGCATTGCACCATGAATTAAAATCTGATGGTTCTTTTCTGGTTTGATGATTCAATTTTTTTAAGATCTCCAGAACACTGACAGAAATGCAGCTCCAAATCATGACAAATGTGCCTGTTTTCTGTCCTCTACAAGTGTCGACGACTATTTGAATACAAATTTTCTCATTTGGATTCGAGACCCGTTACCACTGATATCCAGTTCAGTTCTTGTGTAATTTGCCATTACTCAGCCTTTTTTTTCCCTATTTGCACCATGAATTAAAATCTGATGGTTCTTTCATTGAGAAAGGCTTCTTGACAGCCACCCGTCCACTGAGACCATTTCTGATGACGCTTCTATGAACAGATGGATCAACTGAACGGTGGGATGTATATTTCAGGTGTCTGAATTTTTTCTGTGCCATTTTGTTTCCCTCAAAGTAAGGTTTCAATGGTTACATTTTTTTGGTCAGACAACATCTGGTTTCCTCTGAGACTTGAGTTGGAGCATCGAACTCACCTCTCACCCACTGCTCTTCTGGGTTTGAAGACGACACCACTCACAAACACACAGGTGGACACACAAAACAGTCACATCAATTCTACACAAGTTCCTGTACTTCCTGCACAGACTCTAAATTTTAGATATTTCTCTCATTCTTTCCCCCTGTGCATTTGTTTTGGTGGATTTATTCTTTTCTCTGAGACACACAATCAATCATCCCCTTGTTACTCATAACCCTGTTACTCCCCTCCACCTTTATTTTCTTTATTAGTACATAAAAGTCTCCTGAGCAGTAGGAAATTTAACGCGTAGGTCATAAAAACAGCACTGCACTCTCAGTGACTCATTTAAAATTAATCACTAAATTCATGGCCAACCAATTTGTTGTCATTATACCAGGATACTGACATGACAGCATTAAACTGCACTGAATCAAATCTTTCTGATATGTTCCTTTTTTAATTTAGAGTGGAGGATATTTGTCATTCCTGGCTACAGGGAGGCAGATGCAGTGATCAAACTGTTTTTCAGGCTCAATCTGTTTCTTTGCTTTGTTTTGATCAGAGTGATTATACAAAAAGATGCCTCACACAAATGTGTGGATCGCTTCTTTCTTTGTGATTTCACCTATACGCTGCTACATTTCAACCGCAAATCCAGATTAATGTTTTTATGTGCCGATAAATATCAATAATTGGCTTCTCGCTCTCTTTCTTCTTCTAAAAGTTTCACAAAAACTTGACAGGTCACGACTGAAAATAAAATGTGGTTTATAAAACCTGGAGTTTATTTGTATTGGACTACTTTTAGTTAAATTATACTAGGATTTATGGATTTCTGATCCATCAGTTGTCATTGTTCTTATCAATATAGTTAATACGCAATACCCAATCATTTCTCCACTGGCTCTTATGAAAGGAAATTGTAAATAGTGAGTCCTTAAAGGTACAATGTTGTTGCTAAATGTTAATTTTAAAGGTAAATAAAGGTGTCCCATCATCCCACATCACTCACCTCATAAAACACGTTTCCACGCATACAAACTTTAAGCAAGACCCTAACAGAGACAAACATCACAAAATCACCATGGATTTACCTCATGATCCTCACCAACAACAAAACAAAAAAGGCATCTGCTTTTTATGAAATTATTCCAAACGTCTATTTGCTGGAACTCCCTGAGCTGATTGTGAAGCAGCAGCAGGGTTTCGTGGCCTGGCGCAGCTTGGCACAGTGGGGCGACGTAGCACGCTTTGGCTTGGAGTATCGACACCAGCCTTGGCAGATGGTCTGCGGCGTGATGGAGGAGAGCTGGTGACGCAAACGCCGGCGAACAGCTGAAACAACCCACAACATACAGGTGGCGCAGCGATCCAATCCCACACATGCATACACGCGTGTACACAGGGCACTCAAACTGCTCGTCTGAGTGAGCGTGTGTGTGTCTGTTATGTAACTGAAGTTGACAGGCTTTACAGATGAATCTCTAGGACACCCACAATTCACAGAAGTAGTCATGGAAACACACAATAGCTTGGATGAAAACACACAGGTACTATGAATGCACATAAAAAACAAACACACACAGATCTCTGTTTGTGATGTTTGGAAGGAGAAGCTGTCAGAAGGGTCCGAGTGCCTCCCAATGGTCTGCTGCTGCACTTTCTGTTTACAGCATTTATTTTGTAATTCAGTGTCACACACAGACAGGCAGAAGAGGGCACAATAATAGCATCATTTTGAGGTCCTGCATTTACATTTAGATAATCTACACAAAATGGAATTGGAAACGCAGCGCAGCCCTACAGAATCCAGCCTTTTAGACATACATGTTCATGCTTCCATCACAAATATGGAGACTTAGTCAGAGACACTGTTAGAAAGAGACATACCATTAAAGTCCTGGATTGCAGGAGAGCTGCATATGTAGTGCAAAGCTTACCAATACAGTATAAGACTTTAAAACTGTACTTTGTGGAATACTTTTAAGCCTTTAATCAGATTCAGCTAGTGAACATAAGCATGCAGTTTTGTGAAGACTGAAATTAAAGTTCACTTTAATGAAGGCTTCAAAATAACTGCCCAGAGGTTTTAACAAAACTGACTTTTCTAGACTCTTCTACATAACTAGCCAGACAAAACTGAGTCAAAGATGTCTTGAAAGAAGCGTTTCACTACAGGTTATAGAAGAGCATGGACACTGCAGTGAAGTTACCTGATTTCTAAATTATCCTGTACACCACCTCACTTTTAGCAGTTTGACATTCAGAACCAAAATGGTTGACAGCAATCAAGGCAATCATTTAAAGCAGGTGTCTGCCAACTCCAGTCCTCCAGAGCTACTATCCTGCAGCTTCTAGATGCATCCCTACTCCAACACAGCTGAATCAAATGTTT
Source organism: Simochromis diagramma (assembly GCF_900408965.1). Taxonomy (NCBI): domain Eukaryota; kingdom Metazoa; phylum Chordata; class Actinopteri; order Cichliformes; family Cichlidae; genus Simochromis; species Simochromis diagramma. Next base: position 593,457 of record NW_024386786.1, on the reverse strand, counting down.
GGATTACCTCTTCAGCCATCAAGTTTGGCAACAGCCTGGTAACAAGCCATTCATTTGATTCAGGTGTGTCGGAACAAGGATCCTTCTAAAAGCTGCAGGATGGTAGCTCTAGAGGACTGGAGTTGGACAGCCCTGATTTAAAGCTTTTGTTATCATGTAAAAAATATTAGAAAATAAATAATACCATGGAGAGACTAAGCCAATACTGTTTCTCACCCCTTTCCAGCTTTTCCACCATGAGAGTTTACTCTACAAGGCAAAACATTTGTTTTTAAAAATACAGCACTTAGACTGGAGGGTTGATATTATTTAGTGGGTGCTTTAAAGCAGAGGAACTCTTCAATTATATTCTTCCATTATGAACAAATGCCACGAAAAGTTCAAAACACAAGAGTCGGCGTGTGTCTTGATATCTTTAACTTTCATCAAGTGCTCCATCTAAGTGATCGCACTGGTTGATTGTTCCTACCTTCAGATACAAGCCGCATAAGCCCTCCTGAAATATAAAGAGAGTGATTCTACTTTTAAGTCATGAACATCAAAACAAGCTTGTCAAGCAGAATGTTTGTTCAAAGGTAAAAAGTTAGTTTGGGTTTAAAATGCACCTTCTTACAATGTAAAACATTACAGAGCTTCATTTTTTTTATGTCAAGAATTTTGAAGTCCACCACATGTAAAAGTGTCTCCAGCAGATTTTATTATACAAGTACATGTCTTTACTATATACAACCTATCTGGGGGAGGCCACTTTCATACCTTCCTCATTTAGTCAGTGGTTGGAGTTCCTAATGAAGATCAAGAATAATACATGCTCTTTTTTTGGTGGTGGTGGTGGTTGGTGGGGTGGATTCATCCACATTTGACACTTAAGGAAAGTTGGTGTAAGGTGGATTGATGGCTAGCTGGTTCATTTGATTGTTGATTATGAAGATTTTCTATCAAAAAGAATCATATAATGTTTTTACATTTAAAACCAATAAACACACTGTAAATTAAAAAAAAAAGTGTCAGCTACCAGGAGCTAATAATTCCTTTGAATACTCCTATAGGGTTTCTTCCACAGTAATGTTTTGTACAGCAGGTGGCGACCCTTCAGATGCTGTCACTTCACACATGACAATCAACTACAACATGGTTGCTAGCTGGTTTGTACATGCTTTTTAGATAGTACAGCAAGACACCAGAAGATCGCTATTGGTGAATAAGGATTAGCCTTTATTCGTGTTTGGAGGGGGAAAAAGACCACATATGCCATCATCCCTGTGGACAGCACACAATACTGGTGAGGAGCCGGGGTAGTGTCGAGCTCATGGGATTTGCAGTTTATAACAGTCAGTCACAACAAGAGGAAGTTAGCTGAGAATCCACAAAGTTGAAGAAGAAATAACAAGGCTGTGTACATTATTGTTATCATCATCGTTATTGTTGTCATTATTACCCGCAATGCCGTTTTATCACACAGCAGCAGACTGTCACTGCTGCCACATGAAGAGCAGGCCTCAAACACCCGCCAGAAAAAGTTGTACCACGCAAAACAACACAGTTACATAGAAAAATAGCACTGTCAAAAAGTTTCAGAAAGGTCTGTGAAGAAATCCCCAAATCCAAGATATCAAAAGAAAAAAAGATGACTTCCTTCTTCCAACAACTGATGGAAGTGTAAGAAGCTCTGAGTTTCTTCCAGGGATCTAAATTCAAAAGTTTGTGTCTCAGGTTTAAACATGTTCCCCCCAAAAAAGAAGACAAGGGAAAGGAAAACATACAGTACATACTGTATATCAAAGCTAGACCTACAACTCCCATTATACACCTGTGGCTCGATTAAGTCTTTGTGGATGAGGCCAGCAGCAAACAGGCTCATGGGATATGTGAAAGTCGGCCTTGGGAATGAAAATATAGTTATGTCAGGCTAAAATCACCTGAAGGAAAAAAAGCTGTTGCATAAAACAACAAAAGAAATATCAAGAACAATCATAATACTTGCAAGTGTGACTGTATAGCAGGTAACAAGAGCTAAGGTTTAAGTGCTCTCTGTAAATTAAAACAGTTCTATATAACAGTCAGCTAAGCCCCTCCCCCATCCAGTCACTGTCCAATCACAGCCTAGCACATGTAGCGAATTCAGCCTGTCAAATTTTTGAGTTCTTAGTATAGTGAAACAAACATTTGAAGAGTTTTTAATTGCCTTTGAGGGATTAAATTAAATATGGAGGAAATTAGCAGATGCTGTGGGGGGTTTTTTTTAGACACACTAAAATAGTCAAGACTGGCTGGGCTACTTGAATTTCAAGGGGTGTGTGCTCATATTTGGTCTAAACAGGAGGGAGGAACTAGGAACTAGAGTTCAACACATCCAGGGTTTGTTGCGTTATCTGGCTCAGCAAAACCTAAAGCTTCAGTCAGATATAACAGCCATCACAATAAGGTTATTGACTTCCTGCTCCAGGCTCAAAATGGGCATTTTGC